>NC_138518.1:8255000-8855000 GCF_000230855.2 Cajanus cajan
AGATGAGAAGAGTCTTACAATACAAAAGAGATGCGTTTTCTTCTACTTCTTCCTTTCTCCTTCTCTATTAGGTGCAGTTGAAATTTGGGTGATTTCTCTGCTTTCCCTAGAATTTTCCTCCGCTGCTTTCTTCTTGTATTTATAGACAAAGAAATTAACCTGGATCTAAGATTTCTTGCACCTACAAGGAACAACTGGCTGAGCCGGTTGCCCATTTTCATCAATTTGTACTTTTCTGTTGTTTGTTAAATTTTATATCTAATTTCTATTTAAAAAATTATTGGTTCAAATAATTTGATATTTTTATTATTTAATTAAAATTTGAATTCTATTGTCATTATTAAAGATATGACTTTATTATTTTAAAAGAATTATACAATTATATATATATATATATATATATATATATATATAAAGTTTGAATTCACCGTTAAATTTTAATATTAACTTTATGTGATATCTTTCAGTGACATGACGTGAAATTTAAAGATGAAAAAGAAATTTAAATTTATTATTTATTTATTTATTTATTTTACATAAATTGTCGTTTTTCTTGCTTGGTTGCTTTTTTTTTTTATATATATATTTCTTTAACATCTTTTATATGGAGCTTAGATTAAAGCAATCCGTAAAATAATAGCAGGAAGTGAATTAAAAGATTAAAAAAAAAAGTCAACAACGAAAATGACATTAATTATGTAATATGGACCCAAGTTGGCAGGAAGTGAATTAAAAGATAAAAAAGTCATCAACGAAAATGGTATTAATTAAATAATGGACCCAAGTTGTTCCGATCTACGACACATCGAAGCAAATTTTATTTTATAAATACTTTTAAAAAGTAGAAAAAAAAAATAATTTTTTTTTATAAATTAAAATTATCTTAATTTGCAGAAGTTTTTTTTATTAATTTTTTAAAAATCTTAATTTTAACCTATAAATAAATTTTTCTTCTGAAAAAATTTATCTAAACAATTTTCTTATTGCAAAGATATATTTAATGTCAGAGATAAATATGTATAACCAAAGTTATTAATTATTTTTTTAACTATGTTACATGTATCTTCAAGGGAAGGTCATGTTGTTTATGTTATTAATTTTAGTTTTAATAAAGTATTATTTTCTTTATTATCATATTTATTGTTTGATTAATAGTTAATTTGTTAAGTTTCTTGATTAAAATATAAAAATTGTATGATAATGAGAAATATATATATATATATATATATATATATATATATTTTTTTTTTTTTTTTTTGAAGAAAGGTTAAGTTAGTCTACGAATAATTTTAAAAGAGTTATTCTTAAATCTTTTATTTATTTAGAATTTGTACCTGTCTGAAGGGTACACTAGTAATTTTTTCGTACTTTGAAGATTTAACGAGAGCTCCAAACGAATATTCTGGTGAGAGGGAGGGTACCTGCAAAAGGCACTCCGACGCTCAAGTCAGGACAAATACAAATATCGATAGTAATTAATGAACAGTGACGTTACCTCGTGACATGAGCTATTTATACTGACATTTATGAGCCCTAATTCTCCATGGGCCCTGCAACCAAATTACCGTATTAGGTAGTACGTCCCTAATCGGCTTATTGGTGTGATTAATCCTTAATTCTTGATTAAGGGCAATCCTTGAGTGTATGGTGTACCTGGTGGCCGATCGGGTGTCGGCCCCCAGGTTTGTCCATTCGGTGGCCGATGGGGTTTCGGCTATATGGTGGCCGAATGCTCTTACCTGTACACTTGCCCCCTAGCCTTGGAGAAGGGCAAGCCCTCTTCAAGGGTATAGTGATGAAGTTGATGTCCCCGGGTAAGTCGAAAGGTTTGCGCAATCTGGACCGTTGGATCATGAAAATCGAATGGTTACGCTTTTCAAATTTTTGAATTTTCCCGCCCCTTTTCCTAGCTATATATAGCCATGAGTGGTAGGGCCTTTCACGCGTAGCCGAGGTGCATTTTCCGAACGACCGTGAGACCGAATCGAGTGTGCCGAGTGATTACATTTGTGCTTCAAAAAACCTTGGTAAGTGCTTACTATCATGGCTGACATTCTCGAAAGCTCTTCGGCCAGTAGCTCTCGACCATCGTCGTCCAGTGATTCTAGTTGTCCAAGCATAGAAGTTCTGTCCCCAGTCCATGCCAAAAGACCTGATGGGAGTGCAACCTCTTCAGGGGAAACCTCTACTAGCGAAATTCCTAAGGTTCGGCCCAAATCAAGGCGTGTTTCGAATCGGCAACGATATGGGCCATCCGAGGTACCTGATTATGAGTGGGTGAATGGGGAGGTGACATCGTATTACTCTCGCTACCGAGACACGACCATGATCACCAACCTTCTGGAGTATACCAATTGCCTAACTTTCAATGCTAAGGAGGAACCGTACCCCATCGGCATTCGGTCTTGTCGAAACAATGCCTTTCCAAACCTCGACATGGTTTGCCTGGACCAACATTCTTCTAAAATGTAGTCGTTCTACATATACGATTGTCTTATTTGAGATCTCAAGGTAAAGTTGTCGTTTGAAGAGTTCACAATGGGTGTGTTGAGTGTTTTGAATGTTGCCCCGACTCAACTACATCAGAACAGTTGAGCTCAAATACAAGGCTTCAGACACTTATGCCGATGCCTTTGCATTAGGCCGTCGCCCCTTCTTTTTCTCTATTTTTACTCGTCTAGGCCATCCACATTGGTGAAATGGTTGTCTTTAAGCCAAGTGGGGGATCGGCAACTACTGGATAACTTTACCTCTTCTTACAATAACTTTAAGGCTGGATTTTTCTGAGTGACCATTCGACCGAACGAACGACGCTTTTTCTTTGGCGAGGAGGATCAGAGCTTATTTCCATTGTACTGGACGCGCGCCCCTCGACCTTATGATATAGTGCCGAAGAAGATGCTTTCGGCCGAAGAGCAGAAAAATTTAAAATTACTACTTCGTCTTCCTCGGTGTTTGCCGACCAGATCTCTGATCAACTTGGTTGAATCCCCTCAGTGGGAGAACGACCTGATAGGTATGTTATCTATTCCATTTTGGTCATGCGCTAAATTCATATTGATGTTCACTTGTTCATTTTTGCAAGAATCATGGTGTCAAGTGGTGCTGACGAATTCAACATCCGGAACTTGCTTGTCAATCGAGTGAAGCAGGCCAAACAATCCGGAGTAGTTGGCAACTTGACCATTGCGCGCACTCCCCAACCAGTCCAAGATGACCGAGTGCCCCCCTCCCCGGAACGCAAGCACCGAAGGGGGAAAAAGGGAAAGGAGGCCGATCAAGAGGGCCAAAAAAGAAAGGGCAACGAAGAACGCCCTGAGAAAGAAAAAAAATGAAGCAACCTGGCGAGCCATCGCCGACACGGACCGTTATTGTGGTGCCCCCTACCTTGATGTCCCGCGCATTTCTGAGTGATGACGTTTCGACCGATACATTGATTCGGCCAGATGCGGTGTCGGACCACGGGCGGGAATTCCTGGATCGGTTAGATACCGTGTCCAAGTCGAAGTACTTCTGCGAGGTGCAAGCACGCTCCTTGGCACTCGCACATCACTTGGAAATGGAGCCAATCGACGAGTTGATGCGCCTGAAGAAAAGGGTTGAAGAGGTCGACAAGGCCACTGCCGAAGCCCTTTCAACTACGTAGGGTGTCACGGCCAAGAACCGAGAGCTTGCTGCCGAACTGGACGTCCTTAGGCGCGAAAATGACACTGTTCGACTGGATCTTCAAAAGGCGTCCAATGAGGAACCTCGTCGGATGGAAGAGGCCAAGGCCGAGTTGGATCGGTTAAAAGAGCAGGCCAAAAAGCGCATTGTCGTTCAACATGAAGCTAGATTTTGACATGCCGTTCGGCAAGCCAAGTACTTCGGCCAATTCCGGGAGGACTTCGAATTTGACATGACCCACAATTTTTATCAAGGGTCCTTCATGTCGTTCGGAGAGATGCCCGAGGGAGTGTACCCTAATGACAATGAACTGGGTGCTACCCCCTAGCCGGAGGAAGAAACTCAAATTGCGTCCGGTGACGAGGCCAAAGACGAACAAGAGGAACAAAATCCTGAGCAGGAGGTGAATGATGATTCCGAGATGCGTGAGGACCCTGTCGGCAATCCCGAGGATTAGGTTTCCGTTTGAAGGCGTTTAAGGTTGTTTAAAATATTTTGTCAGTGGTTGCCAATAAGGTTTTTGTAGTAGGGGCCGATAGAGCCATTTCTTTTCATAATGAAATATGACTTTTTTTTGATCGGACTATGTTTGTTAAAATAAACTTGCCTATTATGGTTGAATGATGTATCAGTGTGTTCATTGTTGAGTAAGTAGAAAGTCTAAGTGAAGCTTTGATCGAAGGGGGTTATTTGACAAAGTGTACTTTTTAAGTAACGGCCAAATGGGACATTCGGAAAGGCACCCTCGTTAAATCAAAAATCGAGTGGATTCACTCGGCACTGCGTCCTTTATGAGTAAAAACCGATTAGGTTCATTCGGCATTGTGTCTCTTTTGAGTAATTTCCTAGTGGATTTAATCGGCGATACGGCCTTTTTTAATAATTGCCGAGTGGGTTCACTTGGCAATGCGTTCTTTTTTAGCAATTGCCAAGTGGATTCACTAGGCAATGCATTCCTTTTGGGTAATTGCTGAGTGGATTCACTAGGCATTGCGTTCCTTTTGGGTAATTTCCGAGTGGGTTCACTTGGAAATGCGTTCTTTTTGAGTAGTTGCTGAGTGGATTCACTATGCAATGCGTTCCTTTTGGGTAATTGCCGAGTGGGTTCACTTGGCAATGCGTTGTTTTTGAGTAATTGCCGAATTTCGAAGGCACATTCTTGGCCGAGTGGACTCACTCGGGAGGGAAGCCATTTTGTACGATTTCTGAAAGCAAATCCTTGGCCGAGTGGACTCACTCGAGAGGGAAGCCTTTTTGTACGAATTCTAAAGGCACATCCTTAGCCAAGTGGACTCACTCGGGAGGGAAGCCTTTTTGTACAATTCCAAAGGCACATCCTTGGCCGAGTGGACTCACTTGGGAGGGAAGCCTTTTTGTACGAATTCCGAAGGCACATCCTTGGCCGAGTGGACTCACTCGGGAGGGAAGCCATTTTGTACGATTTTCGAAAGCACTTCCTTGGCCAAGTGGACTCACTCGGGAGAGAAGCCTTTTTGTACGAATTCTGAAGGCACATCCTTAGCCAAGTGGACTCACTCGGGAGGGAAGCCTTTTTGTACGATTCCGAAGGCACATCCTTGGCCGAGTGGACTCACTCGAGAGGTAAGCCTTTCTGTACGAATTCCAAAGGCACATCCTTAGCCGAGTGGACTCACTCGGGAGGGAAGCCTTTTTGTACGAATTCCAAAGGCACATCCTTGGCCGAGTGGACTCACTCGGAAGGGAAGCCTTTTTGTACGATTTTGAAGGCACATCCTTGGCCGAGTGGACTCACTCGGGAGGGAAGCCTTTTTGTACGAATTCTGAAGGCACATCTTGGCCGAGTGGACTCACTTGGGAGGGAAGCCTTTTTTTTATTTGGAGTTATGGAGTACGAGCAAGAGCAAGAATGACAGGGAATTGAACTGAATTTCATTAATGGGTGCCTCGTTAAAAACCTTGTCGGCCAAAACCCCTTTTCACTTTTTTATAAGGGGAGAAAAGACCGATCAAGGAAAAGAGTGCACTATGTATGTACATTGATAACTTTGTCATTACAAAATTTCCTAACTAAAATAAGTCTTCAAGTGAGTTGAGTTCCAAGTTCGTAGAATAACTTTGCCCGAAAGCTCTTCGAGCTTGTACACTCCGTTGTGGAGGTTGTGCCGAATTCGAAAAGGACCGTCCCAATTGGTCGCGGCCTTCTCGTGGATTTCAGCCGGCCGTCCCCTGGACTCTCCACATAAGATCACCCTCTTTGAATTCCCTCTTGTTGAGTGCAGTGTTGCATCTCTGAGTCATTCTCTGCTGGCAAGCTTCTGCAATTACCCGAGCTTTGTTGTGTACTTCTTCCACCGTATCGATTTTGGCTCGGATAGAGGCATCGTTCGAGTTCTCATCGAAGTGAACACGTCGAAACGAAGGTTCTCCGACCTCTACCGGAATCATGGCATCAGTGCCATACGTTAACCGGAAGGGCGTTTCTCTGGTGGTTGATTGTGGCATGCACCTGTAAGCCCACAATACTTCCAACAATTCTTCGGCCCAAGCTCCCTTCGCATCACCCAAACATTTTTTCAATTCCGTGAGGATGACCTTATTAGCTGCTTCGGCTTGTCTGTTGGATTGTGGATGCTCAACAGAGGTGAATCGGTGTCGTATCCCCATATCGGTCATGAACTTGTTCAGTTTTTGGTCCGTGAATTGGAGTCCATTATCAGTTATGATAGCATATGGTATTCTGAAGCGTGTTATAATGTTCTTCCACAGAAATTTCTGAACATTGCTTGCTGTGATAGTGGCAAGCGGCTCGGCTTCTATCCACTTCGTGAAGTAGTCTATCGCTACCAACAAGAACTTGCATTGGCCTTTAGCGAGAGGGAATGGACCGAGCAAGTCCATACCCCATAAGGCGAAAGGCCATGGCGAACTGATACTGTGTAGCTCCTCAGCCGAGGCATGGATCATGTTGCCATGCTTTTGGCATTGAGCACACCGCTTGACGAACTGTGCACAATCACTTTTAAGGGTTGGCCAATAGTATCCTGCTCTTAATACCTTTGTTGCTAGAGTTCTGCCACCCGAGTGTGAGCCGCAAATGCCTTGGTGTATTTCTCTCAGCACATAATCGGCCTGGGCCGCGTCTAAGAATTTGAGTAACGGGGTTGAGAAGCCCCTTCTGTACAACTCTCTGCCGATGACCGAGTATCTGGCGACTTGATTTCAGAGTTTCTTCGCGGTCGAAGGTTCGGTGGGTTCCTTGCCTTGTAAGATGAAATCGAGCAATTCCGTTATCCAAGTTGCATTTGGTTCTGCCGATTTCGTCCCCTCCACTATCATGCTTTCGGCGGTTGCTATACTCGGAGTAGATAACTCAAAGGTGCAAGGTAGTTCTGAGCTGTCTTGGCTTGCGACCACTGCTTGCCAATCGGGCCAACTGATCGACTCTTTCATTATTCTCCCTCGGTGTATGCTTTATTTGTACCTTGTCGAAGTTTGAACACATGTTATGGAATAAGTGATAGTATCGCAGTAGGTTTGGATCTTTGACTTGGAAATGATTATTAACTTGCTCTGATACGATCTTTGAATCTTTCCAACAAATCAATCTTCAGACCCCGACTTTGCTTGCTAACCGCAACCCTGCTAACAATGCCTCGTACTCAGCCTGATTCTTTGAGGCTCGAAAAGTAAAGTGCTTGGACTGCTCGAGGGTTACCCCCGTGGGCCCTTCAAGAATGATGCCTTCCTCGCTACCCATGTTATTGGAGGAACCATCCACATGCATTGCCCATTGATTACTTTCGAATTGACCTTTCGGCTGTAGTTCATTGATGAACTCGACCAAGTATTGTGACTTAATCGGACCTCTAGGCTCGAATGATATGTCAAATTCTGACAGTTCAATAGACCATGCCATCATTCGTCCTGCCAATTCAGGCTTTCGTAAGACTTTAGCGATTGGGCAGTCGGTGCGCACGATGATCTTATGACCCTGGAAATATTGCCGAAGCCTACGAGCCGTGTGAACAAGTCCGAGTGCCACCTTTTCTAGTAGTTGATACCTACTTTCCGACTCCTGTAGCATTCGGCTAATAAAATAGATAGGCATTTGAGTTTCTTTCTCCTGTATTAGGACTGCGCTAATGGCCTCATGTGAAACTCACATGTAAACAATAAGGTCCGACTGAGGATCGAGCTTTGAGAGAATTTGAGGTGTACCAAAACTCTGTTTTAATGTTTGAAAAGCCGTTTCACAATCTTCCGACCATGCAAACTTGTTCACTTTTTTCAGTAGGCCCAAGATTGGTTTGGTTACTTCTGTCAGACATGGGACAAATCTTGACAAGGCTGTGAGCCAGCCGGCCAACCGTTGTACCTCTTTAACATTTCATGGGCTTCTCATTTCGATCACTGCTCGACACTTGTCGGGGTTGGCTTCGATACCCCTTGCTGAAAGCATGAAGCCGAGAAACTTGCCTCCAGCGATTTCAAATGTGCACTTTTCGAGATTAAGTCGCATATCATAATGCCGAAGCTGCTGAAATACCTCAACTAAGTCCGTTATATGCTTATGAAGATCATTTGACTTGACGGCCATGTCGTCCACATAGACTTCCATATTCTTGCCAATTTGATGCTTGAATATCTTATTCATGAGTCGTTGATATGTGGCGCCGACATTTTTCAATCCAAACGGCATCACCCGATAATAATAGTTAGCCGAATCAGTGATGAAGGCAGTATTCTCCTCATCTTGGGGATGCATTTGAATCTTATTATACCCTGAATAGGCATCTAGAAAGGTTAACATGTTGTGCCCGGAGGCACCATCTACTAAACGATCAATATTTGGAAAAGGGTGGGCATCCTTTGGGCAAGCTTTGTTTAAGTTGGTATAATCAGTGCACATCCGCCATTTCCCGTTCGCTTTCTTGACCATAACCACGTTTGCGAGCCATGTTGTGTACTGTATTTCCCGAATGAATCTTGCCTCCAGCAACTTGGCAACCTCTTTCTCCACGACCAGTTTTCTTTCGGTTCCCATTTTTCTCTTCTGTTGGGCTACTGGTCTAGCCTCTCGGCATACTGCCAACTTGTGACACATAAGGTTAGGATCTATGCCTGACATATCCGAGGGCACCCATGCGAAAAGGTCTTTGTTCTTTTCAATGACCTTGCCTAGTACTTGGCGATCCGATTCCGATAAGACAGTTCCCATATATGTAACTTAAAACGCTTTCATGCCGATTTGGAATGCTACTTTTTCCTCTGTTGATTCCATTCGTTCATCATCATTCATTCTCGGATCCAAATCCCATGCTGAAACCAATTCAGAGGAGGGAGGGGTTATTGCATGAACTCGTCTCGACTTTGCTTTTTTCTCCTCAATAGGTGGTATCCGCAAACTTGCGAAGTAACATTCTCGGGCTGCCTTCTGGTCGGCATAAATTGTGAGAATGTTCCCTCTATCAGATGTGAATTTCATGGCGAGATGTGGTGTTGAGACGATGGCTTCTAAGGCGTTCAGCGAGGGTCGACCTAGTAGAACATTGTATGACGTGTTGGCCTGTACTACAATGTATTTTACTTGGACATCCTGATATTCCTTTTCATCGAAGCAAAATAGAGTAAAATTTTTAATGAAACCCTTGGTATTGACCATTTCACCGGCAAAGTAGACTAGTGTCTCGTTGTACGGAATCAGCTCTTCTGAAATGCCGAGTTGCTTGAATGTGTTCCAATATAAAATATCAGCTGAACTACCCTGATCCACCAATGTTTTTTTTCACAATGCAATTATGTATCTCCACACTGATGACCATGGGATCATCTTGGATCGGGTCTATGCCTTGAAAATCCTCATCGGTGAATGTGATGGTAGGTAGCCACCGAATAGATCGCTTCTCAACAGCATTGACCGATCTAACAACCTGCAGATGTCTTTTCTGAGCCGAGGAAGTTGATCCTGCCCCCGCGAAGCCTTTGACAATTGCATTGATAACACGCCTATGAGACATTTGAGGCTCTTCCTTTCGATCTCTTGATCGGCTACGCTCGCGTTGATGTCTGTCTGAGTGCTCGTGTCTGTCCCGGTGTTGAGACTGGTATGCGGTCCGTTGTCGAGACGGGTTTGGCCGATCAATAAAATTTTGGAGTTGTCCTTGCTTGATGAGGTCTTCAATCCGATCCCTTAGGGTCGCGCACTCCTCGATGGAATGTCAACGATTGCGATGATACCTACAAGATTTGTTTGTTCAAGCAGAGCGGCTCGGCTTTCATTGAGGGGAGTGTAGTGAGAATATTTTGGACCTCGTGTGGGCCGCTCTCGAAGAATTAACTCCTTATTCCGCCCTCTGAATGGTTGTTCGGCCAGCTTTTCGGCCTTGCCTACTGGTTTGGCTTGGGCTTGATTGCGAAAATCGGCCAGTTCTTCCATCTACATATATTTGTCAACCCTTCTCCTTAAATCATCCATGTCAATAGGGTTTTTTTTGCAAATACTGTTAACAAAGGGCCCTGGCTTCAAAGCCGTGGTAAGGTGGTGAAGTGCCACTGCTGGATTGAGATTCCTTATTTCAAGGGTTGCCTTGTTGAACCGATCCATGAAGGCTCGAAGTGACTCTTTCTTATCTTGCTGAATGCTGACCAGTGATAAAGAGGTTAATTGGTGTGGCTGAATGGTCTAACAAAGGTGACTGCATGATAGATGAGGTAAAGGGGTGCCGATGAACGCTGACCGGTTGGACGCTTGTCGATCATCCAACAGTCAGGATTTTTTTTGGGGTGACACCCGAAGCATGAGGTGCCGAAGTGTGGATTTCTAAGGATTGGGACGATCCTTGTGTTTGTTCATGGGTCGGCTAAGTGGGTTTCCATGATGGGTCTTGGCTTCTTAGGGCGGCATTTTCAGCTTTCAATGTCGAAAGCTCTCTAGCATCTTTTTCTCTCTGTTGCCTCATGGTGGCCATCTCTTCTTTCAGCTGACGAATTGTTTCCGAAAGGTTGGTTTCATCCACCACTTCCACATGCTCCTCTTCTCTGTTAGATCTGTGGTCTTCTGCGTTTGTCTTTCTTGTCTTAGCCATTACTTTGTTGCTCTTTCAAAACTCTCAGTTCGGCCCCACAGTAGGTGCCAAAATGTACCTTTCTGAAGGGCACACTAGTAAATTTCTCGTGCCAAACGAGAGCTCCAAGCGAATATTTCGGTGAGAGGGAGGGTACCTGCAAAAGGCACTCCGACGCTCAAGTCAGGACAAGCACAAATATCGATAGTAATTAATGAACAGTGACATTACCTCGTGACATGAGCTATTTATACTGACATTTATGGGCCCTGATTCTCCATGGGCCCTACAACCAAATTACCGTATTAAGTAATACATCCCTAATCGACTTATTGGTGTGATTAATCCTTAATTCTTGATTAAGGACAATCCTTGAGTGTATGGTGTACTTGGTGGCCAATCGGGTGTCGACCCCCAGGTTCGGCCATTCGGTGGCCGATGGGATTTTAGCTATATGGTGGCCGAATGCTCTTACCTGTACAGAATCTAATAAATAAGAAAAACAAAAGATAAGGACGAAGAATAACTCTTTCAGAATGACTCTTGATGTAATTTAATTCCTCCTCATATGTGATAGTATTTATTGAATAAATAATTTTTGAAGTCATCTACTTAATAAAATATGTGTTAATTTATTAAAGTTTGACTCTAATATCGTACATTAGAGATAACATGAAATTATCAATTGCGGAAAAATAATACATTTTTCTTGAGCAACTTGATGGCAACTTGATGGCAAAGGATGTTACTTTATGCTATATTAATTTTGATGAGTATTGTTAGATGCTAAACTTAATTAGTAAACTAAGTTTGAATAATTTATTGTTGGTTTAGTACGAACCAATATTACATATAAATGAGTGTACTAATTTTTACTATATAAATTATTTTATTTGATAAATTAAGGTAAAAAATTATATTTAAATCAAACAAATAAATTTTCTGTGTTATTATCTTTATTGGCACCAATAATATAATTAATATGAATATATTTGCTGATAAAAAAAAAGTTTTCTTTTATTAATGTGGAAGTTGTTCATAAGAACATTTTGTCAAAGTTATGCAAGTGAAATTTTATTGTTAAATAAAAAAAATAAATTTTTGACTTGGTCAAAATAATTTCAAATAATATTTGAAATAACAATGAAAAGATAACTTTATTTGAAATTTTGACACCTTCTTGTTTAAATAAAACCTTTGAATAAATTCTTAAATAAAACAGTAGAATAGTTAAAATAAAACACCTAAAGTAGAGGATTTACATATATTCACGTGATTAAGTTTATAAAACAAGGTCTTCAACTTTTTCATCAAATAAAATATTGAACAATAAACATGAAATACACAAAAAGGAAAATAACTTGCCCCTCTAAAGGCCAATACAAGTCATAAAATTTAACAAAAATTTTAATTAAACATAAAAATTAAGTAAAAAATTAAATGCTTCATCACACAAACAAAACATATAAATTCCAATTAGCCCTAATATCACATTCCTATCAAAACACAACCTAAAGAATAACAAAGAAGTCTAGGCCTCATCATCAACACTTACTTCTCATTGATTTTCTCTTGCGAGTAACGTTTAGCCAAATAAAACAAGAAAACATAATATAAAGGGAGTGAGATACATCTCACTCATCTTGATGTGAGATAAGGTCGACAACCACATGCAAAATATAAACGTATATGGATATTAGTCACAATAACAAATGTATAATAGAATTGACATTCAACAATAAGTATACATATTATCTCAATACTCACAAGACAACTATCAAATGTAATATGCATTGACTCGACCTAATTCTATATGCATGTTATGTCATTAAAAAATCACAAGTTTCGCTCGAAGGCTCATAAAGTAGCTTAAGAGTACTTGTAGATAACAAACACTTGAACAAAGGTTCCTAACACCCATCACTCTTATTAGGGGAAGATAATTTAGGGCGTGTCAAGATAGGCAAGTCGCAACATGTTTCACCCCGTCAACCTAATGGGTGAGACTTGGGCTCCTTAACGTTGTTATCCCCAAGGTTCGAATCTTCAAAACAATTTAGGGCGTGTCAAGATAGTTAAGTCGCAACATGTTTCACCCCGTCAACCTAATGGGTGAGACTTGAGCGTTTTATGTGACACTCTCTACTCCATATGCTAATATACTTATATAAAATAAAGAGGCGATGAAAGAGTTTGGGATAAACTTTAATAAGTAAAAACCAACTGTTCACAAAGCTCCTCGGGTAAAGGTATCACATCTAAAAACATAACCAAAACCAAGAAGTACTAAACAAGTCATTACAATTGAGAAATTAACAAAAGTCCTAATCATGATGAAACTAACAAAACATGAAATCCTAACTAAAGCGTTGATGTCATATCCTATCAAAGCTCAACTATCACCAACATATGGCCTAAGCCTTGTCTCTTGCATCATTATCATCATCATCATCATCATCATCATCATCATCATCATCATCGTCATCGTCATCTTCATCATCAAAATGATGATCCTCACCCATAAAACACATGCAAGAACACAAAATAGAAGAAAAGAGAGTGAGAATATCTCACTCTGGCTACTAGTATGAGATATAGTTAGACAACCATACAACATACAAAAATACATGTACAAATAACTTAATCATCATAGTATTAACAATAATTATAACTTAAGAATAACTCAACATATACTAATAAATCACGATGCACTCAAATGCTATGAATATGGACTTCACTAGTCTATATGCATGTGGCACCAATAAAACACTTTAACCCGACCTTAAAGCACACATAAAATAGTCATGGAGAACATGTCAAGTCAATCCATCACAAAACTTTACACTAGGAGGAAATACATCCAGCGTCAAGACAACAATGTTGTCCAAGTTTTACTCCTTACACACAAACAAATGGAACTGGGGCTTCTAGACCTAGTTGGTCCCAAGGTCATGAATCCCCAAGCTCACATAAGAGGGACTTTCCTTGGTTATTTATTTTGTATTGTGCTCATCACTAAACACTTATGCTCATGATGCTTGTCACACAAGAATCAATGCACATATCATGTTATCCCATCATCACAAGTCACATCATATACCATATATTCATATCACTATTAGGCAATCACACCCATAATTTATCCTAACTAAGCCTTAACTTAGAATTCATATCATGTGAGCATCACATGGTCCATATATACACAAGCACAACATGATATAGCACATAAAGGTAACATATTCACAGTTCAAACATAACAATGTCCACAATAACATCATTCGGCAACACCTTAAATATATAGTCATTATAAAATCATCTAATCATATGTTAATACCTCAACCATAATTACTAGGAGATCAACACCAAACTAAGTATTTAAGTTAAGAACTTAAGTAGTCGTGTAACATTATTACTATCACACGTTAATTCCTTAAGCATTGTTATCACCATACACCTCAAGTCGCTAACAATCACCTCACATTATAACTTGTTCATCATTTTTCTCTCTCACAATTTATATTTCTTAAATATTGATATATGTACCCAAACTATTTGTAAGATAAAATATTTAAAGGGTAAAGCAATTCACCATCACCACTTGCAAAATGTATTTCCACAACTTAACATTCTATGACCTTGTGTGGTCTAGACCCAATATCTACAAATATATACATGCTATCAAGTTGATCTTAATCTTTTAAAAAAATTTAAGACAATTATCTACAACTTCTATGTTGACCATAAAAGTTGATTTTGTCATCTATTATGCTTAAAAATTACAAAATAGCAATATCTTAGCCTAAAATTGACAGCTTGACCTTCACTCACTAATTTTATCACAAATTGAGTTCTAAACCTCTTCTTTGGGTGATTCTAATGATATTTAAAATCTAACTTATATGAATACAACTTTCACAAAGACCAAAAAAGCTAATTCATTCATCTACTTGCTCAAGAGAGTCAATCATTTTCTTGAGTGAGTTAAATTAGCTTTAGCGAGCTCCTACTAGAAATTCTTTGTCCTAAGCTAGTTTAAGTGAGTCTAAAGTATCTTAAGCAATCCATGACAATCCATATTGTGATTTTATATGATTTCTAGGTTTCTAACTTTCCCCATACTATTCTTTAACACTTTTAATCTAAATCAAATTGGTAAAATCTCACATTAAAGCTTATTACTATAAAATTAAGTCATTGATTACTCCAAACAAACATTCATATGCAAAAACACCATCAAACTTACTAATTCACTTTACTCTACACTTTAGAGTTCCTATAAGAATTACAGACACACAAATTCATGATTAAGGCAAATTACATGAAATTCATCACACGCATAACTCAAACATCACTTATAAGGAACATAAGAAGAGTAAGGGACACAAACTCATAGTTTATAATCTAGAATTGAGATTTTTCCCTCAAACACACTTACACAGATAAAAGATTGGAGCCAATCTCTTAACCTAACAGATAACTCACATTCTAGAGTGAGAATACCTCAATGAACACTAGAAAAAGATTGTAGAACTCTAGGATGATCTTCTTCTTGCTCTATAGGCAGTTATTCAGTTCTAAAGAGAAAAGAAGCGTAAGTGTAAGGCAAAGGCAAAAAATTGAGCAAAACTTTAAAAACCTTTCTTTTAAAACCAATTCCCTTCTCTTTTTAAAAAAAATGAAACATAACATAAAATACATGTAACAACTCGATTTTCACAGATTGTACGAGGGCCCAAAGCCCAATAGGGGTGATTTAGTAGCCTAGAACGGATCGTTCGCAAATTGGAACGGGCCGTTCTAAACTACTAAAACGAGGGTGATTTAGTATCTCCAAACGGGCCATTCCGAATTTGAAACGGGCCGTTCCAAAATACTAAAAGTGCCTACATATCTTAGTTGGGAACGGGGCGTTCCAAATTACCAAAAAGGCCTATAACCCTAGTTGGGAACGGGCCATTTTGGTTTAAGAATGGGTCGTTCCAAATATGGCCGTTATGGGTTAAATGCAACCCTTGAATGGGCTGTTTGGTTTGAGAACAGGTCGTTCTAGATGTGAATTTTACACATGCCGTCAAAGTCCAGAATGGGCCATTCCAGATTTGAAACAGGTTTTTCCGGCGACGCCTGATGCCTATAAATAGAGCGTTCTAGGACTCTCAAAAAGCACACCTTTCAGTTCTGACTTCTTTCAGTTCTGACTTCTTTTTCTTCTACATTCTCTTTTCTTGTATATTCTTTGAAGACCAAAGGGAACCTAGAGGAGGAGACCAACCAGATCCTGCTCTAGTTTCAGCTACTGCTTATCGAGGTACGGGGAAAAGGGGATTATTTGTATGTAGAGTTACATGAGGGAATTGGGTAGAGGAAGAGTCCCTTAGGATTATGATTAATTTTATAATTATTTATGTTTGAGGACTTGATGATCCCGTTAGATTTTACATGTATTAAGGATTAGAAATATATATTTAATTTGTAAGAATGATGATTAAGGATAGAGAATGAAATTATAGAAAACTGTTTGTAAGTTAGGTTTTGGAAAAATTGGGTTATTTCTGTTTGAGGAATTGATGATCCCGTTAGATTTTATATGTGTTGAGGATTAGAAATATATATTTAATTTGTAAGAATGATGATCTGGGAGAGAGAACGAAATTGTATAAAAGTGTCTGTGAGTTAGGTTTTGGAAAAATTGGGGGTTTTATTATTTGAGTTAAGATTATACTAAATTGATGATTCTATCTGGTTTTAAATTAATTTATAAATATTATTATTACATTATTTGGTAAAATTGATGATCTAGACATGAAATGTGGTGTACTGCCTTCGTACAAATATATACATTATATCTACTATTTTAATATTGAATTGATAACATGAGGTGAGTATGTTGACATGAAATGATATGTTGATGTGATATGATTGTGGTTCCTCACACTAATGACTAGGGATGAGACGACCCCTGGGTAAGTGATACTATAGGGAGGGCATGCCCCTGGCATGGTGTGGGATGAGTGAGACAATTAACACATATCACTTATGTCAGATGTGGCGTGGCCTTGACATAGGGTTAATTTTAAGATTTGTGTGAATTGTGATGTGATTGTGGTTCCTCACACTAATGACCAGGGATGAGACAGCCCCTGGGTAAGTGATGCTACAGGGAGGGCGTGCCCCTGACATAGTGTGGGATGAGTGAGGCAATTAACCTGTATCACTTATGTCAGTTGTGGCATGGCCTTGGCATAATGTTAATTGTAAGATTTGTGTGGACTATGAATGTGAAAATGATAGTGTTAATTGCAAGATTTGTGATGGATTGGTATGATTGTGAATTGTGATGTAAATATGTTGCATGATTGATAGAATTATGATATATATAGAAATGGTTGTGAATACTTCATTAAGTAATGAGTCATGATGAGACGATATTGTAGATTTTCCTTGTGTGCTTTACATATATATATATATATATATATATATATATATATATTTTTTTTTTTTTATTTATTTTCTCACCGTATAATTTGTGGATGTTTTAGGTGAAGAAGATCCGACTATGAGTGGTATCTAGAATGCCAACAATTGAATTGTGGGTGTGCTTTGATATTGTGACATCGGGGCAGAGAATTATAGGATATGAATTTTTATGTATTTGGAGTTGTACCTTTTCTTTTGAAAACAATTTGTAAACTCTAAGTTTTACTTTCCAAGTTTTATTTTCAATTATTTTGGATATTGAAGAACAATTATGAAAGTTTTATGTGAACCTTTTTTCCAACGTTGAAAATTTTATTCTTTAGTTTATTTACATTGTTACAATATATATGTGTTGGGGTAGTAAGGGTGTCACAATACATATTTTCTAAATACACATAATTAAAGAATTAATTTCACAACTTTCCATAATTAATTAAAGCACATATAATTAAATAAAAAACATCTAAATTATTTTGCAAAAATCCACTTAATTAATTAAAAATATTTTATTAATTTATTTAGAAAATTTAGGATGTTACATATTTCATACCAATACTCCGTCACAAAAATCCTTTTATGCACAT
Organism: Cajanus cajan; assembly: GCF_000230855.2. Lineage (NCBI taxonomy): Eukaryota > Viridiplantae > Streptophyta > Magnoliopsida > Fabales > Fabaceae > Cajanus > Cajanus cajan. The sequence continues at coordinate 8,272,774 of NC_138518.1, forward strand.
AATTCATGTCATACAACAAAGATTAAATGTAAGACACAAACGTATATAACTTATTACACATTTACAATGATCACAGTTTCATTGTATTACTTTCTTGACGCATTTGCAAATGGCTAAATGTATGTTTGGATACCATATTAAATCATGTTCAATGGAAAAATACATGTTCTGATGCAAAAAAAAAAAAAAAAAAAAAAAAAGCAAAAGCAAAAGCTTATAAGTGTAACTCTTTTTTTCAATTCCATTTTAGTTCAAAATTGGTTTTCAAATACACTTTAAATTTCTGGCTTAGACTTCACAAACAAACACATTAATGTCAAAAGGTTCACAATATATTGATTATGATAATAACCACTATAGCCCCCTAAGTTTTCTAAAAATAATAAGATATGTTTTAATTAATTTAAAGGTATTTTACAAAATAATATATAAGTTTTAAAAATAATTAAGTGTCTTTTATATAATAAAGAAAAACTATTCAAAAAATAATTAAAATGTGTTTTAAGAAGGATTTTGGGAAAGTTATATTAATTGTATTGTATGATAATTATTTTGGTGTTATGCACAATTGTTTTAATTGTAATAGTTTTAATAAAATGTGAGGGAATGAATGTGTAACCAAAGTTAATCTATTTAACAAGAGGAGTTAATGTTGAGTTAGGGGTTAATTGAAATCGGGTTTAGGAGTTAGTTCTTTTTATCCTACTATCTTATGCTCTTCCTTCTCTCAACTAAAGAATTCCAAGAGAACACAAAAGCACCAAAAACACACCTCGAAGATCTTCATCCTTAATCAAATGTTTATCGAGGTAAGAGTATTGAGATTTATCTCTCTCTCTAGGGTGTGGGTTATCTTTTAGGTAACGGGGTTGGCTCCAACCCTGTTGTTTGTTCTTTTGTGTTCTAGGGAGAATTCATGATTTTGATTTGTATGATGAGAATTTGTGTTTTGTATGGGCTTTGTGGATGATCCTTGTATTATATACGAAATGAATTTTGTTAATTTGAATTATTTATGAATCTATGAGTAATTATTGTCCCTATAGAAAACTCTTAATTTATAAAGTAAGATAAAGATTGATGAAATCGAAAGATTATTGTGAAAGGAATGTATGCATTTGGTTAATTAATGGTATAAAAGTACATTTTGAGTGTTAATTATGCTTGTAATTAATTGAATTGAGAAAATTAATTGAGTTGGTGAGTTGTGTGATCTTCACACTTCACTATAATGATTTTTTCCCCCAAGGCACCTAATTGTGGTGCATCCTTGTGCAGAACAACAATTTTCATGAGCGTACACCCACTTGCACGCCCATGCAAAAACATATGAAATTACCAAAGTAGCTTTTGATGTCTTCATAAGAATTGTGTCCTTTGATGTTATCTTTCCAATGGAGTTGGAATTACCCAAAAAAGAAATTTAGAACTTACGTTATGATCAAATTAGTAAGCAAAGGTCAAACTGTTAAATTTAGACTAAAATGCTATGATTTTGTAATTTTTAAGCATGAAAGATGGTAAAATGAACTCTTGAGGTCAACATAGAAGTTATAGATAATTGTATTATCTTTCTAAAAAATTGAGATTAACTTGATATCATAGGTATAACCCCATATATTGTGTTTAGGCTTCACAATGCCATAAGAGCTTATGATAAGGAAATACAATTTGAGAGTTGTAACAGTGAGTTATTTTACCCTTTTAGTGTTTAATCTCATAGATGGTTCGAGAAAGTTATATCAATGGTTAAGAAATAGAAATAATGATAGGGGATATTTGTTAGTAAGTTATGATGAAGATATACAAAATTATATTTGTGATGCCTTTTGCTTGAGGCTTTGTGTCTGTATGCAATATGAGATGTTTATAGGTGATGTGAATGATATGAAATGTTTATGGGTGACATAAGAAATTTATATGTGATAGGTGAAGACTTGGTCTTCAAAAGAAGAGCAATTATGCTAACGGTTGAAAAGAAAAAAATAGAAAGAGAAGAGGGGATATGTGATAAGGTTGGTTAACTAAAAAGAAGGAAATGCTCAATTAATGGGGAGATTGGTTACAAACCAATTTCAACTTTAAAAAAGATCTACAAGTCCAATGAAATAAAGATTTTTTTTTAAAGAGTCCATGACTTCAAGAATATAGTTTTTTTTGTCCTCTTTGTACTCAGCCTTAGCCTTGGATCTCTGGTTTTGGGAGTTTTTCTTTGGCACTATAGTGAATTGGGTTAAATAGGATGAAGAATTAATCTTGTATATTCCAGTGTAAATATGAAAAGCTTTATTTTTGTTAAACAAATATAAAAAATCAGTTTTTCCCATTTCTTAATGTATTCAAATGATACAGTTGTTTTCATTCAATGAACATTAGCCATTAAAGATATGTTTTATTGGCTAAATATATCTTTCAAGTAGTGACTTGCCTAATTGCACTTTTACTATTCTCACAAGGAATTCTGCAAACTGCAATATATCAAGTTCATATACTCATTTTGGGTGCATTAACTAAAAAAGATTTGGCCATAATATTTGCAATTGTATATGTGTCATATGTGACACCCTCTATCCCGCATACCATAACACATAATAATAAAATTTGAATAACATAACATTTCATAATTAAAATATCAAACGTGTTCAGATAGAGAGTACCACATCCATAACTTAACAAAATCAATAGAAATTACAAAGAAATAAGACTAAAGTTTCCAAAATAATTTCATAAAAGCATCTTAATCTAATCCTATCTACGTCCGATGTCACATGTCCTATCAGAGCAAATCCCAATATAGAAGTCTAAGCTTCATCACCAACATCTTCAGCTTTATGTTGATAATAACTTGTAAGGCAGTCAAGGAAAAACAACACAAGAAAAGGGAGTGAGAAACATCTCACTCTGGCTCACAATGTAGGAATATACACCGGATAGCCAAACACAAACAAGACAGGTATAACATAGATATATTAACAATAATATTACATCTCACTCATCCAAGACATAAAAATATCAATTTATCATATAACATTGAAAATGCACATGTATGGACACGGACTACATATTATCATGCATGTGGCGCCAGTAAAACATCACATGGCATATTGCCGCTAGCAATACACAAAGAGTAGTCTAGGAGTACATGCCGGGTCACACCCTCTGCGCACTCTCACTAGAAGGACATACTACCAGAGTCTCGTCGGGATAGCTAAGCCGCGCAAGATACATCCCATGCACACAATGGGCGAGACTGGGACTTCCAAACCGAGCTATCCCCAAGGACTAATTTCCAAAGCTTTTACACTAGGGGGCCTTCTCTGGCGGTGTATTCCATATCGTACCCTTAAAAACATTTATGCACATGATGCATGTCAATTAATACTCTATGCATTCTCATATCACATTATTATCATCACATCTCATCATCACATTTCATCATCATATTCACATTACCACATTATCACATTATCACATTATATTCACAATTCTCACAGAGCACTTTAATCCATATTAAAACTCATCTATTTGCAAAATTAAATACATATTTACACTCCGTAAACCTTAAGGAACAAAACAGAAAACTCAAAAGGTAAAACAAAAAACATTTAAAATTTGCCTATTTTTCATAGGGTTCCCACCGTCAGAACACTCTAATTCATATAAAATCATATTCATTTTCAAAATTAACCACATACTCATGTATCACATCCAACAAGGAACACAACAAAACAATCAGAAGGTAAAACAGAAAATATTCATATTTTGCCCGTTTTCTCATAGGGTTTCCCGTAGGGACCCACAAAAATCTCAAATCATACAATTACAATTTTAACACTGAAATTAATCATTCATTCAAGCAATTTATACAATTAATTACATACAAGAGAAACAATAGATGAAACAGATACAATTGGAGAAAACCTCTCATACATGAGCATACAACAAACATAGGATTGGAGGCCAATCCCACTGTCCAACATACATTCTCACGCCTAGAGTAAGGTTTCTCACTCCCCTCTTACCTAGATGAGCAGAAGAAGAATGGTCTTGATGTGGTGTAAGATCGTTCCTGAGTACTCTTCCTTAGAGCTCTTTGTTTCTTCCCTTTTTTTCCCTAACCCTTCAGAACGCAAACGGGACAGATAGGGTTAACGCTACCTAACTCCTTTCTTAAAATTAATCCATTGGGCTGGGTCAACCCAACCCGTTTTCCTTCTCTTCTAACCTACTTCTTTTTTTCCTCAAAATAATTAAATAAAATAAATGCATGTATATTATAAAATATTTTTCCTCTATAATAATAATATATTTCTGACCCAAAATATAATAATATAATTTCAATAACAAAATATCATATAAAATCAACCTTCTCTTAAAACATAAATATTTATTTAAAAACACTAATACAAATACTTATTTAATACGTAGAAAATAATTGTCCAAAATAATAATTATTTAAAACGTACAAAATAATATTCTTCTATAATTATTAAAATAATTATGACCAAATATCCTATAATAATAATAATAATAATAATAATAATAATAATAACCTTTTTGAAAACTGGGGTGTTACAATACTTCCCTCCTTTTACGAAATTCGTCCTCGAATTTCTAAAATGAAGAGTTTCGACTATGACTCCTTCATTAAACTCAAGATTCTTCGTAAACTTCCTAGGCAAACCCACAACAAAGTCTAGACACATTATCTCACCTCCAAACAGGAACATCTAAAGGCTACAAAAGTCCAAAAAGGCTTCTGATATTCTGTCTTAGAGTTATATCATACTAAACATGAGTACACAAACTTCCTCTACTCCTCTCTTCACCTTAGGCCACCACGCTTCCGCTGCGCCACTCTGATACACCTTAGTAACTCCTAAATGGATGCTAAGAGTACTCTTATGTCCTCCCTCTAAGATCATCTTCCTAAATTCAAGATTACTAGGCCATAGATCCTATCATTGAGCCCCAAAACACCATCAACTTCCACTCGTAAAGGGCTATCTATACCCCTACCGATCCTCTCCACTTGGTTCACTAAGAAAGGATCTAACTCCTAGGCTTCTCTAATCTCGTCCATTAATTCATTAGTCACTTTCAGCATACTAAATTCAATGCTCCTAAGGGTGAGCTCACACATCACGCTTAAGTCTCTAAGTTCTTCAATCAAATCCAACCCTTAAATCATCAAAGATGGTAGGTGAATGGTCATCCTACTCAAGGCATATGCCATAATATTAGCTTTTCTTCTATAACCCTCTCTAAAGATCAACCACCTAAGCATAGGTTCACTAGATACACATACTTGATCTTAAAGTCTTACCACTTCATCTATACCCAAGGTAAACACTTATCCATTATCTTGTCCTATAGCCTTATATCTTATCACCAAAATGAATCAAAAAATTATGTTCCTCCAATTTTCCTTTAACAATCCACTAGTTATTCGAGTCATACCTAGTCTCACACTACTAAGGGTAACCTCATAAGTCACGCTTAAATCCCTAATTTGAACTAAAAGATCCATCTCTCTAATCATAAGGAAAGGCAAATATAAAGGTTCCCTACTCAAAGCATCGATCACCACATTGGCTTTACCTAGATAACACAACTAAGATTAAAATCCTAGTCCTTAAGAAATTTCAACTATCTTCTTTGGTCAAAAGATATTTAAGGCTTTAATGATCACTAAACACCTCAAGCTTAGAATCATCTTGGTAGTGTCTCCAAATCTTAGTGTAAATATCATAACTGCTAACTCAAGGTCATAGATAAGGTAATTCCTCTCATGATTTCTCAATTTCCTAGAAGCATAAGCTACTACCGTTCCTTCTTGCATCAGCACTCCATCCAAACCTATCTTAGAAGCATCACTATATACCATAAAAGGCTTACTAAAATCCAGTAATATTAGCACTAGCCAACCTTTCCTTAAGAGTTTGGAAGCTACTCTCATACTTACCATCCCACACAAAGGCAACTCCTCTTCCTCGTCAATCTAGTCTAAGGTAATGTTATCTTAGGAATTTCCTCAATAACTCTCCTATAATAATAAGTTAATCTAAGAAAACTCTTAACCTCACTAACTAACTTTGGTATCTCCCACTTAAGTACATCTTCTACCTTAGATAGATCTACGTTATACCTCCACTAAAATCACAGGACCTAGAAAACTTTTCTTATACAACCAAAATTCATACTTAGAAAATTTAGCCTAGAACTGTCTAGGATAAATCCTCACTCTCAACTCTAATTTGATGATATCACGCCTTGAGGTCAACCTTACTAAATGCTCGCTAATTGATCTATAAGGCCATCTATCCTCATATCAACATACATGCATATCAAATTATATTAGAATACCTACTTCAAACAATCGATATATATCATTCCTAAGCATGTACGAATCAATCACCATTTACTCCATATAGCATGTACATGAACCAACTTTACCACATAACATCATACAACCGTAAACAACCTCTCAATCCACATGACATTTCAGAATCATGAAAAAAATCAATTTTTATCCTTGCATTTCCTAACGATTCAAAAATATCATGACACCATACATATCCCTTCAACAACGATCAAAGAAAATGATACCTAGAGAGTTATACTCATCCAAATGATCTAAAACCTATCTCAAAAGAAAGCTAAGAGAATAAGATACAACTCCTATAAAGACATAAGATTCTAAAAAGATCATCTTCTTAGCTAAAAATTTCAAAAACCGCAGTAGATATATTCAGCGCTTATAGCTAGACCTTTCATCACCAAAGTAGCTATAACTGGATTTCTAGACCTCTGTTTTACCTGATTCCAGTTCCATTGGAAATATAAAGTCCAAGGCTACAACTTTTGTGAAGACCATAAAATCTAAATCTGTCAATACGATACTCATACTGGCACAACAAAACTTGTAGCGTAAATATCCTCTACACCAAATAGCAATAGTGTATCAATATATCTAAGGCCACAAAAATACCTCAACCTTTCCAAACTCACAGCTCAACTTCATATTTAAGCTTCCCACTACAATCATAAACCAAAACAACTCACATATTTAGCACAATAGACTTAGAAAATAAAACTCACATGCTACCTAAACCATAAACGGTTAACATGCCAGCACCAACACTCAAGGGAATTACCAACATTTCAATCTCTCATCAAGGATCCCAAAACTCCAATTCTCAAATACAACCTCCTTGGATTCAATTGCTACAACTATAGATTCTAGACACTCCATTAACCGTAAGCTCTCAATACACTCGACAAATCAATTTCTCACCCAAATCTAAGGTCCTAATAGTACCTAGTTGATTAGCATGATGTTACGTCCACTACTACTTACACATATGCTCATAACACGAGCGATACCACCCATCCACTACTTCTTACGTAAGCAAGAAGTATCAAACAAACAATCAATCATAAGAATGAAGAAGAAGAGTAGTCATAATGATATTAGTTAACACTATCTATCATTCCTCTAATTACAATATAATCTAACAGTATCAAACTCAACAATATCAACATAAGGAGAACATCATCATCATCATTATCAAAACAAAGCATCATCAAAGTATACAACAAACAAAACACTATCAGAGTACACAACAGAATCATGATAAGTACATAACTCACGGCCGATTGGATCGACCTGCTCTGATACCACTTAATGTGACACCCTCTACCCCACATACCATAACACATAATAATAAAATTTGAATAACATAACATTTCATAATTAAAATATCAAACGTGTTCATATAGAGAGTACCACATCCATAACTTAACAAAATCAATAGAAATTTCAAAGAAATAAGACTAAAGTTTCCAAAATAATTTCATAAAAGCATCTTAATCTAATCTTATCTACGCCCAATGTCACATATGTCCTATCAGAGAAAATCTCAATATAGAAGTCTAAGCTTCATCACCAACATCTTCAGCCTTATACTGATAATAACCTGTAAGGCAGTCAAGAAAAAACAACACAAGAAAAGGGAGTCAGAAACATCACACTCTGGCTCACAATGTAGGAATATACATAGGATAGCCAAACACAAACAAGACAGGTATAACATAGATATATTAACAATAATATTACATCTCACTCATCCAAGACATAAAAATATCAATTTATCATATAACATTGAAAATGCACATGTATGGACACGGACTACATATTATCATGCATGTGGCGCTAGTAAAACATCACATGGCATATTGCCGCTAGCAATACACGAAGACTAGTCTAGGAGTACATGTCGGGTCACACCCTCTGCGCACTCTCACTAGAAGGACATACTACCAGAGTCTCGTCGGGATAGCTAAGCCGCACAAGATACATCCCATGCACACAATGGGCGAGGCTGGGACTTCCAAACCGAGTTATCCCCAAGGACTAATCCCCAAAGCTTTTACACTAGGGGGCCTTCTCTGGCAGTGTATTCCATATCGTACCCTTAAAAACATTTATGCACATGATGCATGTCAATCAATACTCTATGCATTCTCATATCACATTATTATCATCACATCTCATCATCACATTTCATCATCATATTCACATTATCACATTATCACATTATATTCACAATTCTCACAGAGCACTTTAATCCATATTAAAACTCATCTATTTGCAAAATTAAATACATATTTACACTCTGTAAACATTAAGGAACAAAACAAAAAACTCAAAAGGTAAAACAGAAAATATTTAAAATTTGTCTATTTCTCATAGGGTTCCCACCGTAACCCACAGAACACTCTAATTCATATAAAATCATATTCATTTTCAAAATTAACCACATACTCATGCATCACATCCAACAAGGAACACAACAAAGCAATCAGAAGGCAAAACAGAAAACATTCATATTTTGCCCGTTTTCTCATAGGGTTTCCCATAGGGACCCACAAAAATCTCAAATCATACAATTACAATTTTAACACTGAAATTAATCATTCATTCAAGCAATTTATACAATTAATTACATACAAGAGAAACAATAGATGAAACAGATACAATTAGGGAAAATCTCTCATACATGAGCATACAACAAATATAGGATTGAAGGCCAATCCCACTACCCAACATACATTCCCACGCCTAGAGTAAGGTTTCTCACTCCCCTCTTACCTGGATGAGCAGAAGAAGAATGGTCTTGGTGTGGTGTAAGATCGTTCCTGAGTACTCTTCCTTAGAGCTCTTTGCTTCTCCTCTTTTTTTTCCTAACCCTTCAGAACGCAAATGAGGCAGATAGGGTTAACACTACCTGACTCCTTTCTTAAAATTAATCCATTGGGTTGGGTCAACCCAACCCGTTTTCCTTCTCTTCTAACTCACTTCTCTTTTTCTTCAAAATAATTAAATAAAATAAATACATGTATATTATAATATATTTTTCCTCTATAATAATAATATATTTCTGACCCAAAATATAATAATATAATTTCAATAACAAAATATCATATAAAATCAATCTTCTCTTAAAACATAAATATTTATTTAAAAATATTAATAAAAATACTTATTTAATACGTACAAAATAATTGTCCAAAACAATAATTATTTAAAACGTACAAAATAATATTCCTCTATAATTATTAAAATAATTATGACAAAATATCATATAATAATAATAATAATAATAATTACCTTTTTGAAAACTGGGGTGATGAGTAATCTTTTACTTAGGCATAAATTAAAATTTATTATAAAAGTAATAGGATTAAAATCTTGAACCTTTATTCTTTTTGTTAATTATAATGTGCAATTTATTTCTTTTAGAGCATTTAAAAAATTTAATTTGTGCAATAGTTCATGATATTAAACGAGTAACAATTAGACTATTAAGATCCCTTAAACTTGTGCAAAATTATAACCATTTGTTACCATAAACTATGTATAAATTAATTTTTTAGTACATGAAAGTTTTTTAAAAGTTATTCTAATGTGCAGCAATACATAGTTTCAATTAAATAACATTTTTTCATTGGCACTATTTGATGATGGGAGTTTAATGACTAGCTATTTGTTAGCTTAAATTCTTGCGTAAGGATGATTTCAAAATGGGAAAGTCATCATCTTTTGTTCAAATAATAATTCAAAAAAATATTTTTATAATTAATAGCGTTAGTTGAATAACAAATCTATTTTTAATTTTATTTTGAGAGTTTAATGATTAATTATTTGCTAACTTAAATTCTTATACAAGTTTTCTCTTTTAAAAAACAAAATAAATGAGGTTTATTTCATATATAAATTATCTTCTTGTACGCAATGGTTTGTGATGTTAATTGAGTAGCATTTCTATCTTTAATATCACGTGAATCATAAGAATTTATAGAATAACCATTTTCTATTATAAATTTTTATGTTTAGAGTAAATTATTTTCTTGGAAAAAATATTCTTTAAAATTTACTTTAATATGTAACAGTTAATTATGTTAATTGAATAACACTTTTATCTATTACGTTATTTAATTGTTAGAGTAATAACTAGTCATCTGCTAATTTGAATCCTTATAAAAAATTTATTTCTTTAAATAAAAATATATTTATAAAATAAAGGTTTCTCTTTCACATATAAGACATTTTAAGTGGTTAATGATATTAATTGAGTAGCACTTCTACCTTTAATATCATGTAAATTATAAAACCTTATAGAATAGTTATTTGCTATCCTTAGCATTTATGCATATGATAAAATAAAAATTATCATTTTATAAAAAGCAATTTTATCTTTAATATTATCATAAAGACTTATTGATTAGCCATTTTCTAACTTGAATCCTTATGCAAAATCTATTTCTTTAGATAAAAATATAAAAATAATTCTCCTTCACATATAAGTTATTTTTAATGGTTAATGATATTAATTGAGTAGCACTCCTACCTTTAATATCATGTAAATCATAAAAATTTATAGAATAGTTATTTGCTACCATAAGCTTTTATTCATAATGTAAAATAAAAATTATCATTTTATGAAAATAAAAACATTTTTTATTAATATTAATCGAATAACAATTCTATCTTTAATGTTATTTAAATGAGAGGTTTTAATATCTAGTCATTTATTAGCTTAAACTCTTGTACTAAAATATTTTTTTTAAAATAAAATAAATAAAATAAAAGTCGTTATCTTTTGATAAAATAAAATATTCAAAACTAATAACGTTAATTTTGTCTTTATTGTTGTTATGAGAGTTTAATGATTATTTATTTGTTAGCTTAAATCATTATATAAGTTTTTAAATAAAATAAAAAAAAGAATTTTATCTATAAAAATTATAAAAAAAGGATAGCAAAATATATTTCTAGGAGTAAATTAAATATTTATAAAGTTACACAATTTTACGCAATTAATTAAAGGTACTATTTTTTTACAGGCGTCGTAGGATGTTAATACTTTCCTTACACGTAATTGACTCCCAAACCCAATTTTGATTTTAAATATTATTTTTTAAAAGGATTTTCCAATACTTTTTTCTTAAAATAAAATATTGGTGATGGCTTCAAAAATAATATATTTTTACATCATTATCATTGTGATTTCAGTTGCGACATAATATAATTATTTAATTATTATTTATTTTTATATTTATTTAGATTATTTTCTTATAATTATTTTTATTAATTAAAGGGGTTTTATAAAATAATTTAGAGGCTTTTTAATAATTATGAGTAATTTTATTAATAAATAAAATTTATGAAGTTATTCTTTTTATAGAAAGTATTTAAAGAAAATATATGTTTTAATTATTTATGTAATTAAATGTATTTGGAAAAATATGTGTTTTATTATAATTATTTATATATTTTATTTTATTTATAATTGGGTTGGGAGAAAGATGCTTATTTGATATACTATTTATTTATAAGTTTAGATATTTAAGGAAAAAAAAAAGAGAACCACAATTAAATATTTTTATTGTAGGGTTAAATGAGGGTTAAATTTTTAAAAGAAGGATTATGTAAGTTTCTAATTATTTCATACTTTTCATTACTTTCTTTTAAGCTTCTTACTCTAGAGAATAAGGAAAATTAGAGACCACTAGAGAACATCCATGTCCATCTTTTAACACTCGTCAAGGTACAAGTCTGGGTGTGGATAATAATTGGATAGTGAGATCGGTCTTTAATTTCCTTTTTGTTGTACGCATTGTATGAGGACAAATCTAACTTGTATCTACTTCTTAAATTTTGGTCTTCTATATGATTGTTCATTACTCTAATCGATGATATTTATGTTTAATTATATGTATTGAACTAATCTTGATGATCTTGAATTGTTTGAGTTCTTGTGAGAACCTTAAGAGAATGCATTTTTGGTAATTGTATGAGAAGTTGATATGAGTATGTAATTATGTGTGTTATATATGATGTTTGAATTATTATATATATATATATATATATATATATATATATATATATGAAGAGGGTTATAATAATACTGTTGTAACTTTTACTAAGTACTACACTGCTCAATAACTTTATATTAAATGTGAATTTTGTAAATTCAATCGTTAGATTGACAATTTATATCACTTTATATGTTTATATCAAATTTTGTTAAAAGTGAACAATAACTTAAAGGTAATCAAAGTGTTCATATTTTAGTATATTTTGAAATGTATATATTACGTCAAATTTTTTTTTATAAGAATGAAGTATCAAATCATCTTGGATTAAATATAAAATTTTGTATATATGATCTAAGAGTAAAGAACTTTCAATCTAACGGTTGGATTTACAAAATTCACATTTAATATAAAGTTATTGAGCGGTGTAATACTTAATAAAAGTTACACCAGTGTTATTATAACCCTCATATATATATATATATATATATATATATAATTTTATATAATTTGAATTGTTTGAGAATATGTGAGTGCCTGTAATTCCTGTAAGAAATCCTTGTTTTTAAAACAAAATGACGATTGATGTTAATTCCAAATGTGAAATTGAGGTTGAATTTGAGTAATTGATGATATAATAGAGTAGTATTATGTTTTAATCTATGTTTTTACCGATTGGATTGGAAGAAGAGAGTTTGGGTGTAAATTGTGCCTTGTTCTAAAAATTCTAGTATAAATATACCTTATTATTTATGTGATTTCTTTGTGTGTGATTAATAAAATTGAGTTTTGATTATTATGTTAGAAAGTAGATATTTGGGGCTACGGTTTAGACTTAAAAATCACATAAAAAATATTAAGGAATGACCGAGTTATATAAGTTAAAAGATAAACCTCATATTTTTTTTACAAAATGTAACATGTATACATTATAAGCCTTTCGAGTATACTTAAATGGAAGAACTAGGTTTTGTAATCTTGATGAAAGTTGTAACCTTAGATATTAACTTTCAAATTCCAATGGAATCATTTAAAAAGGAGGTCTAGAATTTAAGTGATGATCAAATAAGTGAGCAAAGGTTAGACTATCACACTACAAGAAAAATGTAAATTTCTGACGGAAAATTTCCGACGGATATGGATCCGTCGGAAATTTCTAACGGATTTATATTTCCGTCGAAAATTTCTGACGAAATTTTTCGTCAGAAATTTTCTGTCGGAAATTTCCGACGGAAACAAATCCGTCAGAAATTTCTGACAGAAACTTTCTGACGAAAAATTCTGTCAGAAATTTCCGACAGAAAAACAATTCCGTCGGAAATTTCTAACGGAAAATTTCTGACGGAATATTTCGTCAGAAATTTCCGACGGATTTATTCCGTCGGAAATTTTTGACGGAATTTTCCGTCGGAAATCTTATTTTTAATTATTATTTTTAATTTCTTTTTTAATTTCTTTTTTTAATTTCTTATTTTTAATTTCTTATATATATTTGTAGTATTAAAAAATTTATATATCTTTTAAAGGTATAAATATATATTATAATTATTTATTACAAGTTTTTTATATCTACGATTAGTATTAAAGATGAAAATAAATTAGGTCATACTATATTTTATTATAATTTACTTGGTTTGAACCTAATTTTTTTAAAAAATATATATTTTAAGTATGACTTATTTATCTATCATAAATAATTTTTAAATGTTTGGGTAGAACTACAATCATAAAGACTTATTTTATAATAATTTAACACTATTAAAAATATAAAAATAAATATGTTAAATTTATAAAAATAAAGTTTAATTTATTTATGATATAAATATGTTTTTAATATCTAATATATATTTTTAGATGATAATTTATTTTAAAATATATCTTATAATAACAATTCTAAATGGAATATAAATCTTATGATTTTTCTTATTTTGATTTTTTTAATCAATGTATACAATTTTACTATTTTGATTTTTTCAATTAACGTATATAATAAATAAAAAACACAAAAAAGAAACATTCATGCTACAAATTTTATTTTATCAAAAAATTGTTTGTTTTAATATATTACATTATATATGTGAATATTAAGAGATATATATATATATATATATATATATATATATACATATATATATTATAATTAAATTTTTTTAAAAATTAATTCATTATTAAGAAAAAAATTTTATCACATGAGAATTAATTTCCTTCAAAAATTTGACAGATATCAAATAAATAAACATTTTTTCTGAATCTATTATTAGAATATAATATTATTTTAAATATATTATTTTTTTAGATAAAAAATTATGTGTATGTCAAATAGTAGTGAGGGCAAGTGCCTCACTATTCCAAACGTGCAGCTGTCCATGTATATATATCTATGTATATATATATATATATATATATATATATATATATATATATAATATAGGGGGTTATAATTATACTGGTGCAACTTTTACTAAGTATTATGCCGCTCTATAACTTTATATTAAATGTAAATTTTATAAATCCAACCGTTAAATTGAAAGTTCATATCACTTTATACCTGTATATCAAATTTTATTAAAATTGAACAACAACTGGAAGATAATCCAAGAGTTCATATTTTAGTGTATTTTGAAATGAATATATTACATCAATTTTGTTTTATAAGAATGAAGTATCAAATCATCTTGGATTAATATAAAGTTTTGAATATATATATCTGTAAGAGATATGAACTTTCAATCTAACAGTTGGATTTACCAAATTCACATTTAATATATATATATATATATATATATATATATATATATATATATATATGTGTGTGTGTGTGTGTGTGTGTGTGCGTGTGTGTTTGTAAAAGTCACACACACGCGCACACACACACACACACACACACACACACACACACACATATATATATATATATATATATATATATATATATATAATTACAATGGTATAAATTTTACTAAGTATTACACCGCTCAATAACTTTATATTAAATGTGAATTTTGTAAATTCAACTGTTAAATTGAAAATCTTTTACTCTTAAATCATATATACAAAATGTTATATTAATCGAAGATGATTTTTTATAAAACAAAATTAAATCTGTCGAAAAATTTACATTTTCGATGAGATAATTTTTGTAGGAAAAACTGTATTATTTATAGAATATTTCAGACAAATTTATATTTGTCGAAAATGTAAAACTGGTTTTAAATTTGATATGAAAATATTATGATATAATTAGATAAGATTTTAAGTTAGTATTTTATTAATGGTTGATAATTAAAAAATAAAACATGGATAAATACATTTTTTGAATTTTATATGTTTGATTTAAGATAACTTACAAAATAACTCTTGGTAAAGTTATTCCGCTCAATAACTCATGGTTTGTGTTGAATTTCATCGATCCAATTAATTGTTAAATTAAAAGTTATTAAATTTTACTAATAATTAATATAAAAAAGTTAATTAGTTTTGAAATAAATTATTTGCTAATTAACAATATAATTGAAACATTAATTATTTTAAATTATTTAACTAAAATCTTATTGACAATTTACTATATGATCTTAATATTTTTGTATAACTAATATCTAGTTTTAAATTTTATATGAAAATATTATATATAATTAGATAAAATTTTAAGTTAGTATTTTATTAATAGTTGATAATTAGAAAAAAAAAATAAGGATAAATACATTTTTTGAATTTTATATGTTTGATTTAAGGTAAATAAATATGTTAAATTAATTAATAATTTATTTAAAATATTAAAATTTAATTTATAAGTATGTAATAAATAAATATTTATAATTTTATAAATTATATTATCATTATAAATTATAAAATTAAATAATTTAAATTATAATTTAAAATAAAAATAAGTAGATGTTAATTATAAAAGTAAGTACATATAAATAAAGAATAATTAAATATATTATTATTATTTATTATTATTATTATTTGTAATATAAAATTATTATATATTATTATTATAGTACAAATATAAGATTGTATATTTGAGGATGACTTAAATGAATTAATTTGTACAAGTTATATTGACAACATACATAGACATTTCGGTAGCTTACTCATCAGAACTTCACAGTTAAGCGTGTTTGACCTGGAGTAGTACTGGGATGGGTGACCTGGAGTAGTACTGGGATGGGTGACCTTCTGGGAAGTCTCCCATAAATTGCACAAGTAAGGATAAAACATGCTAAACAGTGAAATATTGTGAAATAGAACCTTTAAGAGGCCAAATATGAGAGTTGTTACATTAATAAATTTATTAAAATTAAAAAAAAAATTATAATTTCTGACGGATTTTTCGGTCGGAAATTTTGAAAGCAATTTCTGACGAATTTTTCCGTCGGAAATTTCCGACGGATATTTCAGTCAAAAATTTCTGACGGAATTTTTCGACGGAATTTTCTGTCGGAAAATTCCGTCGGAAAATTATTTCTGACGGAATTTTTTTTCTGACGCCACTTTTTCCGACGGATTAAAATCCGTCGGAAATCCGTCAGAAAAAGAAAAATCCGTCGGAAATTTGCTTATTTCCGTCAGAAATTTCCGTCGGAAATCTGCATTTTTCTTGTAGTGTCAGATTTAGGCTGAAAATTTTGTGGTTTTGTATTTTGTAAAAATAGCATATGATAGAATTGGCTCTTGAGGTCAATATAGAAGTTGTAGAAAATTGTCTTATATTTCTAATAAAATTAAGATCAACTTGATAACATATGTATAGTTTTAGATAATTTGTTTGGACAACATGAGGTCTTAGAAGGTTAGATTATGAAAATGTAGTTTGTGAATGATGATAATGAATAGCTATATCCCTTTTAAGCTTTTGATCTTATGAATGGTTTGAGATATTTTTAACAATATTTAGGAAAGAGAAATCACGAGTGAGAACAATCGTGAATAAGTTAGCATGTGAGTTGATTGTCAATGACTTGAGGTGTATTGGGTTAAAGTGTGTAAATGTGTGTTTAAACTGTGAACATGTGACTCTTGTATGATACACTATGTTATGTGTGTGTTGGTTATCTTGTCCAAGGAATGATTCTTGAGCTAATTGATGAATATGGTTGAATATGAAATTATGAAGTTATGAGAATTGAATGCTAAAAATGAAATGTGTATGGAAAATCATGAAATGGTAAATTGTTTGAGTATGTACATTAATATCTTGATAAAGTGAATGAGGTGTTACCTTGGTATATAGATGAGACTAATGTGACAAGTAAATTGACATGCATTTGTGATGTGTATTATTATAATATGATAATGTGTTGAGTCTTGTTTAACATACATCATAAACATAATTGAGGTTTGGCCTTTGGACAATAGTTGATAATGCCTTTGGATAGTTAACTTTCAAGCTACAATTGACAATTAATAGTTGATTTGATTGGCATCACATGCATATGCACCTTGAAGTCCATATCCATTACATTATATGATTATGTATGCAAGTGAATTTATGTGATGACTTGTATTGGTTATATAATTTATTTATTATCAGTCAAATTGTATTTTGTTGTATCAATAGTCTATTATGATTTATATGTTTGCATCTTTGTTTGTGCTTGGCTATCTAACTTTATTCTACGTTGTGAGCGAGAGTGAGATGTTTCTCACTCTCATTGTTTTGTGTTTTTATTTTATATGTTGTTGCAGGTGTTTCACAGCATGACATTAAAGATTTTAGGGATGAGGCTGAGTCCTTATGGTTGGGTTATGTTCTAATAGGATATGATATTTGGACTTAGTTAGGAGTTTCTATTTTTGTTATGTTTTACGAAAATTTTTATTTTCATTATAACTTCAATTGGATTTCCATTAACATTTGTTAAGTTCATGTGTGGTACCTTCCATACATTGAGCACGTTGATTTTCATTTTGTGATAGACTTTGTTTGTTCAATTTGGTTATAATTAATGCACTATGATATGCACGGTAGAGGGTGTCGCAATAATGTGTATGCATGAGATTGACATTAGGATGATGTATTAAGTGAATGAGATGAATATGAGTTGAATCCATGAGATAAAGTGTTACTTAGAGTCTTGCATGTGAAGCATGCATCATGAGTAAGAACATTCACCTTCAAGCTACAAGTTATGAGATCTTTAATGCTGCATGCATGTAGATTTAGATGAATTCATGTTCATTACATTGAGTGAATGAGATGTGAATGCGTATATTTGTGATAGTGTGATGTTGCTATTAATTGAAGTTATATTATATATATATATATATATATATATATATATATATATTAATACTTTTGTTACATATACTTATGCTTATGTTATGATTGATGTGTGTGGTTGCTCGATTATATCTTACATTGGTAGTCAAAGTGAGACATTTCTCACACTCTTTTGTTATTATTGTTGTGTTCCTACATGTGTTTTGTAAGTGAAGATCATCATGAGGATGATATTGGTAAAGAGACATGTGCATTTGATGTGTTATGGGTCAAACTTTGATAGGATGTGACAAAGGGGCCTTAGATTAAGATTTTTATTACTTTGAGTTCTTTATTATATTTATGAATCATGTAATTATTTTTGGAGTTGTAGTAGTTTCTTATTAATCATGAAGTTATTTTGTTAAATTCCATATTTCTTTTGTTTAAGTATATGTTTTCAAGTTTGGATGGATGTGACTTTTTCTATCAGAACAATTTTCTTTTTATATTAAAGTTTTCTTTAGAGCAATTAGAGTTTATTTATTAATTATTATGAGAATTGATGAACATGGTAAAGGTGTCATAACCACAACATCATGTAATAATACATCAAGTATAACCATTACAAGATCAACATCTACACCAACTAATTTCACCAATTTCTTAAGCAATCTTACAACATTAAATAATATTGATGTTCAAGGAATTGGGCCTTTTGGTCATAATAAATAAAAAAAATAAAAAATTATTGAAATAAATTAATTAAAAAACATATTACCAAAATAAATTATTTTAGACACGTAAAATTATAGAGAATGAAGAAAATGTCACACTATATGACACGTTCAATACATGATACAAACAACTTGAAAATGTCAAATTATTTGACGTTTTGTGCATAAATTTTAAAAATTAAAAACGTCATGCTCGTTGACATTTTCTTTATAGTTTTACAGCCGGTAAAATTCACTTGTCTACCATAATTAATAAATAATTGAC
Organism: Cajanus cajan; assembly: GCF_000230855.2. Classification (NCBI taxonomy): domain Eukaryota; kingdom Viridiplantae; phylum Streptophyta; class Magnoliopsida; order Fabales; family Fabaceae; genus Cajanus; species Cajanus cajan. The sequence continues at coordinate 8,292,359 of NC_138518.1, forward strand.
TTTCATAAATATATGAGAGAGAAAAGAGGCAGGTTGTGAGAGGAAAAATATAAAAATAAGGTTTGTACTATGACCAACAGATAAAAAAGGACAATGCACATGTAAAAATCATTTTCCTTCCCAAATTTATTGTGAGCCACACTTGGAAAATGAGACCTGCGTACAATGCCTTCAACCAAAATTGTTAAATATTACGATGGCTGAAAACTTTCCTTTCTAAATATTAGGCGCCACAAAACTATAAAGAAAACGTCAACGAGCATGACGTTTTTAACTTTAAAAATTTATGGTCAGAACGTCAAATAGTTTGACGTTTTCAAGTTGTTTGTATCATGTATTGAACGTGTAGTGTGACATTTTTTTCATTCTATGTAATCTTACGTGTCCAAAATAATTTATTTTAACAAAATATTTTTTAATTAATTAATTTCAATAATTTTTATTTTTTTTATTTATTATGGCCAAAAGGCCAAGGAACACCACTCTCACAAAGAGCAACCTTTGCAATTTGGAGGCCCCTCGCTCGACGTGACTATACCCACGTAAGTGTCATAGTCACAAAGAGCTCTCATGTCCAACATGGTAACCTCCACAAAGAGCTCTCATGTCCAACATGATAACCTCCACGCTTAGCAACTGAGTAAAAGAGTGTAATTTGTACTCTTGGAGTTTTCACATTAAGAGTGACCTCATTAGCTCACAATGTTGTCGAAGTAGAGAACATCATTGCTCTCAAGGACTCTACCGCCCAACACCATGGTCCCCACTCTCTTGTATCCCATTGTTGACCATCTTTCATATATCCAATTTTCTTATCCCATTCCGTTGATTCAACTGTCAAAGTACAAATTTAAATGATATGTAATTGTAACGACACATAATGACATAAGGCATTTCTTTTGGTGCAAGTTTTGTTTAGGGGTACTAAAACCCTCTGTGACTAGGATCACATAAACGATAACATGTGTTAATTTTGTCAGAACTTATATTTTTTTAAGAATGTTTTAATATTTGTTATTTAATCCTCATTAATTTATAATCTTTTAAATAATAGCCTCCGGCCTATTTAAATATGTTTTATCTTCTTCATCTCCCTACCCGTTTTATTTTCATTTTTCCTTTCTCCCTAAGCCTCCATCGGAATCCGAAGCCACTGATTCAAGACCGTCGCCGCCGAAGCTCCTGCTTTGCTTGTTGAATTACATTCACATTGCCCATAGGGTTGAAATTCAAAATCGCAGAGATGGAAGAACTGTTCTCCAACATGCTCCTACGAGAATCCTCCATCACCATGCTCATGTTCCGGTCCCACTCCGTGCGGTTTCTTAGCTGGGCTACGGGTTGAAGTAATTCCCACGAAAATAGTGCGACGGCGCCGACATGGTGGAGCCGGAGCTGCGGAGGGAGATGTTGAGAGAGGTGAAGTTGGCGTAGATGGTGTCGGTGCTGGAGCCAGAGATGTGCCAGAGAGAAGAGGAAAAATAAAAATGAAATGAGTAGGGAGATGAAGAATATAAAACATATTTAAATAGGCCGGAGGCTATTATTTAAAAGGTTATAAATTAATGAGGATTAAATAGCAAATATTAAAACATTCTTAAAAAATATAAGTTTTGACAAAATTAACACATGTCATTATTTATGTGGTCCTAGTCACAAAAGGTTTTGATACTCCTTAAACAGAACTTGCACAAAAGAAAATGCCATGACATAATAGTAGCTTCCGAGATTTGAGAAGTTCAATATCAAGAGCAAACACCTCGTTAACATAAATATTATGCTTCATTACACAAACCAACAATTGTTCCTTGCCTCAAAATTAGACAATAAACAAAGCTTGAAAAACACAAAATAAAAATCCAATAATAGAAAATCAAGTCACATTTGAACAGTTCAAGATCGAAAAAAACAAACTATAGAGGCTTATGATTTTACAAACGCTTACTTTTAAGATTTCAACCATTTAACAAATCTTCTAATATTGTTTGATGATCCACTGCCTTGATCAGAAACGTTTTTCACAACTATCTCCTTCAGTTCTAGAGACCTTGCTCTCATTTGTTCATCACTAAGTAGTTGGTTCAATTTCTTCTTAATCTCCCACTGAGACACAAGTTTATTTTCATTTGGTTTCAATTCCAGTCCAACTTTCAGCTCATCACAAATGTAACTTTTGTTATAAATTTGTTCAGCAAAATATGGCCAACACAAGAAGGGCACCCCATTAGACAAACCTTCCATAGTCGAATTCCAACCGCAATGGGTGATAAAGCAAGATATGGCAGGATGGTTTAACACCTTTTGTTGAGGGGCCCATGCAACTATCTTACCTTTATGCCCTTGGAATTCAGAAGGGTATGTCAACTTATTGTCTTGACGCACAACCCAAAGAAAAGGTCTATTGGTGAGGTCTAGTCCAAGAGCTAGTTCATTGAATTGGTTTTGGTCAAAAAGAGTAATACTACCAAAGGCAACATACGTGACCGAACCATGAGGTTGTTGATCAAGCCATTTCATGCAGGAGAGATCTTCCTCCCAAAATTGTCCCAATGATCTTGATGTTGCATTTGTATTGTCATAACTTCTCAACAATGGACCAATTGAGAGGATCTTTGGGAAATAAGTTAATACTCTAGGTTCAAGTTCATACGTAGTGTCACAAAGCCACTCTTCTGCCAAATTTAAACTTTGTACACAACGCACCATATAATCAAATATTGGCTTAAAATTTACCGTGTCACCCATCTTCAACCAGAAAAGGGCTCCCGCGTCCATCTCAAGCATTCCTGGTGATAGTTGAATTGTTTTTGTAGTGGTTAACATTGATCCTGCGTTGAAAAATTAATTAGGAGTTAATTAATTACTTGACATTACATTAAATTTTGTGAGACTGCCTTCAATTCTCTGTTTTTCCTATCCATACAATTACTTCCTTACTTATTTAAAATACACATTAATTTTTGTTTTTTTTGGTTTACAAGGTAAGATACCTAGGATCATGTCAATTTATTTAATTTTAAAGTTGGTCGGAAAATATAAGATTAATAGTCAAATGCATAATATAAAGAAAGAATAATTGAAACTAAAAAATGTAATTAAAATAATTAATCTATAAATAAAAATTTCAAGAGTTTAAAATTAATTATCAAACTAAAATTATAATTACCCAAAATATATTTTATCAATAAAATTGAATTAAAATATATAAAAATATCATATAATATATTTATTTTCCATTTTATATTTATTATATTTACTCTAATAGGTAATTTAATTAAATACTATAAGATACATATTTTTTTTTATCATGGAAACATAAAGTAGGGTAATCTATCTGAACTTATATATAAACAAAAATAGTTAAATTTACATATATTAAAAAAATTAATTATCATTTAATTTAAAGAGTATTTTTGAAATGATATATAACATTAAATAAGATCTAGTTACAATTTATTAACATTTAAGTTAAAAATTTTAGATACTTTCTTTTTGCTTATATGCCAATCTAGAGGGAGTAAATGTATATATTTTATATTCTTATTCCTTATATTGCTTTTTCAATACTTGTACCAAGCATAGGAATATGATATTAATCCTGTTTCATACCTTGAAAATACAACATAAAATTTTACTTGTGATATACGATGATGTTTATTTGTATGTTTTTTCACATCCACACTATTTTTGTTTTGAGAAAGGCATAAATAAATGAGAGATCAAGTTATTTATTATAGGAGACTAGTTCTTAATTAGTAAAGTTATTTCAATTTTAAAAAAAAATTGGAAAATTACAAATTTTAGTGGGTTTTACCACTAGATTAGGAAAGATATTCGTTAAATGAGACATGACACTCATGAAAATTTATAAATTTAAACAAATTTGAGTTAATAATGAAGAAATTATTAAAAAGAGAATGATATAGAGAATATGGCTAATACTTTTTTCCCTATTAATTAATCACTAAACTAAATACTTTTATTGAATACACTGTTTTAAAAAAAATTAAAATTTTAAAATCATTTCATTAGATAAATTTAATTTAATGTAAATATATGTGATATATCTTTGAAAATATAAAGATAGGACAACAATAGAGAGTAATGATCAATTTAGTCCCTTAAATTATAGTTAAATTTGACATTCAATAAAAAAAATTCCTAAAAATATAATTTATCTTACCTAACTAAGTCTATAAAATTATCTACTTATATGATCATTTTAGTCTCTTAATATATGTTAATATTATCATTTAAGCTTCACAGTATATATAATTTTAGACTAAAATGAGTTATCATGAAATAAAGTTGAACATTGTTGAATTTTATTGTAACTATATATATAAATAATTATTTAAAGTCATATAATTACTTGAAAATATCACGAGACTTAAAAAAAAAACTCGCATGACTTTAATAAAAAAAAATTCAAATATATATAGTCATAACATTTATTATCATTTCTCTTTAATTTAAGAGGAACATATAAAATATTAAAAAATAAATTAAAAATATAAAACAAGAAAGCATATATAGTTTTGAATTGTCATATGCAAATCACCGGTCAGGCGGCGGTAGAGGTGTGGAGAAATGCTTAACTTAAACTCTTTAGTTTGATATTTATTTATTTTTTTAAAGAAAAGTTTAGATAAATCAGATGTTTATAGCCCACCAAGATTAGGACAGGTCCTTAAATTCGATGAACATTTATATATGTACTAATAAATTATCTATCTACAAAATTTTTAAGTCAGTTAGAAGTGTTACATCATTTGAAATTAACTCTTTAGTTTAATTCTCATTAACATTGATGTTATCTTTCTATTAATAGAAGAAAAAAATACAGTCACAATCACAATTGCTGTTCTCAAGCAAAAGACTATCAACTCACATAACGTATTACGAGACAATTTAGAACCATGCAACAGGAAAGTCTCAAAATTTTAAAAGAAATAAAACAAAATTTTCTTTCATAAAATGATACACTACAAGAAGTGTTATAACACACAAAATGTGTCACTAACTAGAAAATTATTATTTATTTACAAAAAAAATATTTGCATAATTTTTTTTACGAATTTTCTTGTAATAATAATTTTGTAAAATTTTTTTATGAATTTATTTACGAAAAATAATTTATATATATATATATTTTTTATTATAATATAATTTTTATTTTTTAAAATATATTATTTTTTAGATAAAAAATATATGTGTCAAATAGTAGTGGGAATAAGTGCCTCCACTCTTGACTATAATTAAGTATAATATATATAAGTATATATCTACTAATTTGATATATAATTATACACAATTTTAATATTAATTTTAAATAAAATTTAATAATATATTTTATGTCTCATCATAATTTATATGGACACTTTTTAATAATATAAGAACTGGGAGTTAAAGTGCAAGTATATAGTAGGATATTGTTACCATCAGAATTTATAACCCCATCATCAATAAGCTTGGGAATGTTGTACATGGTGGCAAACACTGCTGCTGATGCAGGCCAGAAAATAGCTCCTTTGATTCCTAATTTAGCAGCAACGTCCATCGCCCATGCCATGCAAAAATCTGCGACAATGAAGCTGATTCTATCTTCACCTTTCCCATGAATATCCTCTATCAGCTTCTCAAGTGACGTAGGCATGGTGCTTATAGTAGCTTCGCACACCTTTACAAAATCATGTCTGTCATCATCGGGTTCTAACCCATCGGGGACTGAGACCAGCTTGATTTGTGACTCATCAATGCTGTGTTGTTGCTTCGCCATGGAGCTCACCACTCGCGTGTGGTTGAAGTCTGTGTTCACAAAAATGACTCTGCATCCATGCTCAACCAACTTTTGTGAGAGGATTGCCATGGGATTCACATGCCCTTGAGCAGGAAATGGCAAAACCAACACAGTAGGCACCCTCATGTTGTATTTGGATGGGTTTTTGTTGATTATTTCAGAGTCTGCCCCATTCTTTTATAACGAATAATTTTGGTTAAAACTTTTATTTGGTCCTTATAATAATTTTTTATTTTAATTTAGTTCTATTTTAATTTTTAGTTTCAGTTTGGTTTCTAATAATTTAAATTATTACAATTTGGGACTTCTATCCAAATAATTTAAACGGAGTTAATTGTTAGCCACGTGGATGCCAGGTGAATGCCACGTAGATGCATAGGTGGATTCCAAATTTCATGAATATACCTGGAACCAGAACGGTCCGTTCTGAAATCAGAACGGCCCTTTCTGCTTGCACATATTATTCGTTAATTTTACAACTGGAATGGGCCGTTCCAAATGCAAATTTAACACACCATGAGTGTAGCAGAACGGGCCATTTTGAAACCAGAACGGCCCGTTCCAGGTACAAAATTAACACACCAAGAGTGAAACCAGAACGGGCCGTTCTGGTTTCAGAACTGGTCGTTCTGGTTCCAGGTGTATTCAAGAAATTTGACATCCACCTACGCATCTACGTTGTATCCACCTGGCATCCACGTGGCCAACAATTAATTCCATTTAAATCATTTAGACGGAAGTCCCAAATTGCAATAATTTAAATTATTGAGGATCAAATTAAAACAAAAAATTAAAATAAGACTAAATTGAAACAAAAAAATATTATAAGGAATCAAATAAGGATTTTAATCAATAAATTTTGAACGGTAGTTAACTAGCAAGGGTTCCAACTTCGAACCATTCTCCATATAATCATTATGTACAATAGTTTTTTGGTTTATAATAAAATACTTTTTTCATTTTTTATTCATAGTCATTTTACAATTATTTTTTTTATTGTCAATTTTTTAAAATCAATGATTTATTAATTTTTTTTTATAATTAATGTATATTTACTAATTAATGTGTTTATTCATTTTTTACCTAAAGGATATAATAAAAAAAAATAATAAATATTTTAAAAAATTAAAATATCAATTATTTTTTTAATTTTTAAATAAAAAAATAGAGGGAGTATATAAACATTTTTTTCTTGTGTGTGGATATATTAAAAATGGTAGATACTGGAGATGGGAACTAATGATATGTTGGAATCCTTAAACTAAAAATCAATACTCTTTCCATTTTTTTTTATATTTAAGGTTATATATAAGAATTAAGAAAATGATTAATATTTGAATTTTTTAAAGTATTTATTATTTATTTTTCTGCTGTATCTTTCAGGTGATTGGAGAAGAAATAGGTGAATTGAAAAATGAATAAATACATTATTCAATAAACACATATTAATTATCAAGAATAAAAATATAAAAAATATTTAATAAGTCATTAATTTTAGAAAAATAATAATAAAAAAATAAAAAAAAATAATGTTAACTATTAAAAAAATAGAGAAAATATTAATCAGAATTGAATAATTAATGATATTCAATTTGTTGAATTGAGAACAAGTAAAATATTTAATATTTTCGTAGTTTTATATAGATTAATGTGACAATGCTCGTTACTCTTGACAATACAAATGACGGTTTACTCTATAAAGGTTATGCTAATTTTAGAAAACGTTAAAATGTCCCTTTCTTCCATTACTGGACGGTATTAATTATCACTGAAATAAATATTTGTGAATCAGAATTATGTTTGAGGCTGGTCATATCCGTACGTCGATTGAGATTGCATATGGGTGAATGATATTTGTTCTATAATTAAGAAAAGACAAATGAACTGGATAGTTGTGGCCCTTTGTACGGCAACCAAAGATAGAGGTTGTTTTGTCATTCTCTTATACCCAATGCGAAAAATATTGTAAAATTCTTTAATTATTCATTTATATTTTTTATTCATTAAAATGCTGAATATGTAAAGCTTTTTTTTTACGTTAAATAAATTATGAACTAGTAAATTGTTATGGTTTATAATAATCATCTTAAAAGCTATATTGAATGATGTAAAAAATAAAGTTATATTAAAAAAATGATTTTTTAAAAACAATGTTAAAATCTTTTCACTAATAAAACATGACAATTTATACCTGAATCATCATGATAGGTGTTCTAACTCTTGGTAAAGTATTGTGAGTTTGAGTTTAGTTCAATCCTATAAAATTGATTAAGAAAATGAGAATTAATATTTTTCACTTATATATACTTAATTGACTTTATTTCTAGTTGATGTGAAATTTGAATTTTTTTTCTAATTCAGTCATGATCAACATTACAAAAATATGCTTATTATTGACGAATATTTTTCAAAGGATAAATGCATTAGAAAAATGATATTACCGACAAATTCAGAATATGTAGATAAACAAAATTTACTTGCAAAATTTTTCAATGAATTTATGACTATTGAAATTTTTAAAATTTTTTATGGGTATTATTACCAACAAATTTTCTATGGATATCAATATTTCTTGTAGTGCAACACTATATTGAACTTATGCGTGGATAAATGATGTGTGCCTCTTTTAAAGGATTTAGGATAGGCGAAGTTCAACCTTTTCCTAATACATCACCTTCACTCTCAACACTATTGGACTTATCACTACAAAAAATATGGCATTTAGCGACTACCAAAATTGGTCGCTAAATTGCTAAAATCGGCTGCTATTTATCTTAGCGACCGAATTTAAGTAGTCACAAAGCTATATAGCGACGGAAAAATTTTTGGTCGTTGTTTAGCGACTGAAAATTTCGGTCGCAAAATGGTTGCAATGATTTTGGTCGCTGATGAGTATAGGAACCAAATTAGTGACCAAATAAATCGGTCACTAAATGTTTATTTTTTATTTTATTAAATTTTATAGATGTCGTAAATTCGGTCACTACGAATTACTCATATTTGGCCTCTCAAGAATTCTATTTCACAATACTTCACTTTTCAGGATGTTTTTTTTCCTTAATTACACAGTTTCTGGGAAACTTACCTAAAAGGTCACCCATCCCTATATTACTCCAAGTCAAGCACACTTAACTGTGGAGTTCTGATAAGATAAGCTACCAAAAAATAGATGCATGTTGTTAGTATATGTAGTACAAATTAATTCATTTAAGTCATCCTCAACTATATAATCTCATACTTATACTATTTTTGGATCTTTCTCATTTCGGTGTGTCCGGACCGTTATAAATATATAATAATATATATAATAATTATATTACTAATAATAATAACTATATTATATTTAATTAATCTTTATTTATATATAATTATTTTTATAATTAACAATCTACTTATTTCTATTTAAAATTAATATTGTGATACAATTTAAATTATTTATTATAAATTTAAAAGTTTAAATAATAATTTATATATTTTAAAATGAGAAGGGTTATAATAACACTGATATAACTTTTACTAAGTATTACACCGCTCAATAACTTTATATTAAATGTGAATTTTGTAAATCCAACTGTTAGATTGAAATTTCATATAACTTTATATGTTTATATCAAGTTTTGTTAAACTTGAACAACAACTTGAAGATAATGAAAGTGCTCATATTTTAGTATATTTTGAAATGTATATATTACGTCAATTTTGTTTTACAAGAATGAAGTATCAAATCACCTTGAATTCATATAAAATTTTGTATATATGATCTAAGAGTAAAAAATTTTCAATCTAATGGTTGAATTTATAAAACTCACATTTAATATAAAGTTGTTGAGCGATGTAATACTTAATAAAATTTCAATCGGTGTTATTATAACCTTCTATTTTAAAATATTATTTTTATAAATTAAATTTTAACATTTTAAATAAATTATTAATTAACTTAATATATTTATTCATCTTAAATTTAAGATATAAAATTCAGAAAATGTATTTATCTTTGTTTTATCATAATATTTAAAATCTTATCAAGTTATATCATAATATTTTCATATCAATTTTAAAATCAAATACTAGTTATACAAAAATATCAAAATCATATAGTAAATGATTAATAAGATTCTAGTTAAATAATTTAAAATAATTAAATTTTCAATTATATTGTTTGCAAATAATTTATTCTAAAGCTAATCAATATTTTTTATATTAATTATTAGTAAAATTTAATAACTTTTAATTTAATAATTAGATTGATGAAATTCAACATATACCATGAGTTATTGAGCGGAGTACCTTTACTAATAGTTACTTTGTGAATCATTTGATTCCTCTTCCTCCTCTCTCTCTCTCTCTCTCCCTCTATATATATATATATATATATATATATATATATATATATATAAAGTTTTTTAATGATCTTTTTTAATATATGATTGCCAATTTTTCTCAAATATTCTTACATTTTTTAAAAATATAAATTTGTCAGAAATACTTCATCAGTAATATAACTCAGTGTTATTGGTGTATATATTTATATATATATATATATATATATAATTTATTTTATAATTTTTATTTATTAAAATTTTTAATCAATTGAGAGGATGACAATGAATTAATAAAATTTAAAAAATATTTTAATTAAAAGTATCTTTTTTGGTGAATGCTTAATTTAAAAGTATTTTTATGAATAATTAGATGAAAAATACATTTTAAAATTTTATGATGGTTATTGTTAAGTTAACACAATAATTATTTTTAAAAAACATGTAATTTTTTTTTATCGATTTTAGATTTGTTTGATAAGTTCTTATTAATCCTTATATAAACCAATTATTTTTAAGTTGATGGAACTAACACTTTTATATAAACTCAACTGGATATTTAAGTCTAATTTTTAAAACAATAATGGAAATAAATAAGATTTATAAATTAAAAAGAAGTTTTTTTACCTTAACAAAATTGAAAAGCACAATAAATTATGTATTTTCATATTAACTAATAAAATAAAATATTAAGTATGATAAAAGAGAAATAAATTTCTCAAGATAAAAATAAATAAATTTGATAGATAAATTATTATTCAAATTATTCCAATTTTTTTTAAAATATTCAATTAAAAAAATTATTATTTAAATTTCTTTTATAGCATTATGTTTCTCATTTTTTAATACATTATGATATATTATCTATTTTAAATTATATAATATGTATTATTTTAAAAAATAAAATAATTTTATTGAAAGAGTCATGATTTTTATTTCTTATCATTAATTTTTTTATCATTATAAAAATAATATTATATATTTTTATATTTGCTTTCTTTTTTAAAAAATATATTCTTAATTTTTTAAAAAAATTTATATTTAGTGACCGATTTTTGTAACGACCCGCCAGGTCTCACACTGTCTATAGCGTCCAAATACAAGTATAAAATAAAATCTCACTACTAAACAATTATATATATATTGAGGATACACAACTAAAAAAAATCTCATATTATATATAACTGAAAGTAGGGAAATAATATCCTATACAACAACTAGGTAGTCAAAAGCTACCAATCAACTAAATACAACGTCAGCCCTCCTCCTGAGTCCCAACCAAAAAGAAGCTCACCCAGTCCAGCAGAGCACCTACTCCTGATCTGCTCGCATACCAAAGTATGGTCATCACAGTCCCAACCACATAGGCAAAACACGCTAGGGTAAGCTCACAACAATAAACATAAGAAAAATAGCATCAACATATAATAAATAGCAATAGAATTCTACTTTCAACTTACAACTTAAAGCAACACAACATCTACAACAATAGATATACAATATCATCTACTAGCAACAACATTTTCAACACATCACACTTTATTCAAATTGGTCGCTTGTAAATCGGTATAGCTAAGCCTGGCCCCTATACTGTGGTCGCTTCATACACGTGTGCCTCGACCTTGCCCACACACGGGACCAACCAAGTTCTAGAGGAGAACAACACATCATCCACTCCAAGGGACTTCCAAGGAGGGTTTTCAAACAAATTGGGCTCTTAGAGCACCACAACTATCTCAATCTACACAATGAGATGAGTAACTTTAAAAACTTCTCCTCTAGTTCTAGTGATCAACAACTCATCACAACACAATCACAGCTCAACTATCAACTCATTCATACAACATTATATACAACTTGAATGCAACAACCCATGCAACATCAACTAATGCATCGTCACGCATATACAACTAGGAGATCTCCAACAACTGAGGTTGAGCAGTCTAGGTGGCATAAACCCTACCGAATCCAACGTTTGACCTATCTTAACCAGGTCAGGTATAGAACATCGTTAGGAACTCCGAAGAAAACCAGTTATAGACAATAATAGGCGATTTCTCAGGTGTGCCACTTAGACTCGGAGGTCCAGTACTACTATCAGGACAAAAAGGTTTGAGTATGAGCCTACCACGGCCTTGGCTAGCATCACAAATCCACATATGGAGTTAGCCCACCCGCTTTCCTCCAAGTGTAACGTAGCAAGTTGTTTTAGAAGGCCCAAAAACCCAATATAGGTGATTTAGTAGCCCAGAACGGGTCGTTTTCAATCTGGAACGGGCCATTCCAAGCTATTAAATTGACTTGTAAATCGTGGTTGAGAACGGGCCATTCTGGAGGGAGAACGGGCCGTTCCAAACCCCAAAACGGGGCGTTCTAGAGGGAGTACGGTCGTTCTGGATGGAGAATGGGCCGTTCTGGATGAGTCCCAGAACGGGCCGTTCTAATTTCAGAACAGGCCGTTCTGCATGTGATTTTTGTACGTGATGAAAGGGTGCAGAACGGGTCATTCCGGATTCGGAACAGGTCGTTCTGGCCACTCCAGAACTTCTATAAATAGGGGTTATGTGGTTGAGGAGAAAGTGAAGTTTTTAGAGAGAAGGACTCTAGGTCTGTGAGCTCCTTTCTCTCCTTTCTTGAAATTCAGATTAGGAAGCTTGCTTTGGAAGAATTGAAGTTCCAGGTTGAGCTTCAGAAGGGAAATTCTACTTCTTCTCAGTTATTGGCTATTTTGAGCCAATCTTCAGGTGAGGGAAGCTAGAATGTTTGTTGTTAGGTTTCATGTGAGTTTAGAAACACAATTGATGTATGAATGTTAAGAATCCATAGATGGATTGAAGAAAATCTCATTTTTGGGGTTTTGAGAAAAAGGAGGACTTTGATGATTTTAATGCATAAGTTGGATGCATGTGAGATCTAAGTTTATTTAAGTTGTATGGATCCTATGCATTGTGTTTTTGTGTTTGCATGTGGCTGGATTTATTGGTTTGGATGAGAGTTTTTGAACTCTCTGATTGGGATTTAGGCCAGGCCCAGGTTGAGCGCGCCGGGCGTGGAAGAGCTTAGAGCTCTCAGGTTGGTGTTAGGCCAAGCGCGAGTTGACTGTGCCGAGCGTGAATATGTTTATAAATAATTGATTTAAATTGATGCTTATGCATGTTTAAAGTCGAAGTTTTAGATCATGTATGTATGATATATGATGTATGGTGAGGTATGATTCATATGTATGCTTTGTGATGATACGTATGAATGTTTGAATATGATATGACATATGTATATGTTCATATGAGTATGTTTATTGATCATAATGGTGGGTTGACCATTTATGATGTATGACGCATTATTGCATGTAATGTCCTATGACATGTGTATGATTGTTGATCATGATGGTGGGCAGACCATGTATGATGTATGATGCATGATTGCATGTGATGCCTTATGGCATGAGTCTAGCTTAGGACTTGAGGAGAGAAAAAATATTTTCAAACTGGAAGAGCTCACATAGAGTCTCTTGAGAGTGGTGCTTGGATAGGCCACTGATATATGAGAGTGGTGCTCAGATAGGCCACTGGATTTGGGAGTGGTGCTCAGTAGGCCATTGGGTTGGGTGAGTCTCCTCTAAGTCCTTAGCTAGTGTTGGAGCGGGATATGAGGTCGAGGGTTATTCCCTTAACCAAGTACTCGGGAAAGTGCGTGGATCCTTGCGGATAGTCGATGGGCGAACTCCACAATTGACTTGGTTATGCATGCCAAGGTCGTGGTAAGCCCGTACCCAGCTGTGCTATACCTGACGGTGGATATGGACTTCCAATTGTGTAAGTGACATCATCCGAGTAAACCCGAGTGAGGATTATATCTTGTTTAGCTGTGACCGAGCAGGCGCATTGGGCGTGAAAATGGTTAGGGTGGTTTCGGTAGGATGGGATGTCACTTATACAACTCTATTGTTAGGGAGATCTCCTAGGTGTATGCGTGACGACGCATTAGATGATTGATATGCATTGATATCTGTCATGAGTTGCATGTATTGCATGATTGTCATGATGATGAAGTGTATGGTGTTTGACTTCATGTTTGATGAATGGATGATTGATTGAGATGGAAGGTTCCTTTGGGACTTGTTTGGGATACATGTGTAGTATAGATTTTTATTATGTACTTGTATGATTAATTTTTAAACTCTAGCTTACCCTTCTGTTTCCATGTGGTGGGACTGCAATGATCATACTTGGTATGGGAGAAGGTCAGGGATAGTTTGGAGTAGAAGTGACCGCTGCGAGACGGGGAGTTTGAGCCTCGTGTTAGAGTTACCATTTTGGGTAACGGTTTTGTCTATGCTTGACCGGCACTAGGGAATATTTTGGGATGACTGTACATATATGGTGTTTTATTTTGTATACAGAAACTTAATTATTTTGATCCTTATATCTATGCATGTATGATTTGTGTTATCTAGTTTTATATTCTCTTAGTTAACTAGTTGTAGTGCGATCCAACTAAGTGTAGAGACCATGGCGGTTCGTTACACTGAGTACCATGCACCCTCCAGTACCTAGTCAAAGACTACATCTCTAACTAGATACCTTACTCAAATTGGTCATTCAACCATGACATGGATCAAGTACTTCCATGTCGCCCACACAGTACTAAGGGATTCAACTTTAAAACAACTTTCAACTTAATTATCTCCTTAGTACTATGTATCTCAACATAGGACATATATCTTCACCATATGTCCCCAACTTTTCAACTTCACAACAATAAGCAGCTTTACAACTTTACAACAATAGGCAACTTTTTACAACTTTACAACAATAGGTATCATAACAACTTCACAACTATAGGCATTCATAACAACTTCACAACTATAGGCATCATAACAACTTTACAACTATAGTCACCTGTCTCAACTTCAGCAACTTTAAGGCAACTTTCAACTTTACAGCAACAAGCATCTTTATGCTACATAATTAGACAACTAGAGCAACTATAGTCAACATAATATCAACTTTACAACAATGAACTACTTCAACTTATACATATCAACTTATTAATAATTCAACAATAAACAACATAAAAATAACTAAGTTTCACCAAATACACAACATATAGAAACTTTTACAACATATCACATTTTATCAACACATTGCATGAAGCTTCCCTAACCTGAAGATTGGCTCTAAAAGCCAAGAATCTAAGAGGAAGAAGAAGAAAAAGAAGAAATATCTGAGCTTGACTCTTGAACTTCATCCTCCGAAAAGTAAGCTTTCTAGTATGAAATTCAAGGGCAGACAGAAGAATTAGTGATCTAGAGGAGAATAAGAGTTATATAGAGAAAGTTGAGAGAGAAACGAGCTCACCGACCCAGAGTCCTTTTTTTCTAGAACCTCTCTCTAAAACCTCTCCTCCTCATCTGCACATAGGTCCTATTTATAGAAGTCCAGGAGTGGCCAGAATGGCCCGTTTCGAATCCGGAACGGCCATTCTGGACTCCTTCATCATGTGTAAAATTTACATGCAGAACCACCCGTTCTGAAATCAAAACGGCCCATTCTGGCATTCTAGAACGGCCCGTTCCTAAACTAGAACGGCCCATTCTGGAGTTAAATTTAACTCACAACAACCACGTTTGGAACGACCCATTCCAGTCTAGGATTTACAAGCTTATTTAGTAGTCTGGAACGGCCCGTTCCAGTTTGGGAACGGTCCGTTCTGGTCTACTAAATCACCCTTCTTTTAGTAAATTGGAACGACCCGTTCCAATTTTAGAACGCCCCGTTCTAGTCTACCAACTACGTTATAATTTTTATTCGCTACCATTATTATAAATAATACTTTTGTATTATTTTTAGTGACTGAAATTTTGTTGTTGCTAATTTAGCCACCGAAATCAATTCGGTCGCAAATTTACATACAATTCGGTCGCTAAAGAATATGTAATTTACAAACTGAATAGCGACAAAATTAGCGACCGAACATTGCTACTGAAAATATTCAGTCGCTAATTCGGTCGCTAAATAAAAACTGCAACTAATTATGTTGCTATTAACGACGGAAAAAAAAAATCGGTCACTAAATTGACTGTTTTTTTTTGTAGTGTATGCATTAAAAAATCATATCATGTTACCCTTTTAATGGATTTAGGATAGCTAGGACTTTCCCCTAAAAAAAAAGAATAGGTAGGACTTGTGTTTTTTTCCAATACTACCCCTCACACTTGCCAGTATTTGACTTAATATGTAGATAAATGGTGGACGTCCTTTTTAATGAATTTGTAATAGGTAAAACTTGGGTTTCTTTTTCAATACACTCCTTACGTTCATTAATGTTGACCTTTGTGCATATATAAATGATTGTGACCCTTTTTTTTAATGATTTTAAGATTTAGAAAAGTCTTAATTAAATTAACTAGAGATAAGATAAATAAAAAGTTTAGAAGTGGAGGCAACCCTAATCCTACAAATTGATTTTGTAGGGTTAAGTTATGTCCAAAATACACATTCGAAGATGGAACCAAAGCTATTCTAGATCCACAGAAAAAGGAGACCTTCCATTTATATAATCTGGGACTTAGGTTTTTCTCAATACACTCTCTCACATCCAACACTTGGTAGGTGCCCCTTTTTAGTAGATTGTATATGGTGTGTGGCCCTTTTTAGCATATCTATTAGGATAACTTTGATACCTCTTAAAAAATGATTTGAAATTTAAATTTTACGAAACTTACTTGTAAGGTGAGGGTTTTGGATTTTTACAATACGATGGGTGAACCTTTTTAATATTTCTAAGATAACTCTAATAACTTCTCAAAAAGTGGTTAGTGATTTAATTCAACCCTACAAAATTAACTTACAAGGTGAGAATTACCCCTTTTTAATAATCTATGATAAGCGAGACTTGAATTTTGTCCACAGGACCATGTCAAGAAGATTTAAGGCCTTAGACAATTTCTTGAGTCATGTTTTAATATATTTGATTATATATATTTATTTATTTTAATCTTTTGAGTTGAAATTTTTTAATTAAATTTAAATAATCAAATAATTTTAAAATCTTACTTAGTGTAATTCATTTGATCATTATCTCATAACTATATAATTTATATGAATTGAATATGAAAAATTAATTTTAACAAAACTCTTTTGTAGTGACATTGATTGTAAATAATTTGAATTATTCCATAAACATTACATGGATGTAAACTTTTTTAATAGTTTAATATTTTCAATAAGACATTAATTTCTTTTGTTAGTGTTTCTGTTAATATTTTTAATTTAAAAAATAAGTCAATGTAGGCACTTAATTTCGTTTGGGGGCGCAAAAACAAAGAAACCGGCTTTCAATATAAAGAAGAAGTTCCAAAGGCCCGAAAATAACACCAAAGCAGATAAACATGACATCTAGAGATTTAAAACATAAAGTGCCAAAATTAGTATCCTTGAACAAACCGTTCCTAAATCGAAATGGGTTGTTCCAAGCTTAGAAAAAGATTTGTAACCCTAGGTCAGAATGCCCCATTCTGGCTTAGTCTGCTACGTGAAAAATTCAAATCCAGAACAGACCGTTCTGAGAACGGGCCGTTCCAGGTTCAAATTTTACATGTAACGGAAAAGTCTAGAACGGCCGTTTCAAATTTGGAACAGCCCATTCTGGTGGATTTCCAATTGTATGTTTTTTTGTTAATTTTATTTAAAGTAGATGTGAGACTTAAATTTATTTATTTTTTAATACGAAGTTGACATGCACGTGGATGATTTCACTTGATGCTTTCACTTGGATTGAGAAGGAGGAGCTTATTCCGGATAGATAGCGATAGTTTTTCACGGCTTGGACTGTGACATTTGTTCGCCAAGAGAGCACGCGATACACAACGATAGTAGAGGAGAAAAAGGGGGGGGGGGGGGGGGGGGGGAAATATTCTAATGTGATGGATGTAGCATATTATCATGGGTATAAATTGAATGTAATGATTCACAAAAATGCCACACCGTAAACTCTAAACCTATAAAAGTGTTCCACCTTCGTCATAATACGTGTCTATTAACTCTAAAATATTTGCGTGAAGTCCAAAACATTATGACATTTTAGTAATATTTGTTCTGTCTTTTAAATACGAGAGGAAATTTACATAATTTGATGCAGTAGGAAACATATATTATACATCCTTTGCCTATCATCCCCGATTTGAACTTTCCATGGTCACAATTAGTAAAATGAGGTGATGTCTTCAATGTACCAGATGAAGTCAGTTTGATATGATGGTCAACTACCAAAAAACAATATCCTCCAAATCGGGTAGCTGTCGATCAGAACTATGGTCTTTCGAACGATACACCTTAGATTATATATTACTTTCACATATAGATCAATGGAGGCATGCAATTCATATAAGAACTTAAAAAAGTCTATGCCGCCACAATTAATTGTCAACAAATTATTCAACATAATCTAATTTTTAATTTCTTTCATTTAAATTCCTATATATATACATATTTTTTCTTTTTTAATTTCCATCACATTATGAATTTCACCAACCATGCAAACACTTTAGGGTTATGTCTACAGAAGCCACCTACCTAGTGTACTTCATTTGTTCTTAATTAGTTGGCCAATATGATGCATGATGGAGAAGACTGATGATGGACCATGGGCCAAAGACCCAATCGCCAGAGCTATGGCCAGGAGCATGCAGGAAGGATTGACTATCTTGGAGGTTAGTGAGCTCTCTAAGCCTAAGCTACTCTTCACGTGAGCCATCACAGCTTGAAGAGATGGTCTAGCTCATTTGTACATAGTAATTTTTGTATAGGTTCATTTTTTTCTTTGTATTTGTGAGACACTTTCTTTCTTTCTTTCTTTATAAGATAATCCTTTGTGTATTTAAGGTATGTTACTTGGAGACTTTTGCTCCATTTGACCTTGTATTAAGGGTCATTCATTTTTATATTTTTAGTAGTAGAAGTAGGGTGACAAATAGCAAGATGTGTAGGTGCAACTAGCTAGTAAATGGGTCGCCCATGCTTGGTCGACCATCAATGCAACAATGAGGTGAAGGGGGCTTCAAGCCTTCAACAAGGTTACTTATACAATGAAGAAGTAAAAAATGTGTTACCACTAATAATAATTCATAAAAGTTACTTCATAAGTTAAAAGCTTAATTAGATAATGTTAAATAAAATCATATAATTGTTAAGTTAACTAAGGGGGATGTATTGGATTAGGATTTTAAAGGACTTTTTTAGTTGAAAAAAGTCCTGTGAATTTTAAAAGACTTTGCAGGATTTTCATGACTTTTAAGATTTTGCAGGATTCTACAAGACTTTCAATCAGGATTTTAATGGATTTTGCAGGACTTTTAAGTTAGGAATTTAATGGATAATGCGGGACTTTGTGAACTTTGCAGAATTTCGTAGATTTTTGATATACGATAAGAGTTCAAGATTCTTTTTCATATATTCAAATTTAAAAAGAGTTAAAGACAAAAATAATAAAAAAATATCTGGATAAATAATAATAATAATTCTCTGCACTATCATGTCCTTCTAAATAGCATTCACCCACATATCTATAGCTATACTAGTCCTCCAAGCATTAGTATCAGAATAACATT
The DNA here is from genome assembly GCF_000230855.2 of Cajanus cajan. Lineage (NCBI taxonomy): Eukaryota > Viridiplantae > Streptophyta > Magnoliopsida > Fabales > Fabaceae > Cajanus > Cajanus cajan. The sequence continues at coordinate 8,312,085 of NC_138518.1, forward strand.
CTTTACGAAAAATGTTATATAGTGCTGCACATGCTAAAAATTACTCTAAACAACATTTCAATTTTTTTTATAATTTATGATTTAAAATATTTTATTTATAAATTTATAAATGATTAAAAAAAATAGAGAAACAGTTGCCCTACTCTGATGGAAGCACTTGGAGAAGATTGATGTTCTTCCAAGCTTCCATGCAAGGACCGAAGATGCTCCTTGAGGTTGACACGTTTTGAACTTGGAAAACTCCTTTGAAGAAGCTTCAATTAATGGAGGAGAAGCTCTTGAAGAAGGTTCAGTTACTCCTTAGATTGTGAAGGAAGCTTGAGGAACCAAGGCAAAGTTGGAAGAACTTTGATAGAAACCTTAGAGAGAAAATTCTCTACAGTTTTTAGGGACTCTCGAGTAAGCTAACCTTAACCATGGTTCACTAAGAACCATGGTAAGGTTTAGCCTAACCATCCATGGTTTCTAAAACTTGTAGGAGAAGCTAACCTTGACCATGGTTCACTTAAGAACCATGGTAAGGTCAGCCTAACCTACCAAGGTTTAGAAACTTGGAAGGCAAGCTTCAAAGCTTGAAGGAGAAGCTAACAATTTCGGCCAAGAAACAAAGGTGAAGGGCTAGGCAGCCAAGGCTCAAAAATGCTCCTTGATTTATTTCAAAAATATTTGATTTGGTTTAGTTAGGTTCATCATATGATGATGAGACCTAGCTAAATCAAATTTATGAAAAATTAGGAGCAAAATGAGTCTAATATGCAAAATTTTGCCTAGGCCCTGTTCTGGCCCAATTACTAGTCACACCCTCAAGCATTGCTAAATGCCACCCCTTTTTCCCTACTGAAAAAATAGAAAATGAGTGTATCAACAAAGGAGATTAAATGGAGTTAAACTCTCCAAGTAACCTACCCTAAAATCAATATACAATTACTAATAAAAGCAAGTAAAGTGTCTCTCAAATACAAAGGCAAAAATAAACCTATACAAAGAGACTACTATATGTACAAACATATGAAAAAGTCTTTAAGATCATCCCATTCCTCTTGGTTCCTTTAAGATATCACCTCTTGGATTCTTTGGCCTTGGCCATAGTCTATCATACTCTCTTATAACCAAATATGTTCCCTCATTTTATATTGGTACTAAAGTAGAAATTTACAAACATCAACTAGGAGAAGAAAAAAATATCTGAAATTTGTTACAAACACAAAATAATTTTTTTTAATTTTTAATTTCTTTTAATTATTCAATCGTGAAGAAATATTTTTAGTATTAAATTCTAAGATACTATAATGTCTTATATTAATTTTCTTTTTTAAAATATTAAAAATCCTAATTTCACAATATAAAAATTAAAATAATAAAATTCATAGTAAAAAAAAAGAAATAAAATAATTATTGAGTCATAAAAGGGAAAGGATAACAGTAACAAATTCAAGAGAGGAAAATAGATCCTAGTTTTTATGCTGAGAGGGTTCTTTCCCCAGCTAAGATTTATTCTTATCTCATTCTACTCATTGAAATCCTAACTCAAAATTCATCTTATATATATATATATATATATATATATATTCTTTTTCTAATAAATCTAAATTTGTTACAAGATCTTGAAGATCTACGGTTGATTATAGAGATCATGATATCAATTTTAGCTTTCACCTTTCCCTTTTCTTGATGCGTGTTATAAAAAAATTACTACGATTTTAATTTTCAAGCGTTTTCTGTGTTATATAACTGAGGAATAACCTCAACTAAATAGAACAAGTCAATTAAAGAGAACGGAGAGAAAAATAGAGTAAGTCAATGATACTATCATTTATATATAGAAGTTTCACCAAATAGGAAAATGGAATGGAATATAGTAGTACAGTATTATATATGAGAAGTAGTGTTGTATTATTAGCAAGAGAAAAAAATGGAGAAGACATGAGCATAGAAAAACAAAAAGATGAAAAATTTACTTGAAAATTCTTGAAGCACTTGAAAAGTCACTTTAAACAATCCTCTAAAATCTGATGGGTTTGGATGAGATTGTTTTATGAATTTAGTATTTATAGATACCACTTAAAAGTCCTTCAAAATACCTTTTGTTCTTCCCGGAGATCAGTCGTAGAATGATCTTCTAGGCAAGATTGGTGAGCCTCCTTTGCCGGGTATGCTTGCTGCTTCGAAGTGGTGGTGGTACCTGCAAAAGAGACTCCGATGCTAAAGTTAGTGTTGCTGGGTGTATGGGTCTCGTATAAGTAATGCACGTACCTTTGTGCGAATTAGGGTTTCATTGGGCCTTGGGCCTGAGGTCAGTTATGACCTATTTAGATAGCGGGCCTTGTCTTGGCTAATGTCGTCTAACGAGTGTCTGAGGTCGTTCTGTGCTATGATGCCGAGCTAGAGCTCGACTTCACGATACGGATAGTACACTAGCCCCCGAGCTCCGAAGACCGTGGGTCGAGGAGTTAATGCCGAGCCCGTCAAGGGGTCGTGACTCTTCACGTACGCCTCTCTGTCGTGATGCCATGTGTCATAACCGTCACCTCGTTCTCCAAAACATGCAGGCGACGTGTTAATGTGCACTGACGGTTTTGAAAATGATGGTTGTACCCATCATAATGGGCTTCATTTAATGCCCATCACTTTTGTCGTTTCTCTGCCCGTGCCATGTCCATCCATGTTCCCATTTTGAAAATGTTTTCCCTCTCCTCTATGCACACGTTTCATTTTACTCTTTTCCTTTTGGCTCACTCTCGACGCTTCGAACTTCTCAGCTCACTCTTTGTCATCTACTTTCTTCATCCCTATTCTCCTCCGTCGTCCCCGTTTCTGACAACTAGGCCTCCGTCCCTCGTGACCATTCTATCACTGTCAGAGGAGTACCAGGTATCTCCTTTCTGTTGTCTTCTCTCTCGCTCTTCGTCTTCACCTTTCCCCTTCCTCGAGTCTTTTCATCTTCTTGATGGCTGGAGAGAGTGGTGTTGCATCTTCTGCGTCGGTCAAAGGTAAAGGCAAGGCGCGCGGCAAGGCGGTGGCCGCCGAGATGGCCGCTGCTGAAAAGAAAAAGGGTGGGAATCATCCTAGGGATCCTTTCCCCGTCATCACTAGCTACGAATGGGTCAGAGATGACGTCGGAGAGTTCCAGAGCGTCTTCTAGTCATTTCTGGAGATCAATGCGATGTGGAGATCACATAGGATCTGCTAATCATCCATTTCTAAGCTCATCCGGCTTGAACCTTGTCAGCCCGACGAGGGTGTATATATGGGGGGTATCTCTAATCTCCCATTTTTCTGTATGTACCAATTTTTTTTTAGGGATTTGGGCGTATGCCTTCCCTTTACCAAGTTCGAATGCGATTTTTTGAACTTCGTCAATGTGGCTCCTTGCCAACTTCACCCCAACAGCTGGGTTTTTTGAGGGCTTTTCAAGTCGTGTGCTCAACCCTAGGGATAGGGTTGTCTCTGCCTGTTTTTCTTCATTTCTATCAACTTAAATTGGGTGAGCGTCCCTTTGGTTGGGTGTCCTTGAATGGGAGTAAGGCTGAGGGGCTATTTTCGCTTTACTCCCAGTCATACAAAAGCTTCAAGAATGAGTTTTTCTAAGTTTTGCCTAAAGAGGTCGACCCGTTGAAAGACGAAGTGTTCCATTTCGGAGGGTTACCGAGGTTTCCCCTTTACTGGCAGCAGGATCCGGTCAAGTTCAATGGGTCAACCAATCTTCAACTGACGGCCTCGGATACTACTGCCATTAACAACCTAGCCGTACTCTCGCGTCCCCTGGATTGCAAGTTCGTCTTGTCACTTGCTAATTTTGCGTACAAGGAGAGGGGTTTAGAGAGTGAGTACCTCGACACCCTTAGTTGTTGGGCTCTCTAATTTTTTCTTCTTTTTCAGTTTTTCTTATGTATTGAATTTTTGTGCTTTCAGGAATCATGGGGAGGAGCAAGTGGCGCGAGCTGAAAGCCCGCTACAATGTCGCTGAGATCAAGGTCCCTGAGCCCCTCGAGGAGGAGGTCGTTCCCCTGGAAACTTGTAGAAAAGAAAGAGGGGAGAGAAGGAGGTCGGGGGGACCTCTACCCTTAAAGATGCTGAGGAGGTGACATAAAAGGCTGTTGATGCCGACACCGTTGACCTAACTGGAAGTTCTCCTCCTGAGGGATCATCCCAAGCTGCTGTGGAGGAGGTCGCTCAAGAGGCGTAGGTCGGTATCTTTGTTTTTTCTTATTGTTTCTTTTTCCTGTTGCGCAGTTTCCTTGCCTTTTAACTTAGGGAAAATTTTGTTTTGTGTTATGTGTAGGTGGGACCTGAGCCGACTTTCGCCGAGGCTCAAGTGGAACCGAGCTCGGAAGCGCTAGGGCTAAATGCCTCCGCTGTCGCGTAGGCAGCGCCTGCCCCAACTCCTGCTAAGGCCCAAAAAAAGGGGCCAAGCTCTGAGGCCCCAACGTCCAATCCTGCAGCCACTGTGCTGCCGCCTCGTCCTCCGACGGAGGCTCCTAAGGCGAAATTCCTCGCTCAGCGCTTCGAGGTTGGCCGCCCCTTGACGAGGCTAGACCATGTGAGCGCGTCATCGGATGTGGACTCATTGTGGAGTTCGAAGGTGACCGTTGAGACCTTCTACCCGAGGGGGTCGATCCGCTTGACTAATAAGGCGATGATCGAGAAGGTCAGGCTAGTGGAGAGCCTAGACTCTGTGGAGGTATTTATGCAGAGGTCAATCACTATTGTGGACCACTAGAAACACAAATGGTCGAAGATGCAAGGGGAGCTCGAGAAAGCAAAAAGCCGAGTGCAGCCTTTGGAGGAGGAGAATCGGGCGTTGGGGGCCGCTTTGGGCGAGGCCAAGAGGCAAAATGAGGCTGAGCTTCAGGCTACGAGGAGGGATTTCGCAAGGGCTCAAAAGTCTTTGGACATCGCCTTGAGGGCTAATGAAGTCTACGCTACCCAAGTTGGCGAGCTTCATGAGGTCTCCACCTCTGCCCGAGGTAGGGTGCGCTCCTTGGAGGACGAGGTTACGGCGCTGAAGGCCGAACTAGCGGAAGCGGCTGAGAGACGTCTTTGTGACGAGGTGCTTCTTGGTGGCAAGGAAGAGAAGGCCAATGCCTTGAGAGCTGATCTTGATAAGGTGGCCGCGGCTAAGGCGGAGCTAGAGAGGAAGTCGAGACTGAGCGAGCTGTTTTGTTTGAGCATAAGAAGGGCTTTGTCATGGCAGCTCGTCAGGCAAGGTTGCTTGCACCTAGGGTTGACATTCTGCCATGCACGTGGAGAAGGAGGTGCGAGCTGGGCGGCTCGTGAAAGAAGACGACCTTGCTGACAGCTCGAGCGAGAACACGACTACTTAGGCCGTGGTTTTGTAATGACTTATTTTATTTTGTTCACTCTTCTTGCTTTCTGAAATACTGTATTTAATGACCTTGTGTATATAATTTTCCTTTTCATCTTGCGCTTTTGATGGTTTTATTTTGATTTTTTGTTTTGCGCTCGAAATTGGATTCAGTTTTAGGCTTAGTTTTAGCCCGTTTTTAAGGTTCGAAAATACGTTCGAAACTTGTTCTATGTTTTATGCTTTGGGGTTTAAACTTGGCTTAGCGCAAAGTGATTTGCCATGGTGTGATTTGCACCAAGGTTCGAATTCGACCTTGGCTAAAGGTAAAGGCATTCGTACCGAGGTTCGGATTCGACCTTGGCTTAAGGTAAAGTAGTTCATACTAAGGTTCGAATTCGACCTTGGCTTAACGGAAAGTGATTCGTACCAAGGTTCGAATTCAGCCATGGCTTAATAGAAAGTAATTCGCACCAAGGTTCAAATTCGACCTTGGCTTAATAGAAAGTAATTTGCACCAAGGTTCGAGTTCGACCTTGGCTTAATGGAAAGTGATTCATACCAAGGTTCGAATTTGACCTTGGCTTAACAGAAAGTGATTCGCACCAAGGTTCAAATTCGACCTTGGCTTAACGGAAAGTGATTCGTACCAAGGTTCGAATTCGACCTTGGCTTAACAGAAAGTTATTCGCACGAAGGTTCGAATTCGACCTTGGCTTAATGGAAAGTGATTCGTACCAAGGTTCGAATTCGACCTTGGCTTAACAGAAAGTTATTCGCACGAAGGTTCGAATTCGACCTTAGCTTAACGGAAAGTGATTCGTACCAAGGTTCGAATTCGACCTTGGCTTAACGGGGTATAATTTGTGCCAAAGCAGTGTAAAATTGAGAAGCTATGAATGGAATGATTCATTTTATTAATGTCATGGTTGTGCCTCGTTAAAAACCCTCTCAGCCAAAACCTATTTTTCTATTTTTTGGGATAAAAGATTGAGTCGGGAAAGAGTGCACAACTCATTCATACAATGTCAACTGTAGTAGAACTTAAGATGCGTGGCATTCCAAGTTCGCGGGATGGCTTTGCCGCTTAGCTCTTCTAGTCGGTATGCTCCATTTTTTAAGTCCTCTGTAACTCGAAATGGGCCATCCCAGTTGGGTGCGAGCTTCCCTTCTGATGGGTCTCTCCGTGCTTCTCCTAGTAGTCTCCACACCAAGTCGCCGACCCAGAAAGAGCGAGGTCGGACTCGCGTGTTATATCTTCTAGAAGCTCAGAGTTTGCAGGCTTCTTTGTGGATTCGAGCTTCGTCTCTGAGTTCGTCAATCAGGTCAAGGTTGACTGCTGTCTGTTGAGCATTTTTTTCCCTGTCAAAGACATAACGTCGATAAGACGGTTCGCCGACTTCCACTGGGATCATGGCATCGGCTCCATAGGTTACCCTGTAAGGCATTTCCTGCGTTGTTGATTAGGGAGTGCAGTGGTACACCCAAAGAATGTTGGGGAGCTCGTCGACCCATTGTCCCTTGGCACTTCCTAGCCGCTTCTTGAGTTCTCGGAGTATTACTTTATTTGCAGCTTCAGCTTGGCCATTAGTTTGGGGTTGCTCTACCGAGGTTGGGAGATGCTTGACTCCGAGTTCATGGAGGAAATCCTCGAAGCTCTGCGCGATGAACTGACTACCATTATCAGTGACGAGAGAATGCAGGATGCCAAACCTGTAGATAATGCTTTTCCAGGTGATTTTTTGGACATTCTCGGCAGTGATCTTGGCGAGTGGACATGCCTCGATCCACTTGGTGAAGTAGTCGATCGCCACTAGGAGGAATTTAAGTTGACCTTTTGTGAGGGGAAATGGTCCGAGGATTTCCATTCCCCACTGGGCGAAAGGCCATGGTGACATCATCAGGTGGAGAGCTTCAGGTGGTTGTCGATGTGTATTACCGAACTGCTGACATTCTTTACACCTTTGTACATAGGCTTGGCAATCTGACTTTAGTGTGGGCCAGTAGTACCCAGCCCGGAGTACCCTGGTGGCCATCGAGCGGGCCCCCGAATGCATTCCACAGATCCCCTGGTGGATTTCTTCGATGACATAGGTGGTCTGGAACTCGGCTAAGCATTTTAATAGAGGAGTGGAAATTCCACGTTTGAATAGTTCATTGCCAATGATGACGAATTTGGCCAACCTCACTCTCATCTTCCGAGCTTCATCTTTATCCTCGGGTAGGGCTCTTTCCTTTAAGTAGTTCCAAATACCTATCATCCATCCTCGTTCTGCACCGTCACTGGCGTTGACGACCTTGTCGTCAAGGTTGGACGAGTTCAAGGTCTCTTGTATGATGATCCGATGTTGCCCGGGACGTTTTGTACTGGCAAGTTTGGATAGGAGATCAGCTCCGGCGTTCTGCTCACGGGGGACATGGTGTATGGAAAACTCGTTGAAGGAGGAGATTTGTTGGGAGGCTACATGAAAGTACCTCTACAGAAGGGTGTCTTTGGTCTGATACGCTCCACTGAGTTGTTCTACCATGAGCTTTGAATCGCTGTTGCAACTCAGTCTCTACGCTCCGAGGTCGCGAGCCAACCTTAGCCCTGCCAAAAGCGCTTCATATTCCGCCTGGTTATTGGTCACCTTAAAACCAAACTTGAGAGATTGCTCTATGGTGACCTTATTCGGTCCTTCCAATATAATACCTGCACCACCACCTTTAGAATTGGAGGACCCATCAACGTGTAAAGTCCATACCTGTGGTTCCACAACCGAGGTAGGGGTGAGTTCGGCCACGAAGTCTGCCAGGCACTGAGCTTTCAAAGGTTTGCAGCTTTCATACTGGATGCTGAACTCGGATAGTTCTACAGACCATGCGATCATGCGCCCTGCGAGCTCTAGTTTTCTCAGGATCTGTTTGATCGAGTAGTCGGTTTTGACGACCACCTGGTGACTTTGAAAATAGGGTCGGAGGCGCCGAGCTGCGGTGACGAGTGCTAGTGCAAGTTTCTCGATTTTCTGATACCGTTTTTCCGTGTCTTGAAGGACTCGGCTGATGAAGTAAAAAGGTGTTTGCACCTTTTGGTGTTCTTGCACTATGATTGTGCTGATTGCGCCTTCTACCATTGCCAGGTAAAGGAGTAGATCGGTGTGATGATCTGGCCTCTGCAGGATTGGTGGGGTGGTGAGGAAAACTTTGAAGCTTTTGAAAGCCTCTTCGCATTGCTCGGTCCACTCGAAGTTCTTCAGCTTCCGCAGTAGGGTGAAGATGGGTCCTGCTTTCTCTGCCAACTTGGGGATGAAGCAAGAAAGAGAGACTAACCTTCTTGCCAAATGTTGGACGTCCTTGACAGTCTGTGGGCTCTGCATCTGTATAATGGCCTTGCACTTCTCTGGGTTGGCTTCAATGCCCCTACTGGTGATCATGAAGCCAAGGAACTTACCTCCCTAGACACCAAAGACGCACTTCTCTAGGTTGAGGCGCATATTGTGTTTTCTGATCTAGCTGAACACCTCGGCAAGGTCGGCGGCATGAGCCTCGGCAGTAGTGGTTTTGACCACCATGTCATCGACGTAGACTTCCATGTTTCGTCCATTCTGTGAGTGAAAGACTTTGTCCATCAGCCTTTGGTAAGTGGCTCCCACGTTTTTGAGGCCGAATGACACCACACGATAGCAGAAGTTGGCGTGGTCAGTGATGAATGACGTGTGCACTTCGTCCGGTGGGTACATCATGATCTGGTTGTAACCGGAGTAAGCATCCAGAAAGCTGAGTAGGGCGTGCCCGGATGCTCCGTCAACCAGCCTGTCAATGCTCGGTAAGGGGTATGAGTCCTTGGGACATGCTTTATTTAGGTCGGTGTAGTCGACGCACATGCGCCACTTTCCCGAGCTCTTTTTCACTAGTACCACGTTTGCTAGCCACGTGGTGTATCTGACTTCGCGGATGAAGCCCGCATTCAGTAGCTTTTGTGTCTCGGTAATGATAGCTTCTCGTCTCTCACCGCTGACCTTCTGCTTTCTCTGGGCTATTGGTTTTGCCTCTCTATGGATTGTCAATCTATGACAGATAAAGTTAGCATCTATACCTGGCATGTCGGCGTTGGACCATGCGAAGAGGTTGGCATTCTTGGCGATTTCGGCTTCAATTTGTTGTCGTAGCTCTGGGTTCAGCTGTCGGCTTATCTTTGTACACTATTCAGGGAGTTTGCCAATCTGAAGGTCATCAAGCTCGTCAATGGGACTTGGCTGTTCTTCGTGGGATTTTGACCTTGGATCCAGGTCAGCGATGTCAACCTGGATTATGTGAGCCACGTAGGCGGGTCACCTTTGTGGCCTTCCTCGGTTGGCGAGACCTTCAAGCTTTCAGCGTAGCACTACCAAGCTGTCTTCTGATTTTCCCTGACTGAGATGATCTTGCCACTGCTCCTTGGGAACTTCATTGTCAGGTGCGAGGTGGACACCACAGCTCTGAGTTGGTTCAGTGTAGGCCTGCCGATGATGATGTTATAGGATGTATTGGCCTCCACGAGGAGGTATCTGACCATGATCCTCCTCGAGTCAGGAGGGGTCCCGAAGGTTGTTAGCAGGTCCACGTACCCTCGAGTGTGGACTCTTTCTCCTGCAAAGCCGACTAGAGCTTCTGTGTGAGGTTGGATAAGGGAGTGGGGATGTCTAACCTTAGGAACGTCGGCCAGTATAGGACGTCAGCCAAGCTTCCTTGGTCGATCAGCGTCTTGTGGACCTCTTAATTGGCGACCACCACGGCGATGACCATCGGATCATCCTAGTTTGGACAGATGCCAATGTAGTCGTCGTCGGTGAAGGTGATTGGTGGTGTGCTATGGTGCGGGGTTGAGGTAGCAGAATGAACATTGTTGATGCTGCACAAGTGTCTTTTTCGCGCCGAGCTGCTAGAGCGTCCCCCTGCAAAGCCACCTGCAATTGTGTTGATAACTCCTCGCAAGGGAGCGGATCCTGTTTCCTGACTTACCTTAGCCTGTACCGCGCTACCAGCATTTTGTTGAGATCCAGAGGGTTGGTCTGTGCGAGTGCTTGCACCGCGACCTCGCCCTCATCCTCATCCGTTGTAGCCTCCTCGGTGACCTTGCTGTCGTTGGACGTATTGTCCGAGGTGTCCCCCTAGACGAGTTCCTCTATACGATCTCTGAGTGTGCAACACTCCTCGGTTGTGTGACCATAGTTTCTATGGTACCGGCAATGCTTGGACTTGTCTACACTGTTGGGACTGTGTCTGGGTGGTGGCAGAGTGAGCAGATTGTTGTTGCTGGCTTCCTCCAGGATGTGCACTCAGGGTGCATTCAGGGGGTGTAGAAGTCGTATCTCCCCCTTGTTTGCCTTAGCAGCCTTCTTGAACTGACTGTCATTGGTGACCTTCATCTTGTCTTTGTGACCTTGGTCCGGCTTTGCCTGTGATTTTCTGCGAACCTGGTCACGGAAAGTAGAGTGCTCTTCCATCTGAATGTACCCTGTAGCTCGGGCACGGAGTTCGTCCATGTCAAATTGAGATCGTCGACACAAGCTTTCGAAGAAAGGTCCTGGCTTGAGTGCCATGAGCATGGCGTGTAGGGCGACCTCAGGGTTTAAGTTTTGGATTTTGACCGAGGTGCTGGCATAACGCTCCATGAATGCCCTTAGTGGTTCGTTGTCGCTTTGTCTGAGAATGGCCAAGGCGGCTGATGTGACATGGTGAGGTCGACTCGTGGCGTACTGCGCCGTGAATCGCCTTACCAGGGTGTCAAAGTTGTTGATCGAACCCACAGGCAATCGAGTGTACCAAGCAAGTGCTGCTCCCTTGAGCGAGGTCAGAAAAACCCTACACAGAATAACATCTTCATTAGTGTATAGGTTTACCTGTGTAGTGTATAGGTTTACCTGTGTAATGTATAGGTCGACGTGCTCGTCTAGGTCAGTCGTGCCATCGTAGCGGTCGATGTTGAGAGGCTTCCAACCGAAAGAGAGGGGCGTCTCCATGATGCCGTCAACAAAAGGGTGGCGGCGGATGCTCGCCCGATTTCCAGGAGCCTGGTTGGGAGCATTGCTGACTTCATGGTCTGACCTATTTGTCGGCACGTGTGACCGATGAATAGTAGACCTATGGGTCGCCACCTTGGGTGCAGTCGGTGGTTGGGAAACAGAGTGTCCCTCTTCCTCATGTGGATTACTCGGTTGAGGGGGTTGATCAGAAGGGCGCCGAGGAAGCTAGGCGCGAATGCGCTCATTCTCAGCACGCAGCGCCGCTAGGTCGGTTTCGTGCTTGGCACGAATGTTATCCAGGTTGACGACGTGTTGTTGCCGCATTTGATTGACCTGTTCAATCAGTCTTCTCAGCACTGCTTCACTGTCCATTCTTGTTGTGCGATCTAGGTCGTCCGTTGCTCGTCTACTATGGCTTCGGGTGAAAACCGTAAGCCTGGCCGATAAGAGCTATCTTGATCGGTCCCACGGTGGGTGCCAAATGTTCTTACCGGAGATCAGTCATAGGACGATCTTCTGGGCAAGATTGGTGAGCTTCCTTTGCCGGGTACGCTTGCTGCTCCGAAGTAGTGGTGGTACTTGCAAAATAGACTCCGATGCTAAAGTTAGTGTTTGTGGGTGTATGGGTCTCATATAAGTAATGCACGTACTTTTGTGTGAATTAGGGGTTCATTAGGCCTTGGGCCTGAGGTCAGTTATGACCTATTTAGATAGCGGGCCTTGTCTTGGCCGATGTTGTCTAACGCTTGTCCGAGGCCGTTCTGTCCTATGATGCCGAGCTAGAGCTCGGCTTCACGATATGGATAGTATACCTTTAATACAACAAATCCTTTAAAATTCCTATATATTTTAATACTAATGGATTGTTTTTAAGTTGTAAAAAGTCTCAAATAAATACTAATAAATTTTAATGGACTCTTTAAAAAATCTTGAAAATCCAAATTAAATACCACTAAATTATTTTTAAGTAATAACATAAAATCTTGATTAGATATCAACAGACTCTTTTTACTTAAAAAAAAATCTTAAAATCTTATGAAATCGTAAACCACCCCACTAAAAGTTGAAAAGAAAACAGCCTAAATTTTAGGTTAAAAGTTAAAAGCTTTCAAGTTAATTTATTAAATTATAAATATTTGATAACATTATGTTGAACTAACTAGTTGGCAAATGTAAAAGGACATATAATGTTGGGATGACACTTTCACGAGTTTGGGAAGAATACAGTACTCATCGTAGCCACATTTAAAAGAAAATAAACACCTATACTTGAATCCTGGCTAGGGTAGAACATTTAGTGTCCAATCTGAAACCACTAAATACCCAAAAAAAATATAAACAACTCTCTTGTTAAACCAGTGTATTAATTGTTTCATTTCTTAATTATAAAGTGAAACATATGCTGCTTAGGTTTACGATATTTCTAAAATATTAATTGTTACGGTCTTAATATGAAATATTTTTTTTTTCAAACTCAAATTCTTATTTCAATGTATCCATAAATATAATATATTTAAATTTTTTTAACAAAAGAGAAATTTCCTATGTTAAATATAACAAATAATCAAAATTGGTTTTATTTTCTAATTAAAGTCAGTTGTCATATCCCTATTTTTTCAGACTCGTATTAAATTCTATCCCAAATGAAACAGTTTGCAGACTTGCATGCAAAATTAAAATTAAAAATAAAAATACTCAACATAGTCACTGTCTAAGTAAGTAGCAAGAAGTCCCGAAAGGTTCGTTATTTGATTTGACACGGTGTTTCTTGGTGTTTGTGGTTGATGAGGAATATATTTGATATATAATTGTATTTAAGGTTGATATAAAGTTTCTATATGAAGCTACAAATTATGAGAATAAAGTTCAAACAAAAGATGCTATTGTATATACTTTTGGGCGTTGGAAAGTAAAAAGAAAAAAGAAAAAACTTTATTAATTATAAATAAATTACACAAATAAGTTTAACATCATATTTTAATTTAAAATCTTATAATATTAAGTTGATAAATTATTATTATTTATATATTGTTTAACATGTTTAACACTATTTTATGTGAGATTTTATTGTCATTTACGCTACATTTAGTTGCACCAAAATAACCACAAAAAAAAAATAGTGGGAAGGGTGAGAAATAATTGTGGGGAAATAAGTTTCGTCATTTGGTTGGTGAAATATTGTCAGGTGTGAAATTAAAAATAATGGATCTCACATACATTTTATTTCTTTACAAAACTATGAAAAAATAGATGACAAATTAAGGAGGAGAGTATAAACATGTGTTTATTTGAATAAACATATGTTTATTAGAATAGAGCAATGTGTAAAAAGTTGTTTTAATTTATTCAAATAATATATTATTTATTCGAATAAACAATTATTCTACTTAGTTGTATTTCTGTATGTAATTAAAGGGTAAAAAAATAATTTTTATTAATTATAATTTCTTTTATTCCCATCTATTTAAATCAAAATAATTTTATGATATTAATTTTCTTTTACTTCTTACTTATTTCTTTTAAATCAAATAATCTTATTTTTACTTTATTTCTCTCCACACTAATCTTTTTCTCATTTCTTTTTTCACAACTAAATATAATATTAAAGTATATTTGAAAACTATTAAGTGAACTTAACTAAGATTAAAAAAAAAGCTTATAAACCTTCAACTATGTATATTTTGATTCAACATTATTTTAAACTTCTATATATTCAGACTTTGAAACACATTAACTTTATGCAATATGAGAAATTTTTTACATATAAAAGTATAAATAAATTCATTTATCCATCATTGAATTCATCCATTACAATAAAAATAATTAATAAATCGGATTCAATCCATTCGTTAATTTTGTAAATGGTTAATGATCTATTAACTCATTTTTCAAGCAATATATTGAATTATTACATAAGATGTTTAACAAATTAAAATTTTAAAAGACTATTTTAACATTAAAAAATGTTTTGTTAATTTTCAAAAACTATATAAAAATATAATAACTTATAAAAAAAGTGAAAGAAATAAAATATTTAAAAAATAAAAATTATTTAATTTTTAAATATTATTTTAATAGATGAATTAAATATTCATCTATGAAAAAATTATGAATAGATGAATTTGATAAATATTTTACTTTAAATAAATTAGATAGATTATTTTTTTAAAATTTTAATAAATTTAAATAAATTAATAAATTATTTCTAATTATGATTCACTTAAAACTTTATCGGAACCACCCATTTGCCACATTAAATGCGAGCAACCGAAAGCCTTGGGATTTGGTCACAATATTTGGCCGATGACAAAATTTCAAAGCTGCAAGTCAGGACTATGACTTTGGAAACTGATGCATCATAATAAATGGGTCGAAACTTCTTGGACAGTGACCTTTTACCAAAGCCATACATTAGATGACACGGTGAGGTCGGGTATGAATTTCATATTTTTATTTTTTCGAATCAAATCTATCATTATTTTGTATTTATATTTATTGGGTATATAATTTTTTTTATTTTTATCTCTCGTTGAATATTAAGTATATTTATATTTATTATTATTATTTTTTTAAAATACAATATTTTTAAAATATTTTAAATTATTGTTTTAATTATTCGGAAGTTTTATCATTTTCTATTTTGTAGTAATTTTTGTACGTCTCTTTGTTGGACAGTAGCATTATTGATGTGTCATAAATTCTGTCCTAACAGCCACGTGATTTTTGACAGTAATTTGGCCAGTCCAATCTATGCCTTATTTAGTAGTCAATCACTGTTTTTTTTTTTTCGTAGAAATCTTTATCTATCTATATACGTATAAAAGTATCAGCGTTACATTAAGGGTACGTCACTCATTAAAATTATATATTTTTTTTGAAGCAACACTCATTAAAATATTTTGAGAAATGATTTACACTGTCAAATATACATATAAAAAAAATGAACGGATGTTAATTGAAAAAGTAAAATTTTATATTATTTTTTGTTGCATTCGAGAATTCTCTATTTTCTCCTTATATCATCAAAGGTGCAAGTTGGTGCTCCGTCCTCGACGCCCAAGACGCTTCAATACGTGTTTGATTCATTGTGCTATACACATGGTACAATAAATTTTTACCTATAAATCTTATATTTACGTAAAAATTACGAGGAGTTGCTTCTACTTTACCTAAAAAATTCATGTCACAAAATTAAAACTAAACACGCACTCGGTGTGTAGAAGCGAAACACCATCCATGTCTTAAATTAGAAATATTGTGTCATACCCATTTTATTTATTGTATTAAGCGATCATTATTTTGAAAATGGTGGTGTTATATACATGTGGACAGATATACACATATTTTTTTATTTAAAAAATAATATATTTTAAAAAATAAAAATTATATTTTAATAAAATAAATATATATGTTTAAATCATAGTTTGTATAAAATATAAATTTTGAAGAAATATTCATTTATTTAATGTTTGTTAAATTTTTTAAAAAGATTAATTCTCTTATGTAATAAATAATATTTTTCAATAACGAATAATTTTTTTTAAAGTTTAATTATATATATATATATATATATATATATATATATTAATACTCACATATATAATGCAATATATTAAAAAAATTAATTTTTGATAAAATAAAATTTGTAGCATGTATGTATAGCTATTGTGTTTTCTATTTATTATATATGACGATTAAAAAAATCAAAATAATAAGATTATATAAAATTTAACATTTGTTTTTATGTTTTTATTAGTGTTAAATTATTTTAAAGTATGTCTGTAGGATTATAATTCTAACCAAATATTTAAAAAATATTTATGGTAAATAAATTATAATATAATTTAGTCAGACCTAATAATTTATTTATTTTTAATTATAATAGTAGATATAAAATCTTGTAAAAAATAATTATGATATATTTATATTTTTAAAAATTATATGTAAAATTTTTAATACTACAAATATACAAATAAATATTGTCCCACTATCTGAAATTTCTGGATCCGTCACTTATGTGGAGGGTATCACCATGTGAGTTTGGGTTTCTTGAGCTATTACAGTGGTTGTGAAAATTATTAGAAGTCTTGTTTCAGTTTAATTTTTTGGAAATATAACTACAACAGAAAACCCCTAATCTTATATTTGTAAATTGTTGCAAAAAAATGTGTTAATCTGAAACTGTGCTTTTAAAAAAAACTACTATAATCTGATATTGTTGAGAACTTATTTTACCAAATTTATAGTTGAGTAACATTGTTTATAGAGAAAAGGTGGCTGATCCACCATAATAATATAAAAAAAATTACAAAAATAAAATTTATTTACTAAACTAAATAATTTTGGACACGGGATGTGGGGGAAAAAAGAAAACGTCATAGACAGTAATGATTACTCTGAGTGACGCTTTCATATTGTTCATACGAAATAAATTAATTAAAAAACGTCAAATAGAAGTGACGAATTTCAAAGGTGTCAGAAAACAAAAGAAAAATATCATGGCATTTGACATTTTCTTCTCAAATATTTCTCATTGAGCATCAGATAATGTACACTCCAACTTTACTTAACATTAAATTACATTTCTAGGCCCAATGGCTGAAGTTAGTTTTTAGCATTTACCTTTGTTTACTTAAAATACATCCAATCATCAATAGTTTTTGTTATTTTAAAATAAAAAAGACTGCTGTGTATATGCCGTAGTAATATTTTAATATACAATGGTAAATTAAAATATAAAAAGTTTATTTTAAGCTATATTTTCATCTTTAATTTAGATTAAATTTATTTTTAATTTTTTTAATTTAAAATTATCATTATTAGTTTTTATAATTTTTTAAAAATTTTATTTTAATTTTTCATATCGTTAATAATATATGTAAAAGTGACATATTAAAATAATTATATAAATTTAATATAATATTTTTATTAATAAAATATTAATAATTAGATTTTATTTAATTATAAAGATAAAATAAAATTTTTAAATTATAAAATAAAATTAATAACTTTTACTTCAATCTTTAATTCATTTTATAATTTAAAATTTTATTTTATCTTTATAATTAAATAAAATCTAATTATTAATATTTTATTAATAAAAATATTATATTAAATTTATATAATTATTTTAATATGTCACTTTTACATATTGTTAATGATATGAAAAATTAAAATAAAATTTGTAAAAAATTATAAAAACTAAAAATTAATTTTAACATTTTCCATAAATCGTCATTGGCTCTGATTTTTTTTTCTTTCCCCAGTAAATAATTTTTTTATTAATTTATTTTTGTAATTTTTAATTTTATTTTATTTATTATGGTGGATCAGCCAAAAAAAGGTCAAGATTGTGGTTTTGGGACTTGCTTTGTTAGCAGAGGCAACATCCCTAGGGTGTTGAAGCTCAGGTCGAGGTTTGTGGTCATGCGAAATAGTTCACCGATTTACCGAAATGTTAAAAGGATTCATATGTCATTTCACAATTTATAAATAAAAATTACTTTTTATATTTTTATAACCATTTTATGAACTTCTTCGTGGTAGGCAGCACCTACATTAAGTATTTGTTTGGTAAAGGATAAATAAAGAACAAGAGAAGAGAAAAAAAAACAGAAGATAAATATAAAGAAATTAAAATTTTGATGTTATTTGATAAAGATGAATTGTGAGAAATTGCAAAGAAAATAAGGTGGGATTTAAAAAAAAAAAAACTTCCTCTTTAAAATGAGCGAAATTGTGAAAAAAATTTACTTTTTATAAAAATAAGAAAGGGGAGAGATTGTATAATATATATGATAATGAAAATAATCATATATTTTTTAAATAAATTTATAAATAATTAAAATTTTAATAATTATAAACAAATATAATAATAATAATAATTTATTATTTTTAGATAAAATTATTTATAAAAAATAAAACCCAATAATAGTAATAAATAAATATAATAATAATAATAATAATTTAAACTATATTGGAAACAGAAAAGAAAATAGTAATTGTGAATATTATTATTTTATATAAAAATTTAACTATATAAAACAATAATAAAATATCAAATTCACTCTATTTTTTTTTACTTAATTTTACTCTATCAAACAACTACAAGTTTCTCTTTATTTCACTATATTTTCTATCAAATCAATTTTCACATATTCCTTTATATTCACTTCTAATTTTTTTCTTTTCCCAAACAAAGCATAAAATGCAAATCATGATTTAATGTAGAGAATTAATATATTTGAAATTTAATTTTTGTATTTAAATATTTAAATAAATGTTAAAAACATTTAATATTTTTTTTTTAATATTTATAATGAAATAATTCATCTAATATCTCTTCATTTTCTAGTTTATATTAGTTGTTAGAGTTTCATATATATATATATATATATATATATATATATATATCATTCAATTTACATAAATTTATCACAAATTTGGAGTTTATAAACAATTTATTTAATCTCTTTATTTTCTCCTTTTATATGACTATTGATTGTCATCTACTGAATTCATCATTTATCATGTATAACTTTCCCAACAATAATAGTAATTGTTGAAAAAAAAAAGATATACACCACAAAGGAAGTTGACTTGCCTCTTCAAGCAATTACCCAAGTATTCTTTTAACAAGTCTCTTTAGGCTCAACATCAAGTATTCTTTTGAACAAGCCTCTTTAGGTCAACGCCAAGTATTTTCTTCAACAAGCCTCTTTAGGATCAAACCTTCTTACAAATAGATTTGAAAAGAGTTACACAAATAGATTCATCTCTTTTAGTCATGATGCTATGAAAATTAAGCACAAAATAGTCTACAAAGAACTATGTACAAGATTTTCAATGAAATGCTTCTTTGTGGTACTTTAGCTTTGTATGTCTTAGTATATTTCTCAATGTGAACTTCTTAGTAAGTGTTGATCTTTTTATTTTCAATGTTTTTCTCTTTTTTGTTTGAAGGCTTGATCCTTATATAGTAGTTTCAAAGAAGATGACTGTTACAACAACTTTGAGTAGAACTTTCAATTTTCTTTACGAGTTGCTTTGTTTGTCTTCTTTATTGATCAGTAATGAGTGTATCTCTTATATGATCTTATAGACTACTTATCATTATTTCTTTCTAAAAAAAACATGGAAAAAGTAATGTCAATACATAGTAGTTAAAGTTGGCATAAAGCAGTCTTTTGCAGCACCTTTTTCATGATATATGAGATTATGCTTTTCACTTCTTATGGATATTTTGTCTTTATCCTCTTAAATAAACTTTGAGAGTTTCAAAGCTTCTTTGTTGTCCTATCTGTTAAGGAATAACACATTAAATGAAATTTAATGTTACTCTCACACAAAATTATTCATTTAATGTCATCAAACGGACTGTATGTTTCGTCTAATTTCCTTTATCTTATAGATGATATATATTTTTCACATTTTGTTTGATATGATATATCTTTGAAGAATGTTGACTTTATTTAAAGAAAATCTTTTGTTTGTCATCATTAAAACTTAAGAAATCATCTTTTATCTTAACAAAAGATTTTTGATTTAACAATCTCCCCCTTTTTAATGGTGACAAACATCCATAAAAAAATTATTCTTTATTTTATTTTGAAAGAGAATTTCTTTTTAAGAAGACAAAATGAGTGTTCATATTTTGAAAAGAGGTTTATAAGATAGACTCAATTAAAGGATTATCAAATTGATGTGAATTATATATAACCAAGATAAGAGGAATCATATGAGAAAATTTGATTAAGATCCGATATTTTTCTTATGACATTTGGTTCATCATATTTTCTTAGTCTTGTCAGTCGAATGATGATATGGCATTTGACAAGCTAAGATATTAGAACATACTAGTTTAGGTCCAAACATTTTCTTGATCAAATCAAAAGCCATTATAAGGCATTTTTAGACTAAAGGCAAAGCATAAAGAACTCCCCCTAAAAACATGCATGATTAAAAAAAAAGCATATCATTCATAACACGAGTAATAGAGCAACATAGATATATATTTTATTTAAGCAACATACTAAAACATATTTGAGAAATAAAAGAATAGAAATAAAACAAAAAGAATAAAAAAATGTTGAAAATGTTGCTTCTTCTTCTCCCTCGTTTAAAAATGTTGATTAAGCTTCTCCCCTTTTTATCACCAGCAAAAGCTAGGCCAGGTGTAGTGTGGTGGAAGAAGATGAAGCGAATGAAGGAGCGTAAGAGAAGAAGCTGTAGCAAATGGTGTGGTGGAGGAATTTGGGAACAAAAGGGTAGAAAAAATGATGTGGCAAAAGATTCATTTGACTGGGTTGCCCGAAGACAGAAGTTTTCATTATAGCAATGACTATAGAGGGGATGCTAATGAAGGCTAGAGTGCCTAGTCAACCTAATCAAAAGAAACGATTGGAAAGACATGAAGAGAGTAGAGGTTCAAGAAGGATGATCACGTCGGAAGAGATGTTAGAGAGTTTGAAAAGGATTTGGTGAGAAGAGGAAATGAAATGAGTTAGTTTTATAAGCACGAAAAGAAAAAGAAGAATGAAGAAAAAAGAAAAAAGAATAAAAAATGGTGAAGAAGGTTATGATGAGTCACAGGTTGGCATGATGACATGTCGTATAGGGAAGATTTGATGCTGAGATGACAAGTCTATGGAGTTTTGAGAGTTCTATGCAGTATGCTTGTGAATATCAATACTTTTGGCACACTTAGACAAGACATTAGTGCATATAAACTATATAAAGTTACTATGTCAGAATACTTAGATGATGTGTGGCAGACGTAACAGTAATCAAATGAAATATGCATTATGAACAGATGAAAACAAAGTAAGATGATGTTATCTCCTTTGGCAAGTGTACCAAATTGTATAAGTAGTTCAATGAAAGTATGAGTATCGTCTCCCAAGGGACTTGCGCAACACTTTGCAATTTCACTTGTTATACTAACTAAGCTACCGAAAAGCAATAAGAGTTTGATTTGCTGCAATAATTAATGTAAACAAGCAATAACAATTCCTTTTGGAATTTTGGTAAACACTTAGAGTGCAAAACTTGATTCTAATGCAATATTAATAAATTGTTGGGGTTTGACTTCACTAAACCTTCCTCTCATGTTTATCACTAAGTTCATAATAGTTATTATTCAGAATTTATCAATCACTCTCAAAAGTAACCAACCCTAATCTCTTACAAGTTGGCATCTAAGTTGCTAACTTAAACTATCAATCTCTTGCATAGTTTAACCAAGAAACCAACTTTAAAAATAAGAGCTGAAGAAAGACCAATGGCATTTACTCTATCTCTAGCAATAAGCACCATTAGTTGCTCTATTTCAAGTCAAAGGTTTAAAATCATTTCTCAATCTCTTAAAAACCTTAAGTTCAAGTTAAGGGTGATCAAGCCATAAAAAGCATTATGCACAGAAAAAGAGCAATAAAACTGAATAACAACTTAGATTGATAGCTTAGAGTTTACATATGAGAATGGGTTTAGTTACATCAAACCCCAACAAGGGTGAGTTTAGCTACACATAGACATGTAGAACTCTACAAATGATGAAGAAAGGAAGAAGCTCGATCTTGAAGGTTCTAGAGCTCTTCAGCCGCCAAACACACTCCAAGAATGATCCTCCTTGCTTCTTTTTCTCAAAAATCCCACTTTTAGGTCATAAAAGCTTTTGTCTTATGTGAATAATGACATGTCAGCACAATCCACGCTAAGCGTGAGAAGCCACGCTAAGCTTGAGGATAGGTCTGGAGTAAAATGAGGTTCTGGGACTCTCACGCTCAGCGTGAGGATTGAATTTTTGTTCCAGGGACTCTCTGCCAAGCTGAGGCTAAGCCTGGATCTGGGGCTTAGCCTGGGGACTTAATCAAAAATTCCTTCAACTTCAAATTCACCATTTTGTGCTTGACTTCCTTCCTTCTTTCCTAACTTTCTCCTAAAATACAAAACAACAACCAAATACTTATAAGTTACCTAAAAACATGATTCAAAGACAAAATGTGATCACCTAATAATTTAGATATGTTTTGAGTTAAAAACAAGGTCTAAAGCAAGGAAAATTTATGTAAGTGCTTCAAACTAGACCATAAACTTAATGAAATCATAGCACTTATCAATGATGCATAAAGGAACTATTCTAGTATAGATTTTAATCCTAGGTGATTTCTGATGAAGGTGAATCGTTCCTCAACTAAAGCCTTTGTAAAGATACCAGTCCATTGATGATTAATATCAATAAAGTTTATGTCAAAAATACCTTTTTGAACATATCATGAATTAAGTGATAAGTGATATTGTATTTCAATATACTTAGCCTTAGAATGTTGAATCAGATTTTTGGACAAGTTTATAGTAATGGTGTTATCACAAAATATAGGTATATTAGATTCAAGATTCGAGTAGTCTTCTAGTTGATACTTGACCCATAGTAATTGTGAGTAACACCCATTAGCTGAGATGTATTCTGCCTCTATTATTGAAAGGGCTATGGAGTTATGCTTCTTGCTTGCCCAAGAAATAAAATAGTTTCCTAAGAAGTGACACCCTCCACTGGTGCTCATTTTTTCAACTCTGTCTCCGCCATAATTTGCATCACAGAATCGTGCTAACTTGAAATTGTTGTGTTTCTCATAAAACAAACTAAGGTTAGTAGAACCTGCTAGATATCTAAAAACTCTTTTTACAACCTTTAGATGAGACTCTTTAGGATCTGATTGAAATCTAGCACAGAGACAAACACTAAACATGATATCGAGTCTACTTGTAGTTAGGTAGAGTAGGGATCCAATCATGCCTTTGGAGTTTGTCTAATCTACAGATTTGCCAATTTTTTTTTTGTCAATCCCATAGATAGGTATGAAGAAAAAAGATTTTGAGACCAAAGATAACATTTATTCAAGAAGGAAAGCATCGTAAAATGCTTAAGTTGGATGAACTAATAGGATCACTTAAAGCACATGAACAAGAGTTGCAATAAGATTTGTAGCCCAAGGAAAAAATTGTGGCTTTGAAACCCAATGAAAAGGGAAAACATTAAAGTTTGTAGCTGAATTGAAATCAAAAGAATTAGATGTTAATGTCTCAAATGATGATGAGCTAGCCCCTCTAATTAGAAGAGTGTGAAGACTACTTAGAAGAAGAAAAAGAATGAGGAGAACTTCCTTCAAAAGAGAATCACCAACTGAAGAAACATCCAAGACCCAAATTAAATGCTATGAATTCAATAAATTTGGGCACTACATATCAGAATGTTCATAGCTTAAAAAGGATGATAAGAAAGAAAAGCAGAAAGTCATGATGGTTAACTGGGATGACTTAGAAGGCTCCTCTTCTAATGGAAATGATGATCAAGCTACAAACTTATATCTGATGTCAGATTGAGACAAAGAACATGTCTCTGAACCTAAACCTAAGCTTTCTAATGATAGGGATCTAGAAATTGCTTTTGATAATCTTATAAATGATTTAAATCTTTTAGCTCATAAGTGTGCCTCTTTGAAAGAAGAACTTTTAATTTCTCACAAGGAAAATGAAAAACTCTCCTTAAACAATGAAATTCTGAATAAAAGAAACATCTATCTAAGAGAGACTCACTTTAGTATGTTTGAACAATTAAAAGGATCACCAAGGAAATGAAATTATTTCATCAAATAGAAAATCAAAACAAAATTCTTAAACACAAAGTTGAAACCTTAACAAAAGATATATCAAACTTCATGGATGAGGGATTCGTTTACTTCAAGAGTAAGTATACCTATACTTGTAGACACCCAATTTCATCCAGGGGCACACAAACAAAGGAATGTACCTCTGTTATGAAGGGAAGGAGCTTCCGAAGCAGGCAAACAACAAGACAGGTTATCAGAAGGCCTAAAAGCCAAATAAGGTGGTTTTAGTATCCCGGAACGAGCTGTTCCAAAATCGGAATGGGCCATTCTGAACCCCGGAACTGGCCGTTCCAATATCAGAACGGGTCGTTCCAACGTAACTAAAAACACCTAAAGAGTCTTGGGTGGAACGGGCCGTTCCAATACCAAAACGGGCCGTTCCAAACAAGGCAAATTTGGAACGGGCCATTCTGGAAAGGGAAATTTTGTGTTAATTTCTACTCTGGAATAGGCCGTTCCATTTTCAGAATGGGCAGTTCCAGGGTACGAAATTTGCACATAACGATTGGGCTAGAACGGGCCGTTCCGAATCCAGAACAGGCCATTCTGGCCCTTTCTGATTCCTATAAATAGAAGCTTCGACACAGTTCTCGAGGCGGCCAGAGAAATTTTGAATAAGACTCCTTTGAGCACGAAAATTCTCTATCTCTCTCCCTTCTATTGTATTTCTTGAGATTTGTGTCGCATCTCTATCTTCTCTCTCCCTTCTATTGTATTTCTTGAGATTTGTGAGGCATACTGTAGTGTGAAAGGTCGCCACAAAGCACCTTCTCCATATTTGAAGATTCAATAAAGCTTGTTCAAGAGGTATTTCAGTCAATCTTCTTCTCTTTCTTTTATTCCTCATCTTTATTTCTTTTTTTGTTATAATAAACGTCATAATGTAAATATTTTAGGGTTAATCGCTTAATTTATATTTTAAACATGTAAATAAACATTAATAAAGGGGATTCAATATTTAATTTATTAATTCTTATCGTGTTAATTTCATCATAGGGTACCAATTAAGAGCGTTGTAGGGGTGCTTAATACCTCCCCTACACGTAACCGACCCCCGAACCCAATTCTGGTTATCAAGGCCATTATTGAACTTTTAAAAACCTTTTCTTTTTCCAATTTTTTGAGTAAAACATTGGTGGCGACTCGATGAACCTATTTTCAAAACCATTAATTAAGGATTAGTCTGGTGTCCGGGCATTCCTTAATTGATGAGAGTTTCAAAAGGATGTCTAAACCATTAGTCGCGAGATCGAAAATTTTTGGGTTGCGACAATACTTACTTCATTTAAGAACTCATGTTCTATATCAAATTTCAACGATCTAATTGTTGAATTTAAAGTTCTTAATGCATAAATCAAGTATGCAAATTTTTAAAAAAATTAAAAACCATTTGATACTATGTTTCATTAATTCAAATTGATGGATAATCATATCCGTCAATTTAAATTAATGAAATGAAGTATCAAATGATTTTCAATTTTTTTAAAAATGTGTAAACTTAATCTATACATTCAGAACTTTAAATTCAAAAGTTAGATCATTGAAATTTGATGTAAAACATGAGCTATTGAACGAAGTAAGTCTATCTAAACTTACTCATAGAGTAAACGAATCCTTCCTCAACTTTTTGAATGAAAAGAAAAATCTTGCGTGTGCAAGGGTGCACGAAAAGTAGAAATAAATCATAATAGGTATTGTGTAATCTCGTAGTAGGTGGCTATGAGATTGTTTTCTCAATGGCTGGTTGAGTGAGGAAATCTAGAATAAACATAGTTTGGAGTTGCACAACCATCACTTCTTCAAGATCTTTTCTCCTACACTATTAAGTGTGTTCAACTCTAGAAGCCAAGCTTTGATTCCAATTAAAGTGAATATTAGACTACAAGAAGGAGGTTTGAATTGTTATCTTCTTTAAAAATAAGTTCTTCATGAAAATTTATTCTTCAGAAGACAAGTCTTCTGAGTATTGGAATTTAGAGCATTTATTTGAAAAATAGTTTCTAAGCTTACTTGTTTGCAAAATAGATTATGTAACAATGTAATAATAGATGCAGGAAGATAAATAAACAAGTAAGGAGATAGGGAAAGAGACATTAAACACAAGATTTATATTGGTTTACTCCAATTGGGCTATATCCAATCCCTTTATAAACTTGTAGGATTTTCACTAATTATAGCCAACTGTTGTGGTGCCTACTTAAAAGACACTTCATCTGAAGTAAAAATTGATAGGACCAAGAAAAACAAAGTGCAATGATATCAACTCTACTTTAAGAATAAGCTAGCTTCAATGAATCTATTTCTAATGGAAATAAAGAGAAGAAAAAGTCACGTTTTGAAGTAAGCAAGACCAAAAAGATAAATCAACAACACAAGCTAACACGTTGCAATCTTTCCTTCATACTTTTCTCCAAAGATTAACCACAAAATAGTCTACAAAGAACTATGTACAATAGTTTCAATGAAATATTTCTTTGTAGTACTTCAACTTTGTATGTCAATATATTTCTCAATGTAAAACTTCTCAGTAAGTGTTGATCTTTTTATTTTCAGTGATTCTCTCTTTTTTGTTTGAAGGCTTGGCCCTTATATAGTAGTTTTAGAGAAGATGACCGTTACAACAACTTTGAGTAGAACTTTCAATTTTCTTTATGAGTTGCTTCGTTTGTCTTCTTACTGATCCTAGAGATTACTGTTGATGCATTTAATGCAAGCACTAAATGCCTATCAATAAGGAGTGTATCTTTTATCTGATATTGTAGATTACTTATTGTTGGATCGAGCGCTTACCACTAGGCCAAAAGCTATAGCTGATAGTCAGGGCGCAACTCTTTCTACTTAAGAGCATAGCAGCCCAAGCGCTATGATTCGACAGTGACTTGGCCCACCTAGCCTCCGCCACGGGACAATTGATGCAACCCGCAACAATTGTCATTATTTCCTTCTAAAAAGAGCATGGTAGAAATAATGTCAATGTAGAGCAATTAAAGTTGGCATAAAGCAGTCTTTTTGCATCACCTTTTCCGTGATATCTAGGATTATGCTTTTCGCTTCTTACAAATATTTTGTCTTTATCCTCTTAAATAAACTTCAAGAGTTTTGAAGCTTTTTTCTTGTCCAATCTATTAAGGAATACCACATTAAATGAAATTTAATGTTAGTCTTACACAAAAGTATTCATTTAATGCCATCAGATAGATTGTATGCTTCGTCTGATTTCTTTCATCTTATAGATGATATATATATTTTTCACATTTCTTCTGATATGATATATCTTTGAAGAATGTTGACTTTTTTTAAAGAAAATCTTTTGTTTGTCACCATTAAAACTTAAAGAATTATCTTTTGTCTTAATACAAGATTTTTGATTTAACAATAATCATATATTCTACAATTAACTATAATATAAAAAATAACTGATTTCAGGAATTAAAATAAAAAATAATATAATATCAATATATATATATATTATTAAAATTAGATAAAATATTTTACATTTATTCGAGTATAAAAAAATCTACGTAAATTTTACAAAATTATAAATCTAATATTTTTTAAAAAATAATCTATACATTGAAAGAATTTATATTAATATCTTTTCATTTTTCCACTTCATATTAATTATAAAAGTTTCATAATTCATCAATTAATTTCATAACTTAGTGAAACAATAATAGATTTTAGGAATTAAATTTTAAAAGTTACAATTTAAAAACAATTATGTATTTCAATAATTGATTTGAATTTATGCAATGAAATATCGAATGATTTTTAAATTTTTTTAAAAATTACATATTTGATCTATGTATTAAGAACTTTAAATTCAACGGTTGGATCGTTAAAATTTGATGTAAAATATGAGTTATTGAACATAGTAAATCTAGGTAGACTTACTCCTGAAGTAAACAAATTCCTCTTCATATATATATATATATATATATATATATATATATATATATAAGTTGTAGTAAAACTACATTCATAAATGAAAAGAATTTATACAATTGAAAATTATTTTTCTCTCTCATTAATCTAAAGTGAATGTTAGAATACAAAAGGGGTTGAATTATTTCATTTTAAAATATATTATTCAAAAGACAATTAGTCTTCCGAGTGTTGGTACTAAGTGTATTTTTCTGAATAGTTTCTAAGTTTACTTATTTATGATTTAGATTATGTAGCAACATAATAGTGAATTTAGTTAGTTCAATAAATAAGTAAAAAAGATAAGGAAAGAGAGAATGAGCATATGATTTATATTGGTTCACCTCAACTAGCTACATCTGATTCCCACACATCTCGTGGGATTTTCCACTAGAAAACACATCCAAATGTTGTTCAAACGTAGTCACTTATTGATACAACAAAAAAATACTACCCAACCACCTATTGTTAGTAACTATCACTCAATCACCTGCTGAGATTCTTCACTCAACCATCTGTTGAGAAAATAACCTCACAACCTCTTGCGGTGAAACTACACAAAACCTATTGTGATTTCCTTTACTTGATACACCTCTACGCTCTTAGTTTTGGGTAGGGATTGTGTTTACAATAATAAGTTCTTGTAGATTGCAAAAAGCATAGGTAACTCTCCATCAATGGAGCTTCCACTAAGAAATTCACACTTCTTTCCTATTACAGATTAGAGTTACAAACATGAAGTGGAAGTCTTTGAAAAATTAGAGGATGAAGCAACAAATGATTTAGGTTATCAAGCTTGGATAATCTTTTTCTTTGTTCTTGGTTGCTTTAAAATGACACCATTATTTTTCCTTTATAGGCATTCAACAAATAGATTTGTTGAAGCTTGCTTGTTCTTTTTTTTTTTTTTTTTTTTGTTGACATCATTGTACTTTTTATTTTTGTTTCTATCAGACTATAGAAGAGTTGTCTTCTGAGTAAGTCTTCACTTCAAGCTTTCTGAACCAGATCTTCAATACAAGTCTTCTAAAAAATATTATTTCAATTGAATGTTTTTGACTAGTTGCTTGAAATTGTAGTCTTTTGAACCAAGTCTTCAAGACAAGTCACCTAAGAAGAAGTATTTTACTTGAAGCTTTTTGATCAACAACTTGAAATACTCATTTACTTGGGATAAATATTGTCATATGTGCTAAACAACAATCCTTGACATATACTAAATTTTCTTTTAGATTGTCTAAATGATCTCTTCATAAAACTTGTAGATAAATCTACCTTTAATCATTAGGAATTAGTTTCATGTTATTGGGATCTATGTAGCATAAGATATTCCCAAAATAATGTAACAACATCATGCTATTTTGGATAAATCAAAGTTTTCATATTGCATACATAATTTTTCCATGATAAAGACCTTCTTAGTGCCCATAACTTCTTCAACAAATTTGTAAACAATTTTTATATCTTGTCGTAGCCACCAAGTTTGGCTCAAAATCATGTCCACATATCCAAATATGCTCAAAATACTGCATTGTGTTATTGTTGCAGCTTAAAATGACATTTTCATTTTGATTTTGATGTTTTCCCATGATATAAGTTTTTCTTGTGCATGAAGAAAATTCTTCATATAGCTTGTAGATAGTTATTCTAGCTTTCTATAGCTACAAAATTTATCTCAATATCACATGTACATCTCAAGATATGTGCACAATACAATAGCTATGTTTTGCACTCATGATCAACATCATTTGCAACTTCTTTTACAATTTTGCTAAGCTTTTGACTTCTCATTTTTTGTTATTCTTATGTTTGCATTTCTCATGACTGATGCAGGGACTTCTGTTCAAGCCAATGACATTATAGCAGTGGTAAATTTGGAAGCTATAATTGAGACTATCCTATTAAGTGTATATACTTCCCTGATTCAGCCTAATCTGAAAGCACCAAAGGATTTTGTATCTATTGTGTCCCCAAGTGAAGAAGTTGATGTTATTAGCATTAACTCTAAGGAAGAAGCTGAGCATCATTTTCTAGCAAAGAAGGCCACAACTAATGACGAGACTTTGGAGCCCTTGGTGTATGACTTCTTAAAGATGCTCTGGCCTTTTGATTTGAACGTACCACCATGTTTAGATGCTCAAACACTCAGATTGATCAACCAGCAACAACCCATGAAATTGAACACATTTTCCATTTAAAGGTTGATCTAAAATTAAGCTATGAGGGAACCCCTCATAAGCTACCACAAATGATTGGTGGACTACATAGGTCATGCCAGATTTAGCCATAGACTCAATTCTTCATTGCCAATATTCGTCCAAAAGTTTCTTTACACTCTATCTGTAGAGGTAAAGAAAAGAAACACAAACACTTTGAGGATGTGAAGCACATGTGGTTTGCTCATCATCATTAATCTAGGGTCTCTAATACTGGTAAATTTTATTCCTTATATGTCATAGAAAGCTTTCTTCAACAAACTCCACCTCCTCCGACCACTTTATCATTTGACAACAACGCTCTTTATCAACCACATCACACATTTCATTATCTCACTCCTCTTAATATTCAATTTGGCATTCGCTTACCTGTAAATATATTTTTCTTTTATGATTTTCCTGAAGGATCCCATGATCTTGCTACTCCTGAACCAACTCTTGCTCGTGAATCACCTTAAGAAGCTTCACAGGATGACCACAAGCATACCTTGCCTCTCATTGTTGGTTTCCTAACTTGAGCTCTCTTTTCACTGCATATAGAAGTCAAGCATGTTATGAGTAAAAGCTTCAAAAGCTACTTACATGCCTCAACATTGAGCTTAGTTCATATGAGGAAGACTAATTTTGGACTAGCTTTGGTTGGTGCCAAAAAGGGGAGTAGTTCTTATGTTTTTGAAATTCTTGTTTTAAAGATTTTTGAACAATTATTGGTCTGATTGGTAGTAATCATTATGCATAATTCATACTTTTATGTTTTGAACATATTAACATTGATTATGCATATTCTCAAGGGGAGTTATTTTTACTAAAATCTTTCATTTAGCTTTGATAGTTATATTTCTTGCTCTGATAATCATGAATGATCTAATATCATGAATGCTTTAATACATATAAGTGCTTTGTATGTTATGTGTTGATATATAGCTTTAATACAGATCTACATTTGCTTTTATACATACTCTATGATTTGCTTTAATATATGTTGCATTGCACATTTTCTTTAAGCATGACTTGATCTGATTTTTAAAATCTTAGATGTTCATGTCTGATATGCTTCTCACGTTTATTTTTACACAAAAGGCTTTGATAAAAATCTTTATAAACAAACTATTTTTCTATGAAAATTATTTTTGATTTCATGTGGCATTGTTTCAAAACATCTACAATAAAGGATTTTTTCACTTATAAAAGTTAAGATCTTAGTAAAAACAAATCACTTCGTCTTATTGTCAACACCTTTCTATTGTTTTAAGAAAGAAAATGTTTAGTCTCTCAAGCTTTTCTATCAAAACTTTATTTCAAAAATGAATATTTGTCATTATAAAAAAGGGAAAGAATGTTAGGTTAAAAAACAATCCTAGATTCTCTTGGTCTTAAGTTTTATTTTTAACAAACATAATTTTAACCCTTGAGTGAAAGATGCACCCAAGACTATAAGTATTGTTTAAGAACATATAAACTAAGCCAAAATTCAAACCAACAACTTGAATAACATTATAATTACAAATAATCTCATGATCAACTAGAAACTTAAGCTTTCACCTAAAATAATATATAGCAACATTCACATTGATGTACTTATAACTCACCCGCCTTAATCAACATACAATTACTAATAAAAACAACAAATCTCCACCAAATTGACAAATTTCACATCTAACAAGTTGTAAAGCCAACATTATCATTTCCAATTGCATCCACATTCTAAGAAAATTACCTAAAATATATGCTCAAAGGAAAATCGTTATTCTTTCAACCACTTGACCAACTTATTGAGGTTCTTTAGAGATTGACCACTATCTATTTGGTTGTCCATTAGCTTCTCCTTCAACTTTATAGACCTTGCTCTCATGTTCTCATCACTAAGTAGTTGGTCCAATTTCTTCTTAATTTCCCATCGTGACACAAGTCCATTTTCATCTGAGTTCAATCCCACTCCAAGTTTCAATTCATCACAAATGTGTATTTTGTTGTAAATTTGGTCCGCAATATATGGCCAACACAATAAGGGCACCCCATTGGACAAACCTTCCATGGTCGAATTCCAACCACAATGGGTAACAAAGCAAGCAATAGCAGGGTGGTTTAACACCTTTTGTTGAGGGGCCCATTCAGCTAACTTACCTTCATGCCCTTGGAATTCAGAAGGGTATGTCAACTTATTGTCATGACGCACAATCCAAAGAAAAGGTCTATTGGTGAGGTCTAGTCCAAGAGCTAGTTCATCGAATTGGTTTTGGTTAAAAAGAGTAATACTACCAAAGGCAACATACGTGACCGAACCATGAGGTTGTTGATCAAGCCAATTCATGCAAGAGACATCTTCTTCCCAAAACTGTCCCATTGATCTTGTAGTTGCATTTGTATTGTCATTACTTCTTAGTAATGGACCAATTGGGAGGAGCTTCGGAACAATGTTTAATACCCCAGGTTCAAGTTCAGATATGGTGTTACAGAGCCACCATTCTGCCAAATTTAATGTTCGTAAACAGTGTCCCAAAAAAACAAATACCCCCTTAGTATTCAATGGGTCACCCAAATGCAACCAGAAAAAGGTTCCTATGTCCATCTCTGACATATTTGGTGATAGTCGAATTGTCTTTTTATTGGTTAATATTAATCCTACAACGAAAAATAAAATAAAATAAGTAGTAATTTATGGGATGAATTTTCTATAATTTTATTGTCAAAATTTTGTATATAATTATTTTCTTGGTAACTTTTTACAAATATTGACATGACTTCGCCTATTTCATAAAAAAAATTAGCACAATTTGTGTATGAATGTCATGAAAAAATCTAAAATAAAATGATATAATCTAGGTAATGTATAATGTAAAAAAAAGGGGGGAAATCTCCTAATGTTATATTTACATGATCCAATTATGTGATTATATCTATAACATTTTTAGTAAATGCTTATAAATTTTTTGTTAGGAATACCTATTTAATTTTTTATTAAAAATAAAAGTTAGTCACAATTTTTATAAATATAAATATTGTACAAATCTTTACCAAAAACTTATACAATTACATGCGCATGCAGATGGTATAGATAATAATATACGAGCAAATGAATTATGTGAGGTAGTGAAAATTATATATATAAAAAATATTGGCATAACAATATAGATCATCAATCCATGTCTTGATATGAGAAGACTTATTTCTTAGCACAAAAAAATTCTGTCTTCATCAATGATGATAAATAGTCAAAGACATATCGTTCACAAAATGAGAGAAAAGAATTAGCAAAAATTAGTTCGGCATATAGGTAAATATATTGGATTTCTAGATTAGATAAATTTAACTCCTTCATATGACATTTATTATCACTTCTCTTTCATTTTGTATAAAATATTAAAGAAATATGTATGTATGTATATATGTGAGACACCAAATTATTTCAAGAGTAACTCTTAGTAAGGTTATTCCACTCAATAACTTATGATGTATGTTAAATTTCAATGACTTAACCGTTAAATTAAAAAATTTTAATATATAGATCAAGTTTACAAATTTTTAAAAATTGTGAAAAATATTTGATACTTTATTTCATTAATTCAAGTTGATAGATAATCATAAAAATATATTAATGTTGATTTGAATTATATAACCAAGTATCATATGATTTTCATATTTTAAAAAGAATTGTAAACTTGATTTGTACATTAAGAACTTTTAATTGAATAATTGAATCATTGATATATACTATGAATTATTGAGCGAAATAACTTTACTAAAAATTACTCTTAAAAAAATTTGATCCGTTCATATATATATATATATATATATATATATATATATTAAAGAAGCAGGTGAAAACAAGGTAAGAGAATAATCCATGTTATCTCATACTTTGAAGGAATTAGCAAGTACATACAAATAAAAGAGAGAATAGTGATGAAAACAAATTAAATATGTCTGAAACTAATAAAACTATATAAATTTTCTCCGGTTCCTTACCATTATGCATACCTTAATGGGTTAGACATAGGAAAAAAAATGGACAAATAATTACTTAATTACAGTGTCATAAATGTTGCAGTATTCTTTAATTAAAATCAAAATTTACTTTGATATAATATATGTATTATTTGGGTAAAATTTTAATTCTAATAAAAAAAACAATGCTGATAGTCTTACAGAATTATACTTAATAAGTTTTCTGCTTAAAAAAATAACAAAACTGATGTAAGTTAATATGCATGCTTCACTAATGAATATATATTGGAGTTTTATAAAGAAACCTGGATAGTAAAGTATGAGTATGATATTGTTACCATCAGAATTTATGATCCCCTCATCAATAAGCTTGGGGGTGTTGTAAAACAAGGCAAACATAGTTGCTGACATAGGAAAGAACATAGCTCCTTTGATTCCAAATTTAGTGCCAACCTCAAAAGCCCAAGCCATGCCAAAATCTGCAATGATGAAGCTGATTCTAATGTCCCCATTCAAATGAATATCCTCTATGAGCTTCTGAAGCGCAGAAGGCATGGTGCTCCTAATAGCATCACATAGCTTTCCCCAATCGTGTCTGTCATCATCGGGTCCCAAACCATCGGGGATTGAGACCAGCTTGATTTTTGACTCATCAATGCTATGTTGTTGCTCCACCATGGAACTCACCACTCGTTTGTGGTTGATGTCTGAGTTCACAAAAATGACTTTGCATCCATGCTGGACCAACTTTTCTGAGAGGGTCATCAAGGGGTTCACATGCCCTTGAGCAGGAAATGGTAAAACTAGCACTGTTGGAATGCTCATCTTGTGTTTGTCTGGGTTTCTATTCATTCTCAGTTTCAACACTCTTTTATTGGCATGGAGGACGAGAAATTATTACATACATATATAGTAAGACACTATGTATTTATGATTATATTCTACCAACTAATTTCTACATTGTCGAATTTAAGTTTTGTAATTTATGAAAAAAAATCATTAACACTTAATTATATATCGGTTTAAAATCTATTAGACATTTTAAAAATTATTAAAATCTATTAGACATTTTTTAGTACACTACTAAAAAAGTTTCATTTTCCTGCAAATTTTTCTGCAAAAAAAATATTCGCAGAAATTTTTTGCGAATTTTCCTGCAAAAAAATATTCACAGAAATTTTTTGCGAAAAATAATTTATAGATATTTTTTTTATAAATTTTGCTACAATTTTAATAATCATAGAAATTTTTTTTCATGGTAAAAATTTGCAAAAAATATTGTAAGAACTTTATTTTGTTTCTTGCAGATTTTTTGCAAAAATAAATTTGCAAGTAATATTTACTAAATGGTAGAAAAATTTTGCAGGTAACTTTTCCTGCGAATTTTCCTGCAAATTTTAATCTGAAGGAAAAAAAATTTATAAGTTTAATATTTAAAAAAAAACCTTCAAGTCCCACATCAATTGAAAATAAAACAATTAAAGAGTATATAAGTTGAGGCAACACTTACCTAACAAGTTGATTTATATGGTTGAGTGTTTGATTTATAGTAATATCTTTAATTTTTTTTGTAAAAAATATTTTTGCAGAATTTCTTGCGAAAAAATTTGCAGGAAACTTTCCTCCAATTTTTTTTGCAGGAAACTTTCCTGCGAATTTTTTTTGCAAGAAATTTCGTAGAAAAATTTCCTGCGAATTTTAAAATTCGCAAAAATATATTATCACGAAGGTACTACCTACAGATAAAATTTCGCAGAAAAATTTGTAGAAACAACGTTTCCTGCGAATTTTTATGAAAAATTCGTAGGAAAAGTCGCATGTAATAAGAGAAATTCTAGTAGTGATATATTTATTATGTTAAAGAGTAAACAACAAATAAATACCATAATTCTGATTTTTAAAATTAATTTGATGTCATTTTTAATCATCTCATTCCATTTGTTTTTTTTCACTCCCAATGAAAACAATAATAAAACAGATTTTAATAATATTTCACTTAAATTATTAGACATTATTTTATGTTTTTTTAACGGTTATGTTTTTGTTGTCTTTGTTTTAATAATATTTTATATTAATAAATAAAATATTATGAGATAGTATTTAATAATTTTTTAATAAAATTAAAATTTGAATATAAGAATTAAAATAAATATTTTTTAAAATTAAAAAAATTAAAAATATTGATTTTAAATTTGAAAGACTAAAGAAGTTATTTTAAATTTAAAATATTAAAAATATATTTAAATTTTATTAAAAAATAATATGATTATCTCAAATAATACTTGTATTATATATAATATTTTATTTGTATGTGATATATGGAAAAAAAATTATAAAATTTAAAACATGTTACATATCTTAAAATGATTATTAAATAAATAATGACTTTAAATTTTAAAAGAGTATTAAAAAAATATTGTTCAAACAATTAAAATACTTTATTTTATTTGGTGTAAAAATATATATTTAAATTAATTTTAATTTAATTTTTGTACATGTTATTTATTCTTTTTTAATTTTAAATTTTTATTTTCATCAAAACAAAAAAGTAATTTTCATAAAATTATTAATAGACACCAATATAATACTAGAAAATAAAGAACATACTATACTGTATTATAACACCAGTATAATTTGAAACATACTTCACAACACCAATAATAGAAGAAGAAAAATGAGCAGCAACAAAAACATAATAGAGTTAAAAAATATAAAATAATGTCGAATACTTTAAGTGAAATATATGACATCAAATTAGTTTTTAAAAAATCAAAATTGTACTGACCGTACTTCACACCCGGGCTCCGAGCCCGGATTAGCGATACAAAGCCACCCCGGGCACACGCTGAGCGACGTCAGCCCGGTATTTGGGCAGATCATTCCCGAACCCGGGGATCTCGTCCCAGATCAGAACCGCCCTCCAATTATATCATATCATATCTCATCATATCATATCATATCATATCATATGATATCTTATCATATCATGTCTTATCTCATGCCCAAGGCCCAAGACAACCCTAATTCACACAAAGGTATGTGCATTATATATACGAGACTCATACTCCCACAAACACTAACTTTAGCATCGGAGTCTCTTTTGCAGGTATCACCCCCATCTTGGAGCACCAGCGTACCAGTGAAGGAGGCTCGCCGATCTTACCCGGCGGATCAGCTCTAAAGCAGATTTCCGGTAAGAACATTTGGCGCCCACCGTGGGGCCGATCAAGACCAGCTCTTATCGGCCATTCTTATGGTTTTCACTAGAAGCCATAACAGACGCGCAACAGACGACCTAGATCGCTCAACTACCATGGATAGTGATGCAGCAACATTGAGGAGGCTGATCGACCAGGTCGAACAGATGCGGAAACAACACGCCGCCGACCTACAAAGCATGCGTGCCAAGCACGAAACTGATCTAGCAGCAACGCGCACCGCTAATGAAGCCGACCTAGCGACACTACGCGCTGAGAACGAGCGCATTCACACCCAACTCCCTCGGCGTCCCTCAGATCAACCCCCTCCGCAGAGTAACCTGAATAAGGACGAAGGGCACTCAGTTTCACAACCGCCAACACCGGCTAGGGCACCGACTCCCAAGCCTCCCACACATCGGTGTCACGCGTCGACGAACAGGTCGACGCACGACGTCAGCAACGCCCCTTCCCACGGCACGGGGATTTAGACGAACTTCCGCCGCCATCCTTTCGTGGACGGTATCATGGAGACACCTCTCCCCTTTGGGCGGAAGCCTTTCCACCTCGACCGCTACGACGAC
This sequence comes from Cajanus cajan, assembly GCF_000230855.2. Taxonomy (NCBI): domain Eukaryota; kingdom Viridiplantae; phylum Streptophyta; class Magnoliopsida; order Fabales; family Fabaceae; genus Cajanus; species Cajanus cajan. Next base: position 8,349,908 of record NC_138518.1, read on the forward strand.
ACAACCGACTCGGACGAGCATATCAATCTATACACCACCCAGGTAAACCTCTATACTAATGAGGATGCTATACTATGCAGGGTTTTCCCAACCTCGCTCAAGGGGGCTGCACTCAACTGGTATACCCAGCTACCCGCCGAGTCAATTGACAGCTTCGGCACCCTGGTCAGACGGTTCACAGCACAGTATGCGACAAGTCGGCCACATCACATAACGTCAGCTGCTCTGGCCAGCCTCAGACAGAGCGATGACGAACCACTACGGACGTTCATGCAACGCTTTGTCAGCATCTCGGTGAAAATTCAAAATTTGAATCCCGAGGTCGCCCTACACGCCATGCTCATGGCACTCAAGCCCGGACCGTTTGTAGACAGCCTATGTCGCGAAGCTCCTCGCGACATGGACGAGCTACGTGCCCGTGCTGCTGGATACATCCAGATGGGAGAACACTCCGCCTTCCGTGACCAGGATCGCGGAAAACCACAAGGAAAGCAAGACCAAGGTCAGGCCACAAACATTTAAACATTTAAAATTCCGAGGTCGAGTACAAACCTTAAACATTCCTATCCGAGGTCGAGAACGAACCTTGTTAAAATTCTGAGGTCGAGTACGAACCTTAAACATTCCTATCCGAGGTCGAGAACGAACCTTGTTAAAATTCTGAGGTCGAGTACGAACCTTAAACATTCTTACCCGAGGTCGAGAACGAACCTCCTTAAAATTCTGAGGTCGAGTACGAACCTTAAATACTCTTACCCGAGGTCGAGAACGAACCTCGTTAAAATTCTGAGGTCGAGTACGAACCTTAAACATTCTTACCCGAGGTCAAGAACGAACCTCGTTAAAACTCCAAGGTCGAGTTCGAACCTTAAACATTCTTACCCGAGGTCGAGAACGAACCTCGTTAGAATTATGAGGTCGAGTACGAACCTTAAACATTCTTACCCGAGGTCGAGAACGAACCTCCTTAAAATTATGAGGTCGAGTACGAACCTTAAACACTCTTACCCGAGGTCGAGAACGAACCTCGTTAAAATTCTGAGGTCGAGTACGAACCTTAAACATTCTTACCCGAGGTCGAGAACGAACCTCGTTAAAACTCCAAGGTCGAGTTCGAACCTTAAACATTCTTACCCGAGGTCGAGAACGAACCTCGTTAGAATTCTGAGGTCGAGTACGAACCTTAAACATTCTTACCCGAGGTCGAGAACGAACCTCCTTAAAATTATGAGGTCGAGTACGAACCTCAAACACTCTTACCCGAGGTCGAGAACGAACCTCGTTAAAATTCTGAGGTTGAGTACGAACCTTAAACATTCTTACCCGAGGTCGAGAACGAACCTCGCTAAAATTCTGAGGTCGAGTACGAACCTTAAACATTCTTACCCGAGGTCGAGAACGAACCTCGTTAAAACTCCAAGGTCGAGTTCGAACCTTAAACATTCTTACCCGAGGTCGAGAACGAACCTCGTTAGAATTCTGAGGTCGAGTACGAACCTTAAACATTCTTACCCGAGGTCGAGAACGAACCTCCTTAAAATTATGAGGTCGAGTACGAACCTCAAACACACTTACCCGAGGTCGAGAACGAACCTCGTTAAAATTCTGAGGTCGAGTACGAACCTTAAACATTCTTACCCGAGGTCGAGAACGAACCTCCTTAAAATTCTGAGGTCGAGTACGAACCTTAAACACTCTTACCCGAGGTCGAGAACGAACCTCGTTAAAATTCTGAGGTCGAGTACGAACCTTAAACATTCTTACGCGAGGTCGAGAACGAACCTCGTTAAAATTCGAGGTCGAGTACGAACCTTAAACATTCCTACCCGAGGTCGAAAACGAACCTCGTTAAAATTCTTAGGTTGAGTACGAACCTTAAACATTCCTACCCGAGGTCGAAAACGAACCTCGTTAAAATTCTGAGGTCGAGTACGAACCTTAAACACGTAAACCCGAAGTCGAGCACGAACCCCGGTACTGTCCTTAAAGGTCGAATACGAATCTTAATCAAATCATTCACATAAACCCCGAGGTCGGGTACGAACCCCAGTACTCTCGTGAAAGGTCGAATACGAATCTTAATCAAATCATTCACGTAAACCCGAGGTCGAGCACGAACCCCGGTACTGTCCTTAAAGGTCGAATATGAATCTTAATCAAATCATTCACGTAAACCCGAGGTCGAGCACGAACCCCGGTACTCTTACTCAAAGGTCGAATTCGAACCTTAATCAAATCATTCACATAAACTCGGAGGTCGGGTACGAACCCCGGTACTCTCGTTAAAGGTCGAATACAAATCTTAATCAAATCATTCATGTAAACTCGAGGTCGAGCACGAACCCCGGTACTGTCCTTAAAGGTCGAATACGAATCTTAATCAAATCATTCACGTAAACCCGAGGTCGAGCACGAACCCCGGTACTCTTACTCAAAGGTTGAATTCGAACCTTCATAACCTCAATATTTTCACTTAAAGGTCGAATCCGAACCTCAAACACATAAATCCGAGGTCGAGTACGAGCCTCAATATTCTCACCTAAGGTCAAGTCTGAACCTTCGTCCATCTCAATTTGAGGTCGAGTACGAACCTCAACATTCTCACTTAAAGGTCGAATTCGAACCTTCATTAGCCAGTTTATCACAAATTCGAGGTCGAATGCGAACTTCGACATCCCCACAAGATCGACTTCGAACCTTAATCAAACCGCTTCGCTCATCACTTCGCCAAACCGTCTAACCCATAATCCGAGGTCAAGTCCGAACCTCGTTGAAATTGTAAGGTCGAGCACGAACCTTAAATACTCTTATCCGAGGTCGAGTCCGAACCTCGTTGAAATTATAAGGTCGAGCACGAACCTTAAATATTCTTACCCGAGGTCGGGAATGAACCTCGTTAAAATTCCAAGGTCGAGTTCGAACCTTATTACGCCAAGGTCGAGTCCGAACCTTGAGACTATATTTTCTTAACCAAGGTCAAACACGAACCGTGTTACGCCAAGGTCGAGTCCGAACCTTGAGACTATACTTTCTTAATCAAGGTCGAGTTCGAACCTTGATATGCCAAGGTCAAGTCAGAACCTTGAGACTATATTTTCTTAACCAAGGTTCAAGTTCGAACCTTAATTCAAACGTTCCATTCGAATTTGAGGTCGGATACGAACCTCGATACTTTCACCTAAGGTCGAATTCGAACCTTAGTTCAATCGTTTCACTCGGTTTGAGGTTGAATACGAACCTCAATACTCTCACCCAAGGTCGAATTCGAACCTTAGTTCAATCGTTTCACTCAAAGTTGAGGTCGAATACGAACCTCGATACTCTCACCTAAGGTCGAATTCGAACCTTAGTTCAATCGTTTCACTCGAAGTTGAGGTTGGATACGAACCTCAATACTCTCATCCGAGGTCGAATCCGAACCTCGTTTAAAGTTCAGCCATCTTTAGTTTGAGGTCGAATATGAACCTCAATACTCTCATCCGAGGTCGAATCCGAACCTCGTTAAAATTCATCTAACATTAGTTTGAGGTCGAATATGAACCTCAATACTCTCATCCGAGGTCGAATCCGAACCTCGTTAAAATTCATCTAACATTAGTTTGAGGTCGAATACGAACCTCAATACTCTAATCCGAGGTCGAATCCGAACCTCGTTAAAGTTCAGACAAAGACCAAACAGAGAAACCAAACATCAAATAGAAAAAGCCACAGGCCACACCACTCACATCAGTAGCTGGAGCGACCTGCTCAGCAACTTGGGGCTCCACCTCAGTATCTCACCCGAGGTCGAATCCAAACCTCGTTAAAAGTTCATCCAACTTCAGTTTGAGGTCGAATACGAACCTCAAAACTCTCACCCAAGGTCGAATTCGAACCTTAGTTCAATCATTTCACTCGAAGTTGAGGTCGGATACGAACCTCAATACTCTCATCCGAGGTCGAATCCGAACCTCGTTAAAAGTTCATCCAACTTCAGTTTGAGGTCGAATACGAACCTCGATACTCTCACCTAAGGTCGAATTCGAACCTTAGTTCAATCGTTTCACTCGAAGTTGAGGTCGAGTACGAACCTCAATACTCTCATCCGAGGTCGAATCCGAACCTCGTTAAAAGTTCATCCAACTTTAGTTTGAGGTCGAATACGAACCTCAATACTCTCATCCGAGGTCGAATTCGAACCTCGTTAAAAGTTCATCCAACTTTGGTTTGAGGTCGAATACGAACCTCAATACTCTCATCCGAGATCGAATCCAAACCTCGAGATCACATTCTCTTAACCAAGGTCGAGTTCGAACCTTGTTATGCCGAGGTCGAGTTCGAACCTCGAGATCACATTTTATCAACCAAGGTCGAGTTCGAACCTTGATATGCCAAGGTCGAGTCCAAACCTTGAGATCACATTTTCTTAACCAAGGTCGAGTTCGAACCTTGTTATGCCGAGGTCGAGTCCGAACCTCGAGATCACATTTTATCAACCAAGGTCGAGTTTGAACCTTGATATGCCAAGGTCGAGTCCGAACCTTGAGATCACATTTTATTAACCAAGATCGAGTTCGGACCTTGATATGCCAAGGTCGAGCTCGACCCTTAAAAATCACATCTACTTAACAAGATCGAATTAGAACATTCAAACATCAAATTTGGGAGCTCCTCAGAAGCCCCTTTGCTCTTACATCACTCGGCGTTGGGGGGCAAGTGTACTGGCCAGCAGAGTTGCCAACTTGTCCCTCACCAATCTATTGACCCGGTCAAAGGTTTACTAGCCTGACCAAGTAGCAAACTCATTATTGTCGAGTTCCTCAGCTCGGCCATGAAACATGGATATCGAAATACCACATCGGCCCAAAGATGCCACGTCATCAAACGAATAAAAATACTATTTTGTCACCGCACCGCAATCACAAGGTAAAACCCTAACAATGCCAATGTACCGGTAGACAGTAAAAACCCTAATATTAAATCATTTTACTGAAAATTTGAGGTCGAGTACGAACCTCGTTAAAATTCTGAGGTCGAGTACGAACCTCAACAGGCTCACTTGAGGATCGAGTTCAAACCTTAACGCGTTTATTTGAGGTTCGAATACGAACCCTAAACATTCTCATCCGAGGTCGAGAACGAACCTTGTGAAGGATTACCTAACCATATCTCAAGGTCGAATACTAGCCCGAACCTCGTCGAAGTTTGAGGTCAAACACGAACCTCAACACCCTTATTTAAAGTCGAGTACAAACCTTAAGCTCGTTCAGCAGAATTCAAACCCGAACCTCGTTAAAGGTCGAGGTCAAATACGGAGCTCAACATCCTTATTTAAGGTCGAGTCCGAACCTTAATAAAATCGTTTCAACCAAATCTGAGGTCGAGTACGAACCAAATCCGAGGTCGAATACGAACCTCGACACTCTTGTTAAGGTCAAGTCTGAACCTCATCATCCGAGGTCGAATACGAACCTCGATGCCCTCGCCTAAGGTCGAGTTCGAACCTTAATTAAATCATTTTACTCAAAATTTAAGGTCGAGTACGAACCCTAACACGCCCATTTAAGGTCAAATACGAACCTTAACACATTCATTTGAGGTCGAATACGAACCTTAACACGTCTATTTAAGGTCGAGTACGAACCTCGACATGTTTATTCGAGGGCGAGTACGAACCTTAGTATGCTAATCTGAGGTCGAGTTCGAACCTCTGCATGATTAAGGTTGAGTCCGAACCTTCACAAAAATTATCTAACAGAAAAATCCAAGGATGAATTTGAATAACAAAGGCTGAGTCCGAACATTCGCAAAGTTACTTAATGAAAAATCCGAGGTCAAATTCGAACCTCGGTATGATTGAGGTCGAATCCGAACTATAGTACGATTAAGGTCAAACACGAACCTTAACACGATTATTCGAGGTCGACTACAAACCTTAACACGTTTATTCGAGGTCGAATACGAACCTTAACGTATTTTTTTAAGGTTGAATACGAACCTTAAACACGCGAACTTGAGGTCGAGCCCGAACCTCGGAATGATCGAGGTCAAATCTGAACCTCGACACTACTACTTAAGATCAAGCTTGAACCTTCACGAAAATCTAAGGCCAGGTTCGAACCTCGGCTTATTACGGTCAAGTTTGAACCTTCACAAAAATTACTTAGATCTAAGATCGAATTCGAATCCTGGTTCGATTCAAATCGAGTTCGAACCTTCAAGATAAACTACTTAAAATTAAGGTCGAATTCGGATCTCAGCGTGAGCTTTCACCAAAAATGAGAGTGTACAACAGACATCGAACGTGTGTCTCAAAATGTGTGCAAAGCAAAAACCAAACGCAAACACATAAAGGCAGAAGAAAAATATGCATATACAAACAAAGTTCCCAGAGTTCAACGCTTGAATTCAAAACAGAAAATCAAAGCAAAGGGAAAATTAAACTAGGTTATAACAAAATTGGCCTACGTAGAGGCATTCTCGCAGGAGCTATCCTCCACGTCGTCCTCCTTGACGAGCTCGGTCTTAACTCCTCGACCTACGGCCTTCAGAGCTCGGGGGGCTAGTGTACTGACCGTACTTCGCACCCGAGCTCCGAGCCCGGATTAGCGATACAAAGCCACCCCGGGCACACGCTGAGCGACGTCAGCCCGATATTTGGGGCCCGGTATTTGGGCAGATCATTCCCGAACCCGGGGATCTCGTCCCAGATCAGAACCGCCCTCCAATTATATCATATCATATCTCATCATATCATATCATATCATATCATATGATATCTTATCATATCATGTCTTATCTCATGCCCAAGGCCCAAGACAACCCTAATTCACACAAAGGTATGTGCATTATATATACGAGACTCATACTCCCACAAACACTAACTTTAGCATCGGAGTCTCTTTTGCAGGTATCACCCCCATCTTGGAGCACCAGCGTACCAGTGAAGGAGGCTCGCCGATCTTACCCGGCGGATCAGCTCTAAAGCAAATTTCCGGTAAGAACAAAAATTAATGCTATTTATTATTGAATACTCTCTCACATAATAAATATACTAAAAATTGACATTGGATAATGAATTTTAATAATTGTTAAAGTGTGCCTCAGGACACAGGTTAGAAAAATCGATTATATATTATGAAGATATGTGTTGCAAGAGTGACACTGGTAGTTAAATTCTTTCACTGCTACTAACTACGACTTGAGATCAAATTTGGATTTTGTTATGCTTTATATCTTTCTATGTGGCATAACGTTAAAAATGAGATAAATGATTTGTAATCTCACTGAAAATTTTGAAAGAAGTTAATGGTCTATTCTGATTTTACATATACTTGTTTCTTATCTTAATTCAAACTTATTTGTTACAAAAAAAAAATTATAAAGAGATATAAAGTTGAGGGCCATTTTTTGGGAAAAAAAAATCACACACAATGAAGATCAAAACTATAGACAAACACAAAAGCATAAATAGAAGACATGTATTTAATATAGTGCATCCTCTTTATATGAGATGAAATGTTTCATACATAATATTCATTATTGATTTTTCATTCATTAATCTGCACATATATGCATTAATATTAATGATTGAAATTACAAGAAAATTGTCATATAATGACATGTACTTTTTAGTGACATAAAAATTGTCACTATAAATTATTCTTACTTATATAATAAATATAATATATGTTGATATATTATTAAAATGTGTGAATAGACTATATTGACACATAAAATATAATATTAAATTTTATTTAAAATCAACACTAGAAAATTTGTTGGAAAAAGGGTGTGCCCTTTTTTTTTATATGTTTATAAAATTAGAAAAAGGAATAGTAACTATACTACTATATTGATTATAAAAATAAATAGAAATATAAAGATGGGGAACAGGAAGATTATATGATACTATATGTAAATGACCGTTAGGAAAATAAAATATCATAAAATACCCCAGGAAAGGTGGCAGAGCCTCCTAGTTAGGGATTTTTAAACAAGCCTTAAATAAAACTCAAAGTAGATAGAGCGGAAGACAATAAGAGAAACATGATAGTTCTTAGAAATGCACAATAATTTATAATCTTTAACATACTATAAAATATGATGAACAACCAGAACTCATTTATGTGTGAATTTGAGATTATGAAAGTTTTGAGAGAAAAAGAATCATTTTAATAATAATTTTCTGGATCTTCTGGGAACTTTGAGGACTTACCGACAGCCCACACCAAGGGTCTTACAATGGCCTCAGCTTACCCTCCAGACAAATTCCTTAAAAAAAAATTTCTTATTCTTTCAAACAGATATCAAGGGCACACCTGATTTCTCAGGCTTACAAATCCCAGGTTTTCACGAAAGAGTTCAGAGTTCTAAATCATATTCGCATATGTTAAAAAAAATAACTAAGGCATTCTAAGAACTACCAATGATGGTTTTACCCTACCATCTTAAAGACAAATACTTACAAAGCTTTATTGATGAAAGAGAAAAATACAAACTGGAAAGGAAACTTGCAAATTCTCTCTACACACTTATCAGAGGTTTTCTCTTCGTCGTCTATATTTTTCTCTGATAGAGAGAGTCCTTATATAGACAAAACATATTACTAAAAGACAAAAAAAAGAAGGAAAAGACTCAAGTACCCCTTCAGTCAAGTATGGTCAGGTTTTCCATACATTTACTGTGTCACAGGGTATTTGAATAGACAGAAAGCATAAATTACAGATAGACCTTATCTAAAGTAGATTCTCTGAAGATAAGGTTTTGTTCTTTGCTGGGACAGCTGTATTCCAATGTTTACTGTCCAACTTTGTCATAGTTCTCATTTAGAGACTAGAATTTCTTCGTCTTCTCCGACATCTTGCATTTCAGAAGATTCGACCATAGACTGTGTGTCCGTGGGTGTTTGTTGCCCAAAACATCCACCATCTTCATAGATTTCTTTGTGTCTCTTTTCCCTTTGGAAAAATTGCACAAGTTTGTTGTTGTTTTCTGTCGGGAAAGGGATAAAGAACTTTCCGTTTTCTCCAGGGAGGAACAACTTTGTGTTGTGAGACTCTTTAATCAGGTTGAATTCTTCTTCATCAGTGGTTGAGAAGAACCAATTGTATCCCATTATTTGAGCTCTGTATAGGCAATATTGATAATGTGAATTGCCTTGAACATCCCATGATTCATACCCATCATGGTATAAAACTCCTGGATATTCTTTGTGTCCTTCAGTAAGCAGCTTCATTACATGAGTTGGATACTGATTTGTTGAAAAATTACTTGGACAAGTAACAATCTTCACAGTAAAGTGGCACATGAAGATTGCTTGTATTGAGTTAATGGCTTCGTTGATTGAAGGGTCGAAACCATTGAACTTTTCGGTGGGATGGATGAGAACAGAATCCAAACATCCATAGTCCAGTAATGTTTTAATGTTTATAGGCAAGTCTTCGAAGATGACGGGCCTGAAGTTTTCTAGATCAAGTTTTGCCTTTCTGAACAAAAACTTGATTTTACAAGGACATCTTCCATTTTTGATTTCCTTGCAAATGGGAGATTCTTCTATACAGGCGAACCTTTGGTTGAAGTAACTTTTAACGGCTACATATAAACCTGTAACAGAGTGAGGATCTCTGTGTGCTTTTGATAAAATTTTTTGTAGAACCAAAAACTTCTTTAGGTTCAATTCCTGAGGAGAATTCGGGTTTTGTCTCACAACCTCCTTAAACGAATTTGGCTGAGGTTTTCGCAAACTTGCATGAATGACATTTATTTCAGGTTCTGGATTCAGAGCCTTTTTTATTTTTGTCAAATCAATGGTGTCCAGTTCCAAAGCCTTTTCTGCCTCTTCTCGAGAGTACTAAAAGCCTTTGTAACGAGGATTTTGTAAACCTTCCTTGGCAGTGCACAAGTCGGTAAAATTTGTATAGACACCCTTGTAGGGGCCAGATAACAAGACAAAAAATGTATATCCTTTTCCTGACGGAGAGGCTTTGTTTAGGAGTGCAACTCCTTGATTGTTTGTTATACAAAATTTATACAGGGCACAAATGATGCATTTTTTGATTGAACAAATTAGTTGTTCATTTGTTTCAGTACATCTGGGGATATTCCAAATGTTATCAATTATACAATTGAATTTTTCATTTGTATTTTCCCTACCAGGGTAGAGAAATTCATTTGTTAGTATTGGCAACTCTTGGTTACCAAACTTCATTTTTTGTCGCACGCCAGGGTATGAAACCTTAGATGGTTTCATTGTCTACCATTCCTGCAAAACGGGAGAGAATGTCAGCAGCAATGTTTTTTTATTCCTTTGATGTGTTCAAAATTTATTTTTACCCCATTATGATAGATAAACTCTTGAAATAAATGCCATCTTTTATGAGGTTTTTTATCAGAATTTATTTGTGAATTACCATAAGCCACAATTGCTTCACAGTCAGTTCTAATGGTAATTTCTTTTTTATTTATCAAAAATAGTTCAAAAGATTTTAGACTATTGATGACAACATTCACCTCGTAATCTGTTGAGGTGGAATATATTTGTGGTTTTGTATGATATTTCCCAGAAGCATATCTGCATATTTGTTCTTCAGAAATATTTTCAAATTTGTTCTTTTTCTTTTTGAGGATACCACCCCATCCCATTTCGCAACCATCACATTCAACTACTAAGTAGTCTGAATCGAGAGGTAAGGATAAATAAGAGAGGGTTTTTACCATTTCTTTTATTCGCTTAACCAACTTTATGTCTTCAGAATTAAAATTCCTTTGTCCGGTTAAACTTGTTTTATTATATAAAGGAGCAGTAAATTTTCCTAGATCCTTTATAAAATTTCTTGCATAGTTAAGTAATCCCAAAAATGCTCGGAGAGTTTTCACATCTTCCATTTTATCGGGAAAAGCAAGAATTTTTTGTGAGATGTGGGGTTGGAGTTTTATTTTACCATTCCCAATTTCTGTTCCTAAAAAGGAGATATGAGTCTTACATATTTTCATTTTGGATTTTGAAACAATTAAACCAAATTTTTCAAAAAGGTGTAATACTTGTTTCAAGTGAAGAAAATGTTCTTCTTTTGTTTTAGAAAATACTAATACATCATCTATATATGTACAAGTAAAATTTTTATATTCTCCAAAAATATTATCCATTTTTCTTTGGAAAATCTGTGGTGCATTTTTTAGTCCGAAAGGCATGACTTTCCATTCGAAAAGTCCTTCAGAGCAAGACAATGCAGTCCATTTTATAGAGTCAGGATGCATCTTGACTTGATGAAATCCTGATTTTAAGTCGAACTTAGAAAACCATTTTGCTTTCTGGATTCTATTTATCAAGACTTATTTTGAGGGTATAGTATAACCATCTATATGACTATTATCATTTAGACGTTTATAGTTGTATACCATTCTAGTCTTTCCTCTTTTTTGTACGGAGTGTTTGTTTACTATAAAAGTCGGACTCCTATGAGGACTTGTACTGGGTACAATAACTTTCAGATCTAATAAGGCTTTTATATGAGATCTACATTCATCTTGTTCGAAATTCCCGTAAGGAATATCTTTTGTTTTGATGATGAGATCAGGGTTTATTATATCAAGATTGCAAATAACAGGGTCTTTTTCCCAATACTTTGTAAGATCTTCTCCTATTATACTGGATTTGTTTAACCTGTCAATGATTTGTTGTATGTTATCAAATGTTATAACCTTATTAATTCTAATGCAGTTATAACAATCAACATCTAGATTTGTTAAAGCCAACTCATAAGAATTATTAATTTCTTCAGAAAATTCGGAGTTTTTATAGTTATCAGCTAGCATTTGATCGGCTTCTTTTATTTTACAACTTCCTGAAATTTCACAAAGACATTCAGTAGTTTTTGAGGGGTATCACCACGCTCAGTTCGCAACTCTGATGAAAGTTCGTCTAAGATTGGTGACATTTGTGCTTGATTAGAAATAATCAAGTAATCTTTTGTTATTGTTATAGACCTACTTTTTGCAATTATAAAATCAAGGCCTAAAATCATTTTTTCATTAGCAGGGCGAAGATTAATAACGTCTGCTTTTATCATAAATATTTTTGAACCAAAAATATTACAGTTTGTAGAAAGCTGAATTGTGAAATTCTTTGTTTCTTTATTGTTGATGATGATATCTCCTGACATTGTTCTTCTCTTTGTAGTTTTTTCACTTTGAAAAATATTTTGTTTTGGAACAATACTTTCGCATAAACATGTGAAAGATGCTCCTGTATCAACAAGAGCTTGGATAACCATTTCAGTTTTGTCTTGTTTATCAATTTTTGGAAAATTGATTTTTAGTAAAATATGAAGACTAGTGTTAGGGTTTTTATTACAAATGATTGGTATACAATCTTTGTTTTGTAAAGCCATCAAGCCACTAGATTGGCCTTCTTCATAATGAGAAATTTTGTTTTGATTTTCATAATTTTCGTAAAGAAAATCAACTGCTTTTTCGATCTGGTTTAGTCTAGTTTCTAAAACAGATAAGCGATTATTGATCAATTTGTTGTCTAAATTGTTTGTTTCCTTATTATTTTCAGGAAATTTTATTTTATGAAAAACTTCTAAACAAGTTTTGCAAAGATTTTTGTAACACAGAGGGCAGTGTGCCCTTAAAGTTTTATGAAAAAATCTTTTGCAATGGTAACACTCAATGTGTTCTGGACCTGCAAAAAATTGTATTTCATGGTTACAAATGTTTTGTTCTTCGTTGATATTCATCAGACTATATCCTAGATCATCAAGGATTTCGCCATATTTGTTGTATTTTTCATTTATGGAAGGATATAAATGATTATACTCATTTTATGTAAAATCATTTATAATCTTGTAATCTTTATTAGTTTCTTCTTCTTCTGAGGTGTAATCAGACCAGCTGACTACAGAGTAAATTTCAGAGTCAGTAGAAACTGTTTCGTCTATAGGAATAACATTCATCCTACAGCTTTTTATTAGTTCAGCATCTCTAGTGAAGAGATTAGCTTTGTTAGGACAGTCACGGGAATAATGACCAGCCTGGTGACAAGCAAAACATTCCAATTGCTTGGTGTACGTTTTGTTATTTTTAATTTTTCTAACATGTCTATCTTTATTCAAGGTAGGTTTTCTAGCATTAGATGCCCTAATGGAGTACCTACGAGTTTGTTGTTTCTTCCTAGAGTTGTTTGTTCTAGGGGTAGGAGAATACCTTTGTTGAGGTTTCTTTCTTCTGACCTCTTTGTGGTATTGTTGGGGTGTGTATATCTATTTTCAGATATCAGTGTCTGCCATTTTTATCTGTTTGTTAATGGCAATATTTGTGCAGGTATCTTCCATTACTTTCATGATGTGTTGTATTCTGATAGCTAGGTTATTCATGATAGGATCTACCTGATCATCTTTCCAGCTATCTCTAATTTTTTGACCTAATTTACCAGGAAGTTTTAGGAAAAGTTTTTCTCCTAAATTTTTATCTGTAAAACCTCCAGCTATGGAAGCATACATTAGATAATCTTGGGTAAATTCTTTTATTTTTCCAAAGTAACTTATGGAAAGTCTTTCAAGATTTCCTAAATAAATTCTTTGTCTAATTGTGTTGCCATCGTTTACAGACTGGGCTGTAAAGATTCTTTGTATAACACTACAAAAATTGTAAATGTTTGGTCCTGGGTCGATCAAATTGGTTTTGACCTGGTCAGGAAAAGTTTGTTTGAATGATTCCCAACAAGCTCTAGCTATATCTCCAAGATAAGTTTCTGCTCGGGCAATCATATCTTGACTATTGGAAACATGATTTTCATGATGAATCCTATAATCTCTTATAACAGCTGAAGTCCACTGTTCTATGTAATTAGGTAAGAGTTGGGGATCAACACTGCCTATGTTCAAGAGAAGAGATGGCATAATAAAATTGGGTTCTATAGGCAATCTTTTCCCTTTTGATTTTATGTTATCTCCTATGGAGAAATCTGTAGGAGTAACTATTTGTTCTCTAGGGATAAATCCTAGATTGTAGTCTTCGGTACTGTAGTCAAAATGGTGGATTTGGTTTTTAACACTACTACCATTGTAACTATCTCCCATTAAACCTTTGTAAGATTGGACTTCGGAAACTGGTTCAGAAATTATAGAATTAGTTTCTTCTTTTTCAAAAACTAATTTATTTTTGAAATTTTTATCATTTTCCAACCAGTTTTCTAGATCAGAATCTTCCTCGATTTCTTTGAGGATAATTTGTTCTTCTTCACATTCTTCACTAAGTTGTGAGAAAAGTCTTTGTCTAAAAATAAAATCATCTTCCTCATCTTCAGAATCAGAGATTTCATTTTTATAACTTTGAGAAACAACTTCTTTTTGTTTTTCCCATTTTTCTACTACAAGGAGCAGTTTTTTTTAGAGATGGCTTTTTCCTAAGGAACTCTCTTCTTTGTTTTGGGTGTAATCCGGAATATAAGAATATCCTGTCCATAAATTCATGAAAGAATTTCTAGGGGGTTCTTCTTCTTCGGGATTATGTTCAACTATGTCATCATAATCTGCAAACCTAATAGAAAGGCTGTTTCTTCGGTTTGTCATGATGGCTGTTTGTGGTGCTGTAATAGCAGTTCTAGTGGATCCGGAATTAAGATGGGTTTTCCATTCAATTCCTTGATTTCTTCTAGATTCAAAGATTTGTGGTGGAAGAAATTGTATTCCATTTGATCCTAGAGAGGTAATTAATGGATTTGTATTGATCCTATATCTGGGAGATATATGATCGCTTATTCTTCCTATAAAGGTTATATCTAAGTGGAGATTATTTCCTTCAAAATTTTCTCCAAAACCTCTTGTTTGTACTTCCAGATTTATATTTTGAATAAAATCTGCAAGATTCATTGTAAAGTTAGGAGCTATGTATATAAGGGAAATAGGTTGGTTGAGGTCAACTTCAACTATCCCTATTATGGCCTGGGAATTGTTATCCCTAAACCTTCGGTCAAAAAGGACAAGGAAAGCTTTGGCTCCTACGAAGGATCTGGTTAGGGTTCTAATCCCTATAGTGATAAGTCCTAAGTGAACATATCTCCTCTGGGTACTTAGAAGCTGTCTACCAACTGGTTCAGAGATTAGTCTAATAATCTCATGTTGGTCGTCGGGTAAATGAAAGTCATCTAAACGACGATATCTATAAAGACTAGTCCTGTCTGAACTAAGCCAATTTAGATTGTATAGTTGTCTAGGATTTAGAGAATCTATCCTAGAATTTGTTCCAATATCTATATTGGATTGTATGTCAACTATCTCTTCTTGCTGGCGTGTGTTTGAATTTGTTCTTCTAAGAAATCTATCTAAGATTCCAGGTTGTCTATTTATTGATTCTCCTATGGGAGTATGTCCTGTAAGGATTTGTGAGGTTCCTGTAAAAGGAAGGGTTTGTGTTTGAGTTCTGTTTGTCATTTTCTAGGCTTGGCTAGAATGTATTTGTTAGAACTGGTGATTGTAGAAGTATTAGTTCCAAGACTGAGCTTAGAAAGTTGTTTAGAGATTTTTTCTAAATCTCCGTTTATAGGATGAGTTTTTGTTTTCAGGATTTCAAAAACCTGATCTATCTTTTCTTCCAAAAATCTTATCCTAGAAAGAATAATATTTTGGGTTTTGTTAACACTGTCTAGATTCTTTATAAGAGTCTCTAGATCTCTTTTAGTGGCCAGAACTTTACCGCTCTGGTACCAGCATTGTGTGTAACTATATATAAAATAGTTATATATTTATATATATTGATTATATCTATATATTACACATATAATGATACTCTTTTTTATAGATTATTATATATATATATATATATATATATATATATATATATATTTCTTATAGTGTAAAAACTTTGAATTTATTCAACATCTGATTCAAAATTTCACTACACGAATGTTTGATTTTAGAGTCGGTCAAAAGTCGACTCTAAGTAATAAAAACCGACATAAAATTATATTTATCGTTAAATTAGTGTTAAAAAAGTCGATATTATTTTTTAAATACAGCGTTAGCTTTTCTAAGACTAACATAAATTAAGTTTAGTGTCAAAAAAGCTGACACAATTATTTAAATTTAGTGTCAGAAAAGTCAATATTACATCTTAAATTGATCAACAACACTTATTTTTCGTAGATATTTCAATATTTTCTTGTAATGTTTACCAACTCCTCGTTACACAATTTATTGCACTCGTCAATGGAATTACAGTTACGAAAAAGATAATACGAGTAAGAAGTGATTGACAAAATTCATGGTGTCTTAAAATAAAATGAAAAAAAATAGATATATTAATAGGAATTTTCATTTATTTGAGTGTTTAAAAAACATTTGTCCTCTCGTTGATATTTACACTGAAGAGAGAATATGAGAATGTTTACAAATACTTATTATTAAAAGTGATGCCTAATTGTAATTCACTTTCTTCCATTATATATTATGGTTATTGTCACCAGAATTAATATTTGTGAATAAGAATAACGTTTGAAACTGGTCCTATATCTGAATAGGGCATATCACATGGTTGGACGGTCGTGCATGTGGTATAATTTTCATGAAAACGATATATGGAGAAATAAAAAGTTGTGAAATTGCCTTTTGGACCACGTATATATTGAAAATATTTATTAATAGAAAATAGGTGATTAAATTGAATAATAATTAACAAAACAGGTAAAAAGAAAATAAATTTATTTAGGTAAAAAAAGTTAGAAATTATTATTGTTTAGTTTGATAACACTCTTTTTAAATGTTTTAATTTAGTATTCTAATGTTTAAAAAATGCTGACTATACACTTCCATTCAATGTCACTAAAGTTATTAGTGTCAATTTGGAAAGAAGTATAACATTGAATACTTTTTCTAAAATTTGAATGACGAAATCAAATCATTAAAAATAGTGAAACCAAATTAAATTTTAAAAATTAAAATAATATCAAAAGTATAATTTAGCCTATTAGTATCTTAAATTTAAAATTAATCTTTTTTTTAAAATTATGATAGTTACTAAATATCATTAATTTGAAAATCAATTAAATTACATTACTTTATTTTTATTATGAGCATACTATTATTTAATATTTAAATTAATTAAATTATATTTTTTTAAGAGAAATTATATTTTATTTAAAACCTAACAAATCATATTGCTTTTGAAATATTATTATATTTAAATTTAAATCAATTTAATTATTATTTTTATATTAAATTAATACTTTAAAAATATATAAAAAAAATTAATTTATACAATTAAATAATTATATATATGAATACTTTTCTCATATCATTACATATATTAAATGTTAGTTTTATTGTAATCAACCATCAACTCCTATATATTAAATATGAATCTTTATCTTTCGAAAGAATGTTTCTAAGAACTTTTTTTCTTATTAGAGAGTTTGTAGATATTTTTTTAACTTCATATTTAATTCAATAGTTTTCATCAACTTCAATAATAAGACAATGTTTTTAGAAACTATATATTTTTTTATGACAGGCGATTAATTTG
Organism: Cajanus cajan; assembly: GCF_000230855.2. Lineage (NCBI taxonomy): Eukaryota > Viridiplantae > Streptophyta > Magnoliopsida > Fabales > Fabaceae > Cajanus > Cajanus cajan. The sequence continues at coordinate 8,367,410 of NC_138518.1, forward strand.
AGTTGACTAAAATTATTACGTACAATAATTTTTTTTTTTGTTTTTTAGTATTTAATGCAATTATTCAATTCAAATTTATACTATTAATCTATTTATAAATAAATAATATAAAGAAAACAACTTCTCTTCAAATTTTCCTCCGACATCTTAGATTCCTAAATTAAATTCAACTTTATCTTGACTATGTTGGAGATAGGATTAATGAAAGGAAGAGTACAATTGGAGCCTATCCATTCTTGGGAAATTGCCTGTCTCTTGGACATGCAAAAAATAGAACTTCATAGCTCTTTCAACTGTAGAGGTAGAGTATATCTTAATAGCTAGCTATTACTCACAACTTTGATGGGTGAAGTATCAACTAAAAACCTATTATAGTCTTGAAAATAATATACTTGTATTCTACGATAACACCAATGTTATTAATATGTCTAAGAATCACATACAACATTTCAAGGAAAAACACATTGTAATAAGATATCATTTTATTAATGATTATATACAAAATGACATTTTTTGCATATAATTTATTGACACTAATCATCAATGGGTTGGTATTTTTACAAAGACTTTAACTGAAGAATATTTTAAATTCATTAGAGATTATCTGCATTTAAAATGTATGTCAAACTAAACATTACATGCATCATCTTACTCTGCATTGTGTATCATCTAACTTGCATCATCTCATTAATTTGACATAATATTTGCACTAACATATCATTTGATTTTTTGAAAAGATTTTAGGTGCATTTAAATCTCATTAATATGATACATCGTCCTAATATTTGCACTAACATATCATTTGAGTTTTTGAAAAGATTTTAGGTGCATTTAAATCTCATTAATATGATACATCATTAGATGCATTGGTTTTTGGGAAAATAACATGTGAAGTAGTGGGAACGAGGGAGGTGCAACATGTTAGCACCTATCTCATGTCCCCTCAATCTACCAACTACGTTGCTCAGACCTAGTCTTCCACTACCCAACAACACTTAACTATTTTCTCTCACACTCTCTCACTCTCTCTAAAGGCCTTCTGATACTTAACTATTCATCTTATTCCCTAAATCCTTTTACACATAAAAAACCCTAAATCTCTAAAACAAAAATGGCACCCAAAGCCGCAAGGTACTGATGGAAGAGTACCCAATATATTCCTTCTCAGCAAGACCATTATTGTACAAAAGATGCAGGATGAGCACTACCCAATGAAGGCCTACCTCAACCAAGATGGTTGGACCTTATTCACCGAGCTTAAGTGCAACTGGAACCATGCCCCCTATGCCAACTTCTAGGCAATTGCCATCTAGGAGTTGTACTCCATCATCGCACGAGTGGACTAGACGACCGTCTGAATCAATCCCCTAACCATTGCAATAGTCACAATTTGCAAGGAGGAAGGCGAGGCTTACAAGGGTGATTTAGAGGCAGCCATCACCCAAGAAATAGTAGATGCACTCATACTTAAATGGTTCATGACCATTAGAGAAAAATGATCTAAAGAAATCCTCCACACAACCAACCTTACTCCACTCAACAATATGTTCCACAACTTTCTTTTCAACACATTCTTACCAAGGTCAAGATCGAGAGATCATGTATTTGATATGGATTGATTCTATCTATACTATCTTGTGTTGGGAAGTAAGATGAACCTACTTGGGTTGATCTACAATCATTGGAAGGGATGCCTCTCACAATGCGACCAGGAAAGGAGCAAGAGAGCCCCCACACCCTACGAGATACTCTTTACAAAGATCATTCAACATGCAGGATTGACACTTCATATCTTTTTCTATTGGTTCTAATGCAAGAGAAGTCTTAGTGACCACTTTGAGAAAAATGGGTATAACACATCTTTTCCCATTGTTGAAGAGCCACCCTATGGCCATCAAGGAAGAACTAATAGAAGAAGAGACACCTACCAAGAAGCTCGCTCTAAGTTCCTAACAAACCTGCCAGTCTAAAGCTAGTTGTACCTACACCCTCCAAACCATCATCCAATTAATGTGATCAGCTCAAAACCCCTCAAAATGCATGTTCACGAAACTTCGTCTGACTTAAATGATAAATCACTCATCCATCATCTTACCTGTAAATCCTTCACCCCTAGCCTAGAAATCCTCTCTCAACCCCCTTCACCATTTACACAACCACCAACCTCTACAACCATCCCAACTAAAATCCATACCTTAACCATTGCCTCAACCTTAGCCTCCATGTACCCACAAGCGATGCCTAGTGCATAGCCCAAGACCAACCCAAGCCTTGGAGGAAAAACAAGTTGTGAAGTGTCTGAAGTTTCAATCTGCTAAGGAAGCCAAGTAGTAGGCCCTTATAGACGCTGCTCTGACTACTCTAGAGGCTCAACAATTAGAAGTTGTTATCAGTTTGTCTCTTTTGCAAACCGTCACCCTGCCTCAAGTGGAGCACAAGGTTGATGAAAGTTAGGTGTAGGAAAAACCTATGCTTCAAGCATAAGAGGAGCCCTAAGCACCAGTTTAGGAGGCATTCCTACCCATTTTTGAGGGAGTGTCTTAATATAAAGGTACTACTTAGGCTGGTGAGGCTAATGGTGAAGCCTAAAGCTTAGACTTACTTGGTTCATCTAGCATCCCTATTATACCACAGTTTCCAATCCTGGTGGAACCTATATGTGCAATTTTTGATGCCATAATGTCAACAGAGGTCATCCTCAATATAGAACCTCTCAATGTTGATGGTTCCATGGTGGAACCAAACCAAAGGGACCCAAAGAACTCTGTCTCTATGATGTCTCCCTTTGATCTATTTGGGTCTGATAATGAAAGCATAAAATCTAAAGAAACAAAGGAGCAATAACATTTGAAGGAGGAGATATCGTTAGATGATGAGTGGACCTCACCCATTTATGAATACAATGCTCATTCTTCTACAATTTTCATGAGTATGAGGGACTGTCTTAGTAGTGAACTAGGCATTGCTATTGACCCCACCACTAAGATACAAACTACTCGAAGGGAGATTAACTTGTATTGCCCTCCCTGGATGGATGGTCAGACTCTATCGATTGTCAAGTAGTAGTAGAGAAAAATGCAAAATCTTCTAAACTCTAGGGCTGTTATTGAATTGTGTATAGAAAAAACTTTTCACAATATTCCTTTTATGCTTGGTGAGCTATATAGACCATGGGTGATTTAGCTTTCCACAAATTTTTACATGCAAGACTTTGTTTTCAGGCCTACAATTCACTTCGTCTATAAAGGCAAGGAAAAGATGCCTTGGTACAACCTAGACAAATGCCATGATCTCTATGCATGCCATCATACCTCCCAACCTCTCTATCATGCTGGTGAGAAACTTGAACGATTTACCCTAACCTTGGGCTAATGCTTCACCGTCTACCCTCTCCTTTCTAGGGTCGAGCCTACTCCATTCAACACTTTCTATCACATGATGACTATAAAAATATTATTCCCATTATAACATTATTTTTCATATCTTTTTTCCTAGGAATATAATCTTTTTGTATAGGAGAATGTTTAGGTTGCTAGACCCATCAAGACCCTCTACATCATCTATTTCTTCACCAACAAAAACTCCACCTTTCCCTCCACTCGTCACTAAAGAGGTCCACAACAACGTGATTGTTAGTCTCTACCGAGCTCTACACTGCACTCTAAGGAGGCAAGGACACACTAAACACAATTTCAATAAGCTGCTATCTTACCTTATATCAATATAAGCTTTTATGAGGAGGATGCCTTAGACTAACTTTTGCTAGTGCCAAAAAGGGGAGAGTAATGGTGATTAATGTTTTTTGGGGTTATTTTGCTTTGATTTATGCAAGTTATATTCATTAGATCATGCATGTTTTTAGGGGGGAGTCCCTTATACATTGCATATAACACCTAAGGTAGGCATATATGGTTTGATTACATATGTTCTGACACCTAGGGTAGAAAAATATATGCTTTGTTACAATATGCTTTAATATGTTGGATAAGAAAGAGGTAAAATAAACATGTTGTGCTATATATGAAATTTCTCTTGTATGCTCCGATTTAGCTCCAAAATGCCGAGACTATATCTCATAGGATTTGTATGCACTTAGTCTGACATGCTTTGAGGATTAATCAAATATCATTATAGCTAACCTGGTATAATTTCTTAGTCTACCTCAAACACTATTTCGAATGATGATAGAACTAAGTAAATGCGAATGATACATGTCTTTAAAAGAATGCACCCATAAAATATTAATTTGCTTGAATGATCTTACAACATTTAATGTGTGTCTTTCATCACTCTGATAAAACATATTTAAGAAAAACGTCTTAGGTAATATTGAAAAGTTTTATTTTTATTTCAAGATTAAAAAGGTCATAACTCTTTTTTAAGAAAAATACCTTTGGAAATTTGACAACATATCAAAAAGACAAAAATCTTATCGTATTATCGAAGCAAAATATTTTCTAAGACAAAAAATAGTCATTTTAAAAATATAAAAATGTGTTTGTCACTATCAATGAGAGGTAGATTGTTAAGTCAAAAGACGATATTAGATCCCTCGAGTTTATAATTTTAATGTTAAAAAACAAATTTTTTTATAAGGGAAAATATCTTCAAAAACATCTTAAAAATGTCTTTAAAAATGATTATCACACAAAGTGTACGATGTAAATCATCTATAAGACGATGTAAATCAGACAAAGCATACAATTTATCTCATATACATTAAATGTTTATTATTCATTGAGACTAATGAAAAAAGCTTCTTCAATGCTTCATTCCTTAATAGATTGAACTAGAAGATTATCTTGAAAGTCACAAATCTATTTAAGAAAACAAGAACATACTTTTCATCAGGACCAAGGACAAAGGTCCTTAAAGTCATAGAGAAAAGCATATAAAGTCACTACTATTGTTGCATGGTGCTTACATTACTTTTACAAGCTCTGTTTAATATAAAAAGATGATAAGTAATCTTCATCATATAAGAGATACCATTTGGTGAAATACATTTAATGCTTGCATTAAATGAGTCAAATTATTACTCGCCACACAAGGAAAGACAATGAAGATAGACGAAACAAACTTAAGATCTATTAAAGTATTGCAATGATCATCTTTTTCAAGATACTATATTAGAAGACTCAAATCTCGAGAACGAAGAGATGCATAATATACATAGAATACTTGTATAGAAAGAAACATTCTCTATAAATTTATTTTTTCCTATAAAAAGCTAACTGCTCTATATTGGTTGTTTAATCACTAAGTGAGACAAATACAATATTTGTGTAACCTTCATACCCATTGTTATAAGGTTGAGCCTGGAGAGACATGTTTGAAAAAGAATACTTATTTTGAGCTTGGAGAAACTTGACTATAAAAGAATACTTGGTTGGTAAGCCTGTAGAGACTTATTTTTCAAAGAATACTTGGATAGTTGCTTGAAGAGACAAGTCAAATAATAGGGTTGAGCCAGAAGTGGCTTGTTGAAAGAATACTTGTATCTTTCTTTAAAAATAGTGGAACACAATCTGGTTGGATTGAGAACTGAAAGTAATCTCGGTAGTTAAGACGAACCAATATAAAAGCACCTAATGTTCCATTTGACTGCTCTTTGCACCTCATCTGACTAGATTTACTACTTCAGTACAAAAAATATGAGTTTTTGATACACTTTATTTGTGACACCCTCTACTCCAACATACATATATAGTAATTATATAAAATAAATAAAATAAAATACAATTCTTCAACATAAGACAATCAAATCTCCAACAACATAAGGGTAAAGAGTTCACATTCATAAACTTAATCCAAATAACATGTAGAGAAATTACAAGGAAATGAAACTGAGTTTTTTCAAAATAATTTAATAAAAACAACATCCCAATCTAATCCTATTTATGCCCCGATGTCACATGTCCTATCAGAGAAAATCCCAACGTAGAAGCCTAAGCTTCATCACCAACATCCTCAGCCTCATGCTAATAATAACCTGTATGACAATTAGAGAAAACAACACAAGAGAAAAGGGAGTGAGAAACATCTCACTCTGGCTCATAGTGTAGAAATACACACCGGATAGCCAAACACAAACAAGACAGATATAGCATAGATATATTAACAACAACATTACATCTCACTCATCCTAGACATAAAAGTATCAATTTATCATATAACATTAAAAAAGCACATTTATGGACACAGACTACATATTATCATGCATGTGGCACTAGTAAAACATCACATGGCATATTGCCGCTAGCAATACATGAAGAGTAGTCTAGGAGTACATGACGGGTCACACCCTCTGCGCACTCTCACTAGAAGGACATACTACTAGAGTCTCGTCGGGATAGCTAAGCCGCGCAAGATACATCCCATGCACACAATGGGCAAGACTGGGACTTCCAAACCGAGCTATCCCCAAGGACTAATCCCCAAAGCTTTTATACTAGGGGGCCTTCTCTGGCGGTGTATTCCATATCGTACCCTTAAAAACATTTATGCACATGATGCATGTCAATCAAGACTCTATGCATTCTCATATAACATTGTCATGTCTCATTATCATATCACATCATCTCATCATATCATCATATTACATTACCACATCTTCATATCTCATGTCTCAATCACATTTCACATTACATCATCATATCACATTATCACATTATGTCATCATATTCACATAACTTCCATATAGCACTTTAATTTATATCAAAACTCGTCTATTTGTAAAATTAAATACATATTTTTACATCTCATCAAACAAGGAATATAACAGAACAATCAGAAATCAAAACAGAAAATATTCATATTTTGCCTATTTCTCATAGGGTTTCCCGCAGGAACCCATAGAGCACTCTAAATCATATCAAAACATATTTACTATCAAAATTAATCACATATTTACACATTACATTCAACAAGGAATACAATAGAGCAATCAAATAGCAAAACAGAAAACATTCATATTTTGCTTGTTTCTCATAGGATTCTCTCAAGAACCCACAGAGATATCAAATCATACAATTATTTACATATAAGAAGAGTAATAGAAGAAACATATATAATTGGGAAAAATCCCTCATACATGAGCATACAACAAATATAGGATTGGGGTCAATCCCACTACCCAACATATATTCCCACACCCAAAGCGAGGTTTCTCACTCCCCCTTACCTGGATGAGCAGAAGATGAATGGTCTTGGTGTGATCTAAGATCGTTCTTGAGTACTCTTCCTTAGAGCTCTTTGTTTCTCTCTTTTTTTCCCTAACCCTTCATAACACAAATGAGGCAGATAGGGTTAACGCTACCTGACTCCTTTCTTAAAATTAATCCATTGGGCTGGGTCAACCCAACCCATTTTCCTTCTCTTCTAACCCACTTCTCTTTTTCCTCAAAATAATTAAATAAAATAAACACATGTATATTATAAAATATTTTTCCTTTATAAAAATAATATATTTCTGACCCAAAATATAATAATATAATTTCAATAACAAAATATCATATAAAATCAACCTTCTCTTAAAGCATATAAATATTTATTTAAAAATGCTAATAAAAATACTTATTTAATACGTACAAAATAATTATCCAAAATAATAATTATTTAAAACGTACAAAATAATATTCCTTTATAATTATTAAAATAATTATGACCAAATACCATATAATAATAATAATAATCTTTTTGAAAACTGGGGTGTTACATTATTCAACCTCCTTCCAATGTTCATCTTTTCTCCACATTCTTATAGGGATAAAAATAGAGTAAGGAAAAAATTACACCACTTTATAAAAGAATTTTAGTTGTAATACAACTTTAAATGTGTAGTGTTCCAAGTCCTTGTATGGTTTTACCATTTAACTCATCTAGCTCGTAAGCTTCATTATTTAAACTTTGACGAACCCTAAATGGGTCATCCCAATTTGTTGGGAACATTCCTTTTTTGTATCACACCTTGCTTCCCCATTTGCTCTCTATACCAAATCTCTTTCTTTAAACTCCCTCAATTTTAGCTCCAAATTGAATCTTCTTGTCATTCTCTTTTCACATGCATCGACGACAATCAATGTTTTCTCTCAGTTTTCTTCTATGAAGTCAAGTTGACTTTTTATTCTCCTTGATTTGGTTCTTCTTAAAAGTATATTCACTAAAATGAAGGTTATCTGATTTCAACTAGTAACATTGCATCATACAATAGGTCATTCTAAAAGGTGTTTCTCATGTGTGGACTAAGGGGTACACCTGTAACCCCACAAAACATTCGACAATTGCCACTAATGTGGTAAGACTTTCTATGTCTATTAAATTAGACATCCTATGTTGGCCTAGGACATGACATAAATATTGACAACATAGAATATCCATATATTATATGACGAGTCAACACGCAACATTGAAATTTTTTCTATGTTTGGTTGTCGGTGCCCATCATAATATGGCTTTCAAACATGTGATGATAATCGTATTGGTACCCACATTCTATGACAGGTGTGAGCACATGCGACATAGAAAGTGCCTATTCTATGTCATGTGTGGTTATATTTTTCATAGAATGTGTCACATTTTATGATGGGTGTAACCTTACACATCATAGAATGTGTAACACCCACCATAAAATGTGTTTTTTTTAATATGTTGTCTATTTTTTGAATTTTCCCAAACATGTACATCAAAAACACATTCTAGGTATGTTAATACAACATATTGCTATCCAGTTCAATACAAACCTATATAAATACAATATATATCATTTAAATTGAAACAATGTACAAATTAAACTACTTAGAAAACCAAGAGAGTTAACAATAAATCTAAAGTTAACAATAGTTGTTATTAATTAATAACCATGAAAAATTACCTTAAGAATGTACCAATGTTATCAAATAACAATGAATCTAAACTAAAAAAGAAAACTAAAACAATGTACAAAAACATAAATCAACAATCAAATTGTCTAAAAAAAAGTAGATATAAAACAATGTCCCCCTTTTACGGATATCTACCAACTTTTCATCAACAAATGAAGTTGAATTTTCGAATACCTACAATTAATTCAAAATAGATATAAGTTATACATTAGTTGATTATTAAAAATAAATAATCATTTAAAGTGATTATTAATTTGATCTGAAAATGTATTACCTCTCTTCATGAGTTCCTAAGGTTGTGAATAATAATGGTGAGCACATGCTTCATTATGAAATAGCCAGCCGCACTCATGATTACTTGATTGATATGAGCACTATTATTTAGTGAAATATAAAACATAAATAAAATATAATTAGAATATATTTTAATTTAACTATAAGTATTATTAAGTTAACAGTTAACTTACTCTCGAGACAATATATGTGACACCCTCTACCCCAACATAAATATATAATAATGATAAAAAGAACGTCTTATTGAGTTAAAAATCTTTAAAATTAAAAACAAAAATTCCAATAGCATGAGAGTAGATAATTCACATTCATCAACTTTAAAACATGACTAAATGCGGAAAAATAAAACATGAGCTTCCAAAATATAATAATGAAATCCTAATTACGCCTAGCTATGCCCCGATGTCACATATCCTATCAGAGCGTGCCCAACTGAAGCCTAAGCCTCATCACCAACATCTTCATGCTGATGATCACCTGTAACACAATTTTAAACACATACAAAGAATAACAAGGGAGTGAGAAACATCTCACTCGGTTCCAAGTGTAGAAATAACAGTTAGGCAACACACACACACATCATACAAGCATAGTCATAGCTACACATTATTTAAGTACAAATTCAAATTATACATACAACAATAACACATGCACAGTCATTCATCATGCAATGATCTCATGGACTCGACCCATAAATGCATGTGGCGCCAGTTTTTCACGGTTTGGACCGTGGCATTTGTTCACCAAGAGAGCACGCGATACACAACAATGGTAGAGAAGAAAAAGGAAATAAAATATAACATGTTCACTACAACAAAATTGATTATTACTGACAATTATTTAGTAGTAATAAATTAATTTTATTTATTTTATTATTTAATAAAAATATTAATAAATAATATATAATGGCCACTAAAAATATATTTATATCACACCAAAGTTTGCTATTAATTAGCGACAATTATTTATTTAGAAAAACTTAAGTCCCAAATCGACTAGAAATAAGATAATTAAAGAGTATATAAATGGATGATAACTCTCACCTTACAAGTTTGTTTGGTAGGGTTAAGTTAGACCTATAACTTACTATTCTAAGTTGGTATCAGATTACTCACCATTACCAAACTCAATAGTCCCTAAACTTGAGGGGGTGTATTAGAAAAAATCCAAATCCCACATCAACTATTGATAAAATAATTAATTAGGAGATAAGACAATTAAAAAAATATATAAATAAAAGACAATCCTCATCTTAAAAATCTCACATCGAATAGAAAGTAAAAAATGTCACAAAAAATTATACACTTTTTCTAACCATTATAAGGATTTTTACCAGCATTCAGAATAATTGCCGTTAAATATTTTAGCGATACTACATACAATGACTATTTTGGAAATGCTGCTAAAATATTTTGTAGCAATTTTTATTACCACTAAAAATCATATTAAATACTACTAAAAATCTATTTTATTGTAACAGGTGGATGTACCATATTATCATGGGTATAAATTGAATCTAATGATTCACAAAAATGGTACAACATAAACTCTCTAAACTCTAAACCAATAAAAGTGCTCCTTCTTCGTCATAAAAAGTGTATATTAACTGTAAAATACTACTAGAATTTCTCTTATTACATGCGACTTTTCTTGTGAATTTTTCATAAAAATTCGCAGGAAACGTTGTTCCTGCAAATTTTCCTACGAAATTTTATCTGCAAGTAATACCTTCGTGGATAATATTTTTTTGCGAATTTTAAAATTCGCAAGAAATTTTCCTGCGAAAAAAATTTGCAGGAAAGTTTCCTGCAAAAAAAATTCATAGGAAAATTTGCAAGAAATTTTGCAGGAATGTTTTTTACGAAAAAAATTAAAGAAATTACTATAAATGCTATCAATAATTTTTCAACTTTCAAATGCTCACAATGAATTCATCCGAGCATTTGTTTCCATGCCTCCAACATGTGATACATAATCTTTTAAATTCTAAGATTATAGATTATAAGCCTAACACTCAACCATATAAATCAACTTGTAAGGTAAGTGTTACCCCAACTTATATACTCTTTAATTGCTTTATTTTCAATCGATGTGGGACTTGAAGTTTTTTTAAAATATTAAACTTATAAATTTAAATATATATTTTTTTTAATTTTTCTTGCGGATTAAAATTTGCAGGAAAAGTTACCTGCAAAATTTTTCTACCATTTAGTAAACATTACTTGCGAATTTATTTTTGCAAGAAAATCTGCAAGAAACAAAATAAAATTCTTACAATATTTTCTGCAAATTTTTACCATGTAAAAAAATTTCTATGATTATTAAAATTGTAGCAAAATTTGTAAGAAATATCTGTAAATTATTATTCGCAAATAAATTATGCGAATATTTTTTTGCAAAAAAATTCGCAAAAAAATTCTGCGAATATTTTTTTTAGGAAAATTTGCAAAAAAAAATAACACTTTTCTAGTAGTGATATTTGTGTGAAGTCTCAAACATTCTGACATTTTAGTAATATTGTTCTACCTCTTAGAATGCAGGAGAGAGGAAATTTACATAATTTGATGAGGTAGGAAACATATATCCTTTATCATCCCTGATTTGAACTTTCCATGGTCACAATTAGTAAAATGAGGTAATGTCTTCAATATACCTTTGAATATTGCTTTCGTATATACATCAATGGAGGCATGTAATTAACATAAGAACTTAACAAAATCGCCACAATTAATCGTCAACAAATTATTCAACATTATCTAATTTTTAATTTCTTTCATTTAAATTCCTATATATATATATATATATTTTGTAAGAAATTTTTTGCGAATTTTCTTGCAAAAAAATATTCGTAGAAATTTTTTACGAATTTTCCTGCAAAAAAATATTCGCAGAAATTTTTTGCAAATTTATTTGCGAAAAATAATTTACAGATATTTCTTACAAATTTTGCTACAATTTTAATGATCAGAGAAATTTTTTTCCATGGTAAGAATTTTATTTTGTTTCTTGCAAATTTTCTTGCAAAAATAAATTCGCAAGTAATGTTTACTAAATGGTAGAAAAATTTTGCAAGTAACTTCCTACGGATTTCCCTACAAATTTTAATCCGCAGAAAAAATAAAAAAATATTTAAATTTATAAGTTTAATATTTTAAAAAAACTTCAAGTCCCACATCGATTAAAAATAAAACAATTAGAGCGTATATAAGTTGGGGCAACACTTACCTTACAAGTTGATTTGTATGGTTGAGTGTTTGACTTATAATCTACAATCTTAGGATTTAAAAAATTATGTATCACATGTTGGAGGCATGGAAACAAATGCTTCGGATGAATTCATTGTGATCATTTGAAAGTTGAAGAATTATTTATAGAACTTATAGTAATTTCTTTAATTTTTTTTTTGTAAAAAATATTCCTGCAATGTTTCTTGCGAAAAAATTCGCAAGAAACTTTCCTGCGATTTTTTTTTGTAGGAAACTTTCCTGCGAATTTTAAAATTCGCAAAAGTATATTATCCACGAAGATATTACCTACAAATAAAATTTTGCAAAAAAATTTGAAGGAACGTTTCCTGCGAATTTTTTATAAAAATTTGTAAGCAAAGTCGCATGTAATAAGAGAAATTTTAATAGTGTGAATCCTATACCACCCGTGCAAACACTTTAGGGTTATGTCTATTTATAGAAGCCACCTTTCTAATGTAGTTTATTTGTTCTTAGTTGGACAATATGACGCAGCTTCGAGCCTTCAACAAGGTTACTTATACAATGAAGAAGTAAAAACTGCGTGACCACTAATAATAATCCATAAAAATTACTTAAGTTAAAAGCTTTAGATTATGTTAAATAAAATCATATAATTAATTAACTAAAAGTTGAAAAGAAAAAAACTAGTTTTTAAAACTTTTCAAGTTAATTTATTAAGTTATAAAACACTATGTTGAACCACTACTAAAAAAATATCATTTTTCTTGCAAATTTTCTTGCAATAATAATTTTACAAAAAAATTTGCAATTTTATTTGCGAAAAATCATTTACAAAAGTTTCTTACAATTTTTTTATGAAAAATAATCCACAACTTTTTTTTTTTTCAAATTTTGCTACAATTTTAATAATGATAGAAATTTTTTTCCATGGTAAAAATTTGCAGAAAGTGTTATAAAAATTTTATCTTATTTCTTGCAAATTTTTTTGTAAAAATAAATTTGCAAGTAATATTTACTAAATGATAAAAAATTTCGCATGTAACTTTTCTTGCAGATTTACCTGCCAATTTTAATTCACAGAAAAAATAAAAAATATATAAAAAAATATAAGTTTAAGAATTAAAAGATTTACCTCAAGTCCCACATCGATTAGAAATAAAACAATTAAAAAGTATATAAGTTGGGGTAACACTCACCTTACAAGTTGATTTTGTATGATTTGGTGTTAGACCTGTAATTTACATGCTTCAGATGAATTTATTGTAAACATTTAAAAATTGAATTATTAATAGAAATTGTACAAAAATTACCTCCTAATGGTAATTTCTTTGATTTTGTTTCTTGCAAAAAAATTCGCAGTGAATTTTATAGGAAACTTTCTTACAAATTTTTTTCGTATGAAACTTTCTTACGAATTTGTTTTGCAGAAAACTTTCCTGTGAATTTTTTTCACAGAAAAATTTCTTGTGAATTTTAAAATTCCCAGAAACATATTATCCACGAAGGTATTACTTAGTGATAAAAATTCGCAGAAAAATTTGTAGAAACAACGTTTCTTGCGAATTTTTATGAAAAATGCATAGAAAAATTCGCATATAATAAGAGAAATTCTAGTAGTGAACTAACTATAGTTGGCAAATGTAAAAGGACATATAAATAAAATAAATATTTTTTTTATTTGAACGCAAATTCTTATTAAATATAACTAAAGTCTATGCAATATACATGCTAAATATTTATTATAGACACTAAAATTTATAATAATAAAATATACAAATAAATATTATATTTGAATATATAAATTATATTTAAAACTTATATAAATAGATATTTTTAAACATATAAATTATATTTTAAATTTATGATAAAAAATTATATTATATCTCAATATTAATTAATTTATCGATAATTTATTTCAAAAATATTAAAGTTTAGTTTATAAATAATTAAGATGAATACAAATTGAATTAAATAAGAAGATAAAAGAATTCTTAAAAATTCTCTAATTAAAAAAAATCCATAAAAATACTTTTGTGCTAGATAGATACTCATTTTTAATATGTATAAGTTGGTTAAAATTTATAATAAATTATATATATATATATATATATATATATATATAAACTATGCTTAAATATATAAATTATATTTAAAATAAGTATATATAAATATTTTTAATATATAAATAATATTTTAGATTTATGATAAATAATCATTATTGTAACGAAAAAGATCTTGATAATTTACTTAAAAATATTATTATTTAATTTATAAATAATACTGATAAATAAAAGTCAAATCAAATAAAAAGTTAAAAAAAATTATAAACTCTTTTGTTAAAAAAAATCTCCAAAAACACTCTTGCATAAAATAAAAATTTGTTTTTAATATATAGAGATTAATCAATAAGTAAAATATATTTAATTTTTTAACTAAAGAGAAACTTCCTATTTTAAATATAATAAAAAAAAATGGTTTTATTTGCTAATTAAAGTTAGTTGTCATATCCCTATTTTTTCAGACTCTTATTAAGTTCTATCCCAAATGAAACGGTTGTAAACTTGCATGCAAAAATAAAAATAAAAATACTCAACATAATCACTGTCTAAGAAGCAGGAAGTCCCGAAAGGTCCGTTATACTTGATTTGACACGGTATTTGTTGGTGTTTGTGGTTGATGAAGAATATATATATATTTGACATATAATTGTATTTAAGGGTGTCATAATTTTTTTTTAATATGTTGCGATAGTAAAATTCAAACAAAAGATACTATTCCAGCCTCGCTAATACTTTTGATATACTATTGAGTGTTGGAAAGTCAAGCACTAAAATATACTTCATCAATGGACTTAAACTACATAAATAAACTGAACACCATACTTTAATTAAAGACTTATAACATTAAGTTGATAAATCATTATTACTTGTATGATATTCATCAACTATGTCTAACTCTATCTAACATGGCACTTTCTTGCCACTTAAACTTCAGAAAACTGAGAAATACTGATTAAAAATTAAGCAGTATGAGAAATTTGCTGCAAATGAATCCAGCTAGCAGAAAGTCTTGGAGTATGGTCACAATATTTGGTAGATGTCAGTATTTAAAAGCTGCAAGTCAAAGATGATTATGATTTTGGAAACTGATGCATGATAATAAATTTGTCGGATTTTCATGGACAACAATGTGACCTTTTACCAAACGCCTACACTCTTGCAGCAATTTTTGTACATCTCTTTGTTGGAATTATATGTTTCATAAATTCTGTTCTCATAGCCATGTGGTATGGAGAGTAATTTCATAATCTGGCCAATCAAATCCTTTTCTTCTTGAGTAGTTAATCAATTTTTGTTTTGTTTTATTCATCGAAATCTTATATATATATATATATATATATAGGAGGGTTCAAACAACACTGGTGTAACTTTTACTAAGTGTTACACCGCTTAATAACTTTATATTAAATATGAATTTTAAAAATCCAACCGTTAGATTGAAAGTTCATATCTCTTAGATCATGTATGTCAAATTTTGTTAAAATTGAATAACAACTTGAAAGTAATCAAAGTGTTCATATATTAGTATATTTTGAAATGTATATATTACGTCAATTTTGTTTTATGAGAATGAAGCACCAAATCATCTTAGATTAATATAAAATTTGACATATATGATCTAAGAGATATGAACTTTCAATCTAACGGTTGGATTTTCAAAATTCATATTTAATATAAAGTTATTGAGCGGTATAACACTTAGTAAAAGTTACACCAGTGTCATTTGAACCCTCCTTATATATATATATATATAATATATATATATATATTAATGTTATAATAGGATTTTTTATATACAACTTTTTAAATACAGTTGATGTTATTATTTAATCAAAATTAAAATTTTATTTTAATATTATGTGTATATATATATTAATTAAATTTACATCAAAAACAAATATACATAATATAAGATAAAACTTTGAACTTATAATTAAAAACAGCCCTAACCATACCTAAATTTGTCCAAAGATATTTCGTTGGCTATTTGCACTTGAATGGCTACAATTGCACCTCTAAGATTGCACTTGAATGGTCACAAATGCACCTCTAAGATTGCAGCAGCATGTTCAAAGATTTTGTTTTTTTATCGTGAATGTGATCTACTGGCACCACATTTGATACCATTTTTAAAATTTTAACGAGAGTCTCACATTGACATTTTTTAAATTAACGGGTATTAAATTAAAATAAAAAATTATAAAGGGACGAAATTAAAACTATTATTTATTATAAGAGACTAAATTAGATATTTTACCATTTTTCTATAAAGTTTTTGATGAGGTTTTTCGCAAACACACCACTTGACAAGTGAACCAAGTTTCGAAGTAATATTCAAATATCGTCCTCAAGGATTTGAGTATTTAGTAATTCTTGCTCTGATGATTTAAATGAGAATGATGTTAAAATTGCAAATGGGTAGAGATGGAGTAAAACAACACAATAAAATAAAAATAGTAAAGACAATGATTAAGAAACAAGGATTGGTTCAGAAGCACTTGCTAACTCATAGATCTTCTTAAAATACATGCGATTCTAATTCCATTATTTCCACGTTCATTAAGTAATCTAACAAGATTCCTCAAGGTTGAATCCTAAAGTCATTAAGCTCAAAACATGATTCCTCTATGTTTTGAGTTTAACACTTCGCATTAAGAACAATGACTTGAACAATGTGACTAACCAAATCAAGTCTATTCCTAGAACAAGAAATGATTAGGTGCAAGATTCAGTTCGGGTTTTCAAAAACGTTTTCCAACTGGATTCAAAAACCAAATATTCATACAACGGGTGATCAAGCCGATATAAGCATTAAGAGAAGAATTAATGCACAAATAATGAGATCAAAATGCATATATTTAAGAAGAAGAAGAGTTAGTAGTTACATCCAACCAATCCTCAAGAAGTTTAGCCACACATGGCCATTACAGGATCAAAGAGTGAAAAGAAGAAATTACAAAGTAAAGGATGAAGAAATTGAGTTGATCTTCGTTCCTAAAGGATTCAGCTTCCAAATCTTTGTTCTCCCTTCGTTCTTCCCTCTTCACGTGCTTCTCCCATGTTTTTCTCTGTAATTTTCGTGATGCCCCCACTACAAGAAAAATGCTGATTTCCGACGGAAATTTTCGACGAAAATAGGTAAATTTCTGACGGATTTTGCTTTTCCGACAGATATCAATCCGTCGGAAAAAGTGGCGTCGAAAAAAAATCCGTCGGAAATAATGGAAAATTTCGTCGGAAATTTATGACGGAAATATTCGTCAGAAATTGCTGTCAAAATTTCTGACGGATAAATCTGTCGGAAATTATAATTTTTTTTTAATTTTAATAAATTTATTAATGTAACAACTCTCATATTTGGCCTCTCAAGGGTTCTATTTCACAATATTTCACTGTTTAGCGTGTTTTATCCTTACTTGTGCAATTTCTAGGAGACTTCCCAGAAGGTCACCCATCCCAATACTACTCCAGTTCAAGCACGCTTAACTGTGAAATTCTGATGAGTAAGCTACCGAAATGTCTATGTATGTTGTCAGTATAACTTGTACAAATTAATTCATTTAAGTCATCCTCAAATATACAATCTCATATTTGTACTATAATAATAATATATAATAATTTTATATTACGAATAATAATAATAATAATAATAATAATATATTTAATTATTCTTTATTTATATGTACTTACTTTTATAATTAACATCTACTTATTTTTATTTAAAATTATAATTTAAATTATTTAATTTTATAATTTATAATGATAATATAATTTATAAAATTATAAATATTTATTTATTACTTATAAATTAAATTTTAATATTTTAAATAAATTATTAATTAATTTAATATATTTATTTACCTTAAATCAAACGTATAAAATTCAAAAAATGTATTTATCCTTATTTTTTTTTCTAATTATCAACTATTAATAAAATACTAACTTAAAATCTTATCTAATTATATATAATATTTTCATATCAAATTTAAAATCAGATATTAGTTATACAAAAATATTAAGATCATATAGTAAATTCTCAATAAGATTTTAGTTAAATAATTTAAAATAATTAATATTCTAATTATATTGTTAATTAGCAAATAATTTATTCCAAAACTAATTAATTTTTTATATTAATTATTAGTAAAATTTAATAACTTTTAATTTAACAATTAATTGGATCGATGAAATTTAACACACACCATGAGTTATTGAGCGGAATAACTTTACCAAGAGTTATTTTGTAAGTTATCTTAAATCAAACATATAAAATTCAAAAAATGTATTTATCCATGTTTTATTTTTTAATTATCAACCATTAATAAAATACTAACTTAAAATCTTATCTAATTATATCATAATATTTTCATATCAAATTTAAAATCAATTCTTACATTTTCGACAAATATAAATTTGTCTGAAATATTCTATCAATAATATAGCTTTTCCTACAAAAATTTTCTCATCAAAAATATAAATTTTTCGACAGATTTAATTTTTTTTATAAGAAATCATCTTCGATTAATATAACATTTTGTATATATGATTTAAGAGTAAAATATTTTCAATTTAACGGTTGAATTTACAAAATTCACATTTAATATAAAGTTATTGAGCGATGTAACACTTAGTAAAATTTATACCATTGTAATTATAACCCCCCTCATATATATATATGTGTGTGTGTGTGTGTGTGTGTCTATATATATATATGATTTAAGAGTAAATTTTTTTTAATTTAACGGTTGAATTTACAAAATTCACATTTAATATAAAGTTATTGAGCGGTGTAACACTTAGTAAAATTTATACTATTGTAATTATAACCCCCCTTATATATATATATATATATATATATATATATATATATTAAATGTGAATTTGGTAAATCCAACTGTTAGATTGAAAGTTCATATCTCTTATAGATTATATATAAAAAACTTTATATTAATCCAAGATGATTTGATACTTCATTTTTATAAAACAAAATTGATGTAATATATTCATTTCAAAATACACTAAAATATGAACACTTGGATTATCTTCCAGTTGTTGTTCAATTTTAACAAAATTTGATATACACGTATAAAGTGATATGAACTTTCAATTTAACAGTTGAATTTACAAAATTCACATTTAATATAAAGTTATAGAGCGTCATAATACTTAGTAAAAGTTACACTGGTATAATTATAACCCCTTATATATATATATATATATATATATATGTATATATATATATATATATATATATATATATATATATATATATATACACATACATATATATACAGCGATAGCTGCATGTTTGGAATAGTGAGGCACTTGCCCTCACTACTATTTGACATATACATAATTTTTTATCTAAAAAAATAATATATTTTAAAAAATAAAAATTATATTATAATAAAATAAATAAATATATAGATTCAGAAAAAATGTTTATTTATTTGATATCTGTCAAATTTTTTAAGGAAATTAATTCTCATGTGTTAAAAAAAATTTCTTAATAATGAATTAATTTTTTAAAAAAGTTTAATTATAATATATATATATATATATATATATATATATATATATGTGTGTGTGTGTGTGTGTGTGTCTTAATATTCACATAAATAATGTAATATATTAAAACAAATAATTTTTTGATAAAATAAAATTTGTAGCATGCATGTTTATCTTTTGTGTTTTTTATTTATTGTATATGTTGATTGAAAAAATCAAAATAGTAAAATTGTATACATTGATTAAAAAAATCAAAATAAGAAAAATCATAAGATTTATATTCCATTTAGAATTGTTATTATAAGATATATTTTAAAATAAATTATCATCTAAAAATATATATTAGATATTAAAACATATTTATATCATAAATAAATTAAACTTTATTTTTATAAATTTAACATATAGATTTTTATATTTTTAATAGTGTTAAATTATTATAAAATAAGTTTTTATGATTGTAGTTCTACCCAAACATTTAAAAATTGTCTTTGATAGATAAATAAGTCATACTTAAAATATATATTTTTAAAGAAAATTAGGTTCAAACCAAGTAAATTATAATAAAATATAGTATAACCTAATTTATTTTTATCTTTAATACTAATCGTAGATATAAAAAACTTGTAATAAATAATTATAATATATATTTATACCTTTAAAATATATATAAAATTTTTAATACTACAAATATATATAAGAAATTAAAAATAATAAATTAAAAATAAGAAATTAAAAGAGAAATTAAAAAAAATTAAAAATAATAATTAAAAATAAGATTTCCGACGAAAAATTCCGTTGAAAATTTCTGACGGAATAAATCCGTCGAAAATTTCCGACAGAATAAATCCGTCGAAAATTTCTAACGGAATATTCCGTCAGAAATTTTACGGCAGAAATTTTTGACGGATATATTTTTCTGTCGAAAATTTCCGACAGAATTTTCCGTCGGAAAGTTTCTGTCAGAAATTTCCGACATATTTATATTTCCGTCGAAAAATTCTGACGAAAAATTCTGTCGAAA
Organism: Cajanus cajan; assembly: GCF_000230855.2. Classification (NCBI taxonomy): domain Eukaryota; kingdom Viridiplantae; phylum Streptophyta; class Magnoliopsida; order Fabales; family Fabaceae; genus Cajanus; species Cajanus cajan. The sequence goes on from NC_138518.1 coordinate 8,388,387, forward strand.
AATTCTGACTGAAATATAAATCCGTCAAAAATTTCTGACGGATCCATATCCGTCAAAAATTTTCTGTCGGAAATTTACATTTTTCTTGTAGTGGCCCCTTTCTTCAGATTTTTCCCCTTTTATAGGAGCTTTAAAACATGGACAAAGAGTGATTTTTCCTCCTATGGCTGCAACTGTAGATCCACGGCTATGGCTGTGGAGAGTCCTTCAGGGTGAAGAAACCTCCAAAGCTGCAGTTGTGGTTTCACAGCTATAGCTGTGGCAACTCCTTCAAGCTTAAGGAACCTCCAGCGCTGCAGCTGTGAAGCCACAACTATGGCTGTGGATTTCTGGAGTTTTTGTTGGGTCCTGGGTGCTCCATGGCTTTATCTTTGAGTTCACAGCTTTAGCTTCAACTCTCTAGAGCTTCAAATTGTATTTCAGATTTCCACAGCTCAAGCTCCAAATCCACAGCTATAGCTTCAAGTCTCTGGAACAAAAAATGAGCATTCCAGATTTCCACAGCTATAGCTGCAGAACCACAGCTATAGCTGGCCTTCAAAATTTCTCCCCAGATTTCCATAGCTATAGCTCCAGAACCATAGCTATGGCTGTGGAACTTTGTCTTCTCAATTTTTCTACAAAAATGAAGGGAAAACATTAAGATTTTGCTACTACTCTTCTATCCTTTTAATATACTTTGAATTTTCCAATTTAGGGGGTAAAATAACATATATAAATATCTACAAGTACCAAAAAGAGTACCAAAAGTTGAGTGTAAATCATGCATAAAAGACACTCAACAGTTTTATCTCTCGATAATAATTTCATGAATAATATAATATTTATAATAATTTAAATTATTTTATTTTAAATTATAAGAATTATTACTTTTAGAATTAAAATAAATTTTATTAACGATTCATATATTACTAGTATTTTTCTACAGCATTACGAATACTATAGTACATTATTATTTTCAAATTCTAATGAAATCCCATTTTTATTTTAAATTCTAACAAATTTAATATTATGCTTAAAATATTATTAATATAATTATATGATTATTTTAAATTTTAAAATAAATATTATTTAATTCATTAAAGTAGTATTATAGATGATTTTAATCTGTAAATAATATTTGAAAAAACTTATCTCTTACCTTGGCATATGTTGATTTTACAACAATTAGACCAATATGGGTATAATATTAAGTTTAAAACTTATTGCTGTCATCTATCATTAAATTAAAAGAATTTAATTTTATTACTATTTTGGGAAGAAACAAGAGAAAATGTTTTATCAAACCACTTGCCCAGATTTTTAAAATTGGGTCATGGAGAAGTGGGTGATAACTGTCATCCACATTTGCACCTTCTGAAAGCATTTTCTTTTTTCATGTCTCTGATGTACCACATGAAAAATGGTCCACCTCTAGACGACGAAGCCCACCAAGTTTGGTTTGTTGCTCAATATTTCAAAAAAACAATAACTCCAAAACGGGTGGTTGTGGATAGAACTAGCAAGGTCTTGCCTTCAAATATTGCTTCCCTACATCAATGGAGACATGTTTTAGATAAGCATGCTGAATTGCTTTATTGCCATCCATAGTGATACCTATTAGTTTCAAGGACATTTAACAAAAGAGAAATGCTAAAGAAAACATTCTTTGAATGGTGTAGGTCGCACTCTTCTCCAAGTTAAATCTGTGTTTTCACAATATTGTCAACAAATTATTCAACAAAAACAATTCTTACCATCTAGAAAATTTTTGAATTAGTATCAACCACATGCACTTAAATTCGTATCAAACACAAATTAATACTAGATATAGTGTCAATCACTTTACGCTATACTGTCACTAAAATATTTTTTATCAATTACCCAAAATTATTATTCTTTTTTTATCAATTTTTTAACATATTTTTTGACACTACTAATATTAAAATAAAAAACAATTAATTGAGGTTACACTTCCCTTCCCTCAAATAATAACAATAAAATAAAACAATTAATTATATAACCATATATATATATATATATATATCAATATTTAAAACATTTATTAAAACCAACCTAATTAATTATAAAAATAAATAATTTAAAAAATATTATTAATAATAGGAAAACTCTTGGTGTTACATGATTGGACTCTCGGCTCAACTTGAAAACTTTTAACCTGAAAACTTTTAAAAATAAAAGTGAGAGTTAGATTTTTATTACGCATTCTTCTAAAGCTCTAAAAGCATCTATAGAGGAGAAAAAAGATATTGATGCCTCTTAATTATTTAAATTAAAAGAATAAAAAAGAAATATTTTAGTAGATGGTAATTTAAAATTATATTATGAAAGAAAATGATAGTTACTAAATAATCTTAATTTTCTTTCTTTTTCTTAGCAAGTAAGAGTTTAATGATTTAATAGTGTGGAGCACAACAATAATTAAATAAGTATCTCCTTTATAAAATAATATAGATATTATGTTGGTCTAAGTGAAATCATTTTTAAATGTTTTTAAGTGATTGAGCTTTTAAATTTGAATTTTGTGAATAAAAAAAGTAATTAAAAGAGAAATTTTATTAGAAGTAGTTAACCAAGTTCTTAAATAAAGACTAATAATAAGTAAAGTTAGCGGCTTGTATTACTTAATTAAGATTTTTAAAGTTTGAACCTTGAATATTAAATAAATTTATTGAATATTCATTTTGTGTGTGCTTATGATTTTAATAGAGATTAGTCATTACTTTGAAAAGTGGATAGTTTAACCCAATGTCATGGTTAAAAGAAAATAAGTAAAATTAATTAATATATCACACTTATAACAAAATAAAAAAAATGTTCATTTATCCAAAAGAATATAAAGCCAACTGACCAAGTTTTATATGTGATGATGTTGTAATTCTAATTTATATATATATAGAGTTTAAATGACATCGATATAACTTTTATCAATTATTACATCATTTAATAACTTTATATTAAATGTGAATTTTATCGATCAAATCGTTGAATTCTAATTTCATATCACCTCGTATATCTATGTCAAATTTCGTTAAAATTGAACAACAATTTAAAGGTAATCAAAGTGTTCATATTTTTATATAATTTGAAATGAATATATTTAGTCAATTTTGATCTATAAAAATGAGGTATGAAATTATCTTGAATTAATATAAAATTTTGTATATATAATTTAGGAGTAAGAAACTTTCAATCTAACAAAAAGTTTTGAAAAAATCACATTTAATATAAAATTATTGAGTGGTGTAATAGGAGGTTATAAAAAAAATAAAATTCTTTTAAAGAAAAATAGTTACAATTTTTCGTTAAAAAATAGTTTCTAAAAATATACTAATTCAATATAATTGAATTGAATTTTTTTTATTATTTTAAAAGAAATTATCAATAATATTATATTATAATTTAAGTTGCTTATCATAAAAAAATAGTTATATAAAATAATAATTTAATCGGTGTATTATACTATCGGTTAATCTTTTAATTAATTGTTGCTGATCTTCTAATCATTGTATGATGATTTAGTGGTTCTAGAAAAGAAGTGTTCATATATCCATGACATTGTGCATATGACACCCTCTACCCCGACATATATATGAAACATATTCTTGGTTTAAATAAAATCTTTATAATTAAACCAATAAATCCATTAACATAAGAGTAGAGGATTCACATTCATATACTATTCAAATATAGTCAAATGCGGAATTTATAATAAAATGAATATTTTCCAAAACAGAATAACGTAACAATAAGGAATCCTAAACTAAATCTAGTTATGCCCCGATGTCACATATCCTACCAGAGCATGCCCAACTGAAGCTTAACCCTCATCACCAACATCCTCGTGTTGATGATCATCTGCAACACAATTTAAATATGTACAAAGAACAACTAGGGAGTGAGAAACATCTCACTCAATTCCAGGTGTAGAAATAACAGTTAGGCAACACACACACGAATCATAACAATCACAGCCATAGCTACACAATATTCAGGTGCAAATTCAAATTATACATACAATAGTAACACATGCACAGTCATTCATCATGCAATGATCTCATGAACTCAACTCATAAATGCATGTGGCGCCAGTCGCGTGTCTCATGTGACACCCTTACTACCCCAACACATATATTGTATAAATAAACTAAGGAAATAAATTTTTCAACGTCGGTAAAAGGGTTCACATAAAAACCTTTAGAAACATTCTTCGATATCCAAAATATTTTGAAAAAGAAACTTGGAAATTAAAATATAAGAGGTTACAAAATGTTTTCAAAATAATAGTACAGCTCCATTTACAAATAAAGTTCATGTCTTAGAAGTCCTCTGCCCCGATGTCACAATATCAAAGCATACCCACAACTCAACTGTTGGCATTCTAGATGCCACTCATAGCCGGATCTTCCTCACCTAAAACATCCACAAATTGTACGGTGAGAAAAGAAAACATTTATATGTAAAGCACACAAGGAAAAACGCAACATATCATCTCATTATAAAATATTCATAAACATTTCAATATATCATAACTCTATCAATCATGCATCATCATCACATCACAATTCGCAATCACTCCAATCCATCACAAATCTTACAATTAACCTTATGCCAAGGTCACACCTGTAGCATCTCTTGCTCAAGGTCGTGCCACCCCCAACATAAGCATTAATTGCCTCACACATCCCACCCTATGCCAAGGTCACACCTGTAGCATCTCTTGCCCAAGGTCGTGCCACCCCCGACATAAGCATGAGAAATCACACATCCTACACTGTGCCAAGGTCACGCCTGCAATATCTCTTGCTCGAGGTCGTGCCGCCCCCGACATAAGCATGAGGAATCACCCATCCCATACTATGCCAAGGTCACGCTTGTAGCATTTCTTGCCTAGGGTCGTGCCACCCCTGGTCACAAGTGTGAGGAACCACAATCACATTCTCGTTCACATCCACATCCACATCCACATCCACATCCACATCCACATATCAATTCCACAATACATACACAATCCACACAAAATGGTGGTTCACATACCCCTCAAATAATTCACCATGAATCCTCATCTAGATTATCAATTTTATCAAATAATATAACAATAACATTCATTAACTAATATAATAATCAATAGAATTAGCAATTTAATATAAATTCAACATAAACTGTAAAACCCCCAATTGTTCCAAAACCTAGCTCACAGGCACTTTTCTACAATTTCGTTCTCTCTCCCAGATCATCATTCTTACAAATTAAATATATATTTCTAATCCTCAACACATACGGAATCTAATGGTATAATTAATTCCTCAAACAGAAATGATCCAATTTTTCCAAAACCTAACTTACAGGCACTTTTCTATAATTTTGTTCTTTCTCCCAGAGCATCACTTTTACAAACAAATCATATATTTGTAGTCCTAAATATATACAGAATCAAATAATGCCAATAATTCTTCAAACAGAAATAATTATAAAATTACTCGTAATCCTAAGGGTTCTTCTTCTACCCAATTCCCTCATGTAACTCCACATATAAATAATCCCCTTTTCCGTCGTATCTGGATAAACAGTAGTTGAAACTAAGGATCTGGTTGATCTCCTTCGCTGGGTTCCTCTCGGTCTTCAGAGAGTGTAGAAGAAGAGGAAAAGAAGAGAGAACAGAAAATAATAGGAAGAGAGAATGAGAGATATGTGAAAATGACAGGTGAGGGGCGCTATTTATAGGATTTCAGGCTCACCTACCGGAACGGCCCGTTCCAAAATTGGAACGCCCGTTCTGGACCCTTCAAACCTACGCAAATTTCTCAACTAGAACGGCCCGTTCTAAAACCGGAACGGCCCGTTCTCAAACTCAGCAGAACGGCCCGCGTTCTCCAAACCAGAACGACCCGTTCTCCAATTGGAACGGCCCGTTCTCCCACTTCATTTTCTAAGCATTTCCTTATTCTGAAACGGCCCGTTTCGGGCAACGAATTGGGCCCTTGGCCCAACGAAAAATTGGGCTGTTACAATACTCCCCTCCTTTATAAAATTTCTTCCCCGAAAGTTTTGCAATGGTAGACTCCTCGCTTCTTACTTTCTAATTCTTATGCAACCTCACTACTTTATTCATGTACAACTCTATCAATTTCACCAAGGAATGTCTAAGGGTAAGACAAGTAAACTTGGCGAGCCTATCCACTCATCATCTTACTTCCAAAATAGGACGTCTAAGTGCTACAAAAATTCTTAAAGACTTCTAGCATACAAAACACGAGTATACAATTTCTCTACTCCTCTCTTCACCTTAGGCCACCATGCTTCCGTTGCACCACTCTGATACATCTTCCTAAGGTCCCGATACATCTCATTAACTCCTAAATATATGTTAAGAGTACTGTTATGTCCTTCCTATAAAATCATCTTTCTTAATTCAAGGTCACTAAGCACCCAAGTTTGTTCTTGCACCTCAAAACAACGTCGATTTCTACTCAGAAATGGTTATCTATACTTCTACCAATCTTCTCCACTTGGTTCCCTAAGAAAGGATCTGACTCCTAGGCTTCTCTAATCTCATCCATTAATTCACTAGTCACTTTCAACATAATCAATTCAATGCTCCTAAGGATAATCTCACACACCAAGCATAAGTCTTAAATTCTTCAATCAAATCCAACCCTTAAATCATCAAAAATGATTTATCAGAGGTCATCATAATCAAGGCATCTGCCACAATATTGGTTTTACTTCTATGATCATTTCTAAAGATCAAGCACCTAAGCGTATGTACACTCGGTATTCATATCAGATCTCTAATTTCACCACTCCATCTACACCCAAGTCAAACTCTTATCCATCACCTCATCTTATAGCCTTATATCTTGTCACCAAAATGAATCAACTAATTATGTTTCTCCAATTTCCTTCAACAATTCCTTCGTTACTCAAGTCATACTTAGTCTCACACTACTAAAGGTAACCTTATAAGCCCAACTTAAGTCTCTAATTTGAGTCAAAAGGATTCATCTCTCTAATCATAAGGGAAGATAAATATAAAGGTTTCCTACACAAAAATCAGTCATCACAATGGCTTTACTCAATTAACAACTAAGTTTGAAATATTAGTCCTCTAGAAATTAAACTCTCTTTTGTCACAAAATTAGCTCCTTCAGTCAACAGATAATTAAGGCTCTAATGATCAATAAGTACCTTAAGCTTAAAATCATATAGGCAGTGACTCTAAATATTATAACCGCTAACTTAAAATCATAGATAAGGTAATTCCTCCAATGAGTTTTCAATTGCCTAGAATCACAAGCTACAACCTTTCCTTCTTGCGTCAAAACTCCACCCAAACCTATCTTAGAAACATTAACCTATACCACAAAAGGCTTACTAAGGTCAGAAAACACTAAAACAGGTGCACTAGTCAACTTCTCCTTAAGAGTTCGAAAACTATTCTCACATTTACTATCCCATAACAACATTTACTTTCCAGAACGGCTCGTTCTCCCTCTAGAACGGCCCGTTCTCCCACTTCATTTTCTAAGCATTTCCTTATTCCGGAACGGCCCGTTTCACTTTTGAAACGGCCCGTTCCGGGCAACGAATTGGGCCCTTGGCCAAGCGAAAAATTGGGCTGTTACATCTCATAATCACATTTCTCATCATTTCATCACTGGTGACTCAAGGTATGCCTTGTTAACTTGTTACATCACTTGGTGACACAAGGTACACCTGTTACATCACTTGGTGACCAAAAGGTATACCTGATTAGCTTGTTACATCACTTGGTGACCAAAAGGTACATCTAGTTAGCTTGTTACATCACGTGGTGACCAAAAGGTACACCTGGTTAGCTTGTTACATCACTTGGTGACCAAAGGGTACACCTGATTAGCTTGTTACATCACTTGGTGACCAAAAGGTACACCTGGTTAGCTTGTTACATCATGTGGTGACCAAAAGGTACACCTGGTTAGCTTGTTACATCACTTGGTGACCAAAAGGTACACCTGGTTAGCTTATATATGCACATGATGCATGTCACACGTTCACAACCTCATGGACTCATCACTTCACTTGTCATGGAATTTCATGTCTTATCACATTTCACATTCTCATAGTCATGGATTATCTCATCTCATCACATTTCACATCCTCATAGTCATAGTGTTCACATTAGCACATTCTCATTCACATCATGAATCATGTCATTTGTTCATATTTCACATAGTCATACTCATAATTGTTCCTCATAAGGTTTCGCACAAGAACCCATAGAGCACTCTAATTTATATCAAAACATGTATAATTTTGAAATCAAATACATGTTACTCTCTACATCACACAAGGAACGTAACAAAACATTCAGAAAATAAAACAGAAAACATTCATATTTTGCCTGTTTTCTCATAGGGTTTCCCGTAGGAACCCACAGAGCACTCTAATTCATATCAAAATATATTCATTTTCAAAATTAATCACATACCCATACATCACATCCAACAAGGGACACAACAGAACAATCAAAAGGGAAAATAGAAAACATTCATACTTTGCCCGTTTTTTCATAGGGTTTCCCATAGGAATCCATAGAGCACTCTAATTCATATAAAAACATATTCATTTTCAAAATTAACCACATACTCATGCATTACAACCAACAAGGAACACAACAAAGCAATCAGAAGGCAAAACAGAATTATTCATACTTTGCATGTTCCTAGAAGCATGCATCAGGTAAGGGATTGAGGGCCAATCCAACTACCCAACAATTATTCCTATACCTCGAGCGAGGTTTTTCACTCCCCCTTACCTGGATGAGCAGAAGACGAATGGTGTTGGTGTGATCTAAGATCGTTCTTGAGTACTCTTTCTTAGAGCTCTTTGTTCCTTCTCTTTTTTTTTTCTAACCCTTCAGAACGCAAATGAGACAGATAGGGTTAACGCTACCTGACTTTTTTCTTAAAAAATAATCCATTGGGCTGGGTCGACCCAACCCATTTTCCTTCTCTTCTAACCCACTTCTCTTTTTCCTCAAAATAATTAAATAAAATAAATACATGTATATTATAACATATTTTTCCTCAATAATAATAATATATTTCTGACCCAAAATATAATAATATAATTTCAATAATAAAATATCATATAAAATCAACCTTCTATTAAAACATATAAACATTTATTCAAAAACGCTAATAAAAATACTTATTTAATACGTACAAAATAATTGTCCAAAACAATAATTATTTAAAACGTACAAAATAATATTCCTCTATAATTATTAAAATAATTATAACCGAATATCATATAATAATAATAATAATAATAATAACCTTTTTGAAAACTAGGGTGTTACAGTAGTAATCTGAAAATTGTTACTGAAGGACAACCTATTTTGAGGTCACCATATTTCGATTGCATAAATTACACGAGTAAAAGGAGTGTATGCGAATATTCATATAATCCATCAACTTCAAACTTTGGTTTGTCATAAAAGATGGACCAAAAATTCCAACAAAGATAGTGGACAATGAAGAAGTAGAGAAAAGTGAAGATTAATAAAATGAAGAAGACATAAAACACCTGTAACTAGAAACAAAAGCAACAAATGCACATAAATTAGCTTCCCATTGATCATGTATGGAAACTATTGTACTTGATTATAAAAAAAGAAAATTATGGAATTATATTAAAACTTAGTATATATATAATATATATGTGTGTAATATTTATATTTACTAATAATAAGTTTTTAAATAAAAATTTAATTTCAAATCTTATAAGTTTTACTTGTAAGATAGGAAAGTTAATGCCACAAATATTCATTTAAATTTTTAATATTTATATATATATATATATATTTTTTTTTTTTCTTTTTTTTCATTTTGTATCTTTCACTTATATGGAAGTACTGAAAATTTATTTGCTAAATCAAGTCTCCTCCAGACGAAATTCTAGCTACTTTCACTTCAAATCTTGTTTTTTTTTTTACGTTTCCATCATATGTAATAAAAAAAAAAGGTGTAGCGGAGTCAAGTCTCCTTCAATTAGGTCAGTTTTCAGATTACTACCTTCAATTAAGTCGGTTTTCAGATTATTACCTTCAATTAGATCAGTTTTTCAGATTACTACCTCAAATTAGGTCGATTTTCAGATTACTACTTATTAATTTATTATTTTTTGTTTTAATTACCTAACTAATTTTTTTTCTTCAATTTAGTACCTGACGTTGGTCCCCTTCTGTCAAGTGATGATGTGGCAGATAATTTATTATTTTTTGTTTTAAATACCTGACTAATTTTTTTCTTCAATTTAGTACCTAACGTTGGTCCCCCTCTGTCAAGTGATGACATGGCAGATGGACTGCCACGTCATCACCCAAAAGTGTTTGCCACGTCATCACCATGTCCACGTGGCAGTCCCTTGGATGACGTGGCAGTCCGTTTGCCATGTCATTATTTAACAGAGGAAACTAATGTCAAGTACTAAATTAAAAAAAAAATTGTCAGGTAATTTTAACAATTTTTTTTAAAGTAGTAATCTGAAAATCGAGCTAATTAGAGGTAGTTTAAACATATTTAAGCCTATAATTATTATTATAGGACTGAGTTTGGAGTGGCTTATCTGTAAAATATTACTTGGTTGAGCCTGGAGAAACTTGTTTATAAAAGAATACTTGGTTGAGCCTAGAGGTTTGTTTGTAAAAGAGCACTTGAACCTAGAGAGACTTGTTTGTAAAAAAAATACTAGTTTCAACCTAGCTAGAGAGACTTGTCTGTAAAAGAATACTTGGTGTTGAAGCCTGAAGAGGCTTTAATTTGTGTGAAAAAAATACTTGGGTAGATTGCTTAAAGAGACAATTTAAAGACCACTTAGGTTTGAGCAAGAAGTATCCTATTGAAAGAATACTTGTATGTTGTTTAAGATAGTGGAACTCAATCTAGTTGGATTGAGAACTAGACGTAGACTCAGTGGTTGAAACGAATCAGTATAAAAATTATTGAGTGTTTCATCTGATGACCCAAACACATATTCCATAATTTTTTTGGCATCATCATCTAATTCAATAGAAGCATATCTCCACCTACAACTATACTCTCCAATAGTATGTAAATATTTCCTAGATTCTATTGTCCTTTCATCATGCTCAAGGCTCCCTTGCACACTTTGAGGGTATCCCAATCTCCATTTGTCCTATAGTTGAAACCATTTGCCTGTAAGTTACCAAGCGAGATCAAATTCTTCCTCAAGTCAGGGATGTTCCTTACATTACACAACATCCTCACACCATCATCATCCATAACAACTTTATCTTGTTATATTCCAACAATACCACAAGTTTTACAATCACCTAAATAGACACATAGCCAAAATTTTTTGACTTATATATGGTGAACCACTCCCTATTTGGCATCATATGATAAGAACATCCAAAATCAAAGATCCAAGCATCTATAAGTTGACTACATGAGACAAAAAGAACATCTCCCTCATTATAGTAATTTGAGTCACTAACCTCTGCCACATTCATAAAACGAGATGATCCTTCACCAGATTTCTTATAGTTTAGATAATCACTCCTATAATGTCTCCTCTATTTGCAGTTATAACATATCACTGTCTTTCTACTTCCAAAAGTTTACTTCCTCTTCACAAAGCTTGTCCTTCCTTGCATCTTTCCACATACATGATTCCCTTTCACATATAGACCCTTGCCTTGAGAACCCTCTTCTACATTTTGCTTCCTTTGATTGTGAGACATAAGTGCCACAAGGATCTCTTCTTGGCTGATTGTTTAATTTTCGTATATAAAGGTAGTCTGCAAGTGTTTCTAAGAACATGGCAAAGAACATAATAGGATCATTGCCTTATCCTCATCATCAATCTTCACGTTGAGTCTTAGTAAATCACGGATTGTCTGATTGAAGACATTGATGTGTTATTGCAAATCAACTCCCTCTTACATTTTCGTCCCATATAGTCTTTTCTTGGCACACATGTTATTCATTAAGGACTGGACATATATTAACTCTCCAATTTCTTTCATACCTCCACCGAAGACATCAAGTCCATAACATGATACTGCACCTCGTTTGTAAAACAGAGTTGTATGGTTCCCGCAACCCTTTTTCCCATAACTCATCCCAATCCAATTGATCCATGTTTTTAGGTTTCTTCTCAGTCAATACCTTTGGAAAGTTTTATACGGGAATATTATTTTATTTTATTTATTTAACTATTTTGGGAAAAAACACTACTACAAGACACGTTTTCTACATCGGTTTCGTGAAGCCATCTACATTGATTCTGAAACCGATGTAGAATAGAGCAACGTAAAAAATATATAGATTTCTACATCGGTTCTCAGAACCGATGTAGATTAGGACATAAATCTACATCGATTTTGCTGAGAACCAATGTAGATTTATATCCTAATCTACATCGATTTTAGGGGAACTGATTAAAATTATATCCTCATCTACATTTGTTCATAGTTGAACTGATGTAGATTTGTATTTTTCTTTTTTTTGAAAAAAATTGTTTATTTTTAGGTTTTTTCTTATTTAACCTATAAACACATATAATTCCCAAGCATATATTTGAAAAAGCGTGGAAGTGCTAACAAAACTATTATTAAAAATGAACAAAAATACCAAGTTTGTGGATCAAACCAAAACCACTAACAAATGAAAAAAGATCAAATACACTTGTATAAAAAAAAAAAAAAAACTGAAATCGTCAAAGATGGACTTTGAAATACCCTACATGCTAACATACTTCCTCCCCTTCTACATTCCTAATTTCATTGTTCCCACATAGGACTTCCTTTTCAAGTGGGTGGAGGAATTTTCCAATCCTTTGGCACTGGCCCAACATCATATATTATTTCTCTGTGACAAGACCAAACAAGTTTTATAGCCTCCGGTGTTCCAATTCCTGCACCTTTAGCGTCTCCAGCGGGTCCAAATCTGTAATACAATTATGTTTCTCAACAAATTGAAAGTAGATTATTATTAATCTCAAGTGATCAAATATTTCTTATAATAATAGGAATTTAAACTCACGAATCCCCTTTTGAAAGATCTTCTAAAAAAAAAGAACTTTATTTAAATATTAATAGTTTTAGAGTTAATCTTACAAATTTACTTAAGATTCGTAATCAATGGCCAAAAACAATTGAAATATAAAATTAAGCCTAAATTTTAAATGTTCTTAATTTTCAAACAAAAGTTTTAGTTTTTATAAATTTTAGGTAAAATATGTTTAAAATTAACATCAAACGTACACACACCACCGAGTTTATTAAATGTGTTAGTTGGTATATCAGTTTCCCGTTATTATAACTTTTTCTCATCTTCATTTGATAAGATTAAAATGAGAGCAATGAGAAAGATGCTATTTATTGAAGAGAAAAACACATATAAATGAGTAAAAGTGTCTAAATGCAAGTAACGGCCAACGGCGACCACCACTTCCACCTACCTGAGCAATACAAATGTTTCTATCTGAAATGTTTTTCAACAATTTCTTAATAAAAATTAAATACATAAAATATTAAAAATAAATACATTTGATATTTTATTTTAAGAATATAAAACGAATAAAATAATTTTTGCTTACTAATTCAGAGAATAATTAAAAACATTACAAAAATTTAAATTAATTAACTACACGCCCTAAGAGCTTCTATAATTTCTAATTTAGTATGATGGCTAAGGTAAAAAAGTTAATGGTGTACTCATGTTAATCTTTTTTTTTAATCAGTTGTACTACGTTAATCTTATCTCAGGTAAGAAATGTAACGTAGTTTAAAAAAAAATATTTTTGGCTGATTTAGTAGCCCAGAACGGGCCGTTCCCAATCTGGAACGGGCCGTTCCAAACTATTAAATTAGCCTATATTTTTAAGTTGGGAACGGTTCTGGAACGGGCTGTTCCGGAAGGAGAACGGGCTGTTCCGGAAGGAGAACGTGCCGTTCTGAAAGGGAGAACGGGCCGTTCTGAAGGGAGAACGGACCGTTCTGAATGAGTCTCGAAACGGGCCGTTCTGATTTCAGAACGGGCCGTTCTGGGTGTGGGTTTTGTGCGTGATTTGGGAGTTTGGAACGGGTACGGGCCGTTCTGGCCACTCCGGAAAGTCTATAAATAGGGGTTAGAGGCCTTTAGGAAAATATGAGTTTTTAAAGAGAAGTTTTAGAGAGAAGGTCTCTGGGTCAGTGAGTTCCTTTCTCTCCCAAATTTCTCTGTATGACTCCTTTTCTCCTCTAGATCACTAACTCCTTCTGTCTTTTCTTAAAATTCAGATTAGAAAGCTTGTTTTGGGTGGATTGAAGTTCCGAGTTGAGCCTTGAAGAGAAATTCTACTTTTGTTCAGTTTTTGGCTATCTGAGCCAATCTTCAAGTAAGGGAAGCTAGATTGTTTTTTGTTAGGTTGCATGTGAGTTTAGAAACTCAATTGATGTATGAATGTTAAGAATTCATAGATGGATTGAAGAAGATCTCATTTTTGGGGTTTTGAGAAAAAAGGAGGATTTTGAAGCATAGGCTGAATGCATGTGAGCCTTAAGTTTATTTTGAGTTGTATGATGCTTATGCATGTTTAACGTTGAAATAGTAGATCATGTATGTATGATATATGATGTATAGTGCAGTGTGATTCATATGTATGCTTTGTGATGATACGTATGAATGTTTAGATATGATATGGCATGAGTATATGTTCATATGAGTATGTTTATTGATCATAATGGTGGGCAGACCATTATGATGTATGATGCATGATTGCATGTGATGCCTATGGCATGAGCTAGCCTAGGACTTGAGGAGAGGAAAAATATTTTCAAACTGGAAGAGCTCACATAGAGTCTCTTGAGAGTGGTGCTTAGATAGGCCACTGATATATGAGAGTGGTGCTCTGGGAGGCCACTAGTTTTGGGAGAGTGGTGCTCAGATAGGCCACTGGGTTGGGTGAGTCTCCTCTAAGTCCTTAGCTAGTGTTGGAGCGGGGTATGAGGTCGAGGGTTATTCCCTTAACCAAGTACTCGGGAAGGTGCGTGGATCCTTGCGGATAGTCGGTGGGCAAACTCCACAATTGACTTGGTTAATGCATGCCAAGGTCGTGGTTAATGCAGTTTCAACTTTTATCACCTTAAAATGTTAAATCCTAGTTCAATAAGCTAAAAGGGGCAAATGGCACAGATGCAAGACTTACTGTTAGGGCTGGGCCGATTGTCAAGTCTTCTAGCTTTCTTCTCTCAGCAAGATCTTTCATCTTAGATAGCAAAGAAGTTTTAGACCAGTTCTAAACAAGGGAAATTCGAAACCTTAAGTTAGTAAAAACTGGCATCTTACAAAATAAATAACTAATGCACATCTTCACCCTAGTTATTGAGAACATTTAAACATGAATAAGTTCTCAAAATAACCTATGTCACATCACAAACCTCATGCATAAATAACAATGATTGTGCCGAGCATTCCTGACCACTGCAAAATAGATTTTCAACAGAAATAATTGTTTCAAATTCGAACTACAATCCTAATCAACGTAATTATTTATTAAAAAAAATTATAAATTTGGGCAGTAGATGGTAAGAGTTAAATGCAAGCCTCAAAAAATTCACAGAGAAGAGGAGTAGATCCAACAACTTGATAGAAACAAAACTCAGAAAAAATGGAATGAATAATTAGAAGTGCTGAATATCATGTCCCTTTATTATCACAATATAAATATAAAAGTAACAACTCACTGCCAAAATAATTTACAGCAGTTCAACAACGGGTGAGTATGCAGTCATATATCATAATTATAATAAAACAGACAAGGTAGACCAACCATCATACTACAACATCGCTATCCTTATAAAAAAAGAAAGGATATATAAGAAAATGATTATCAAACTAGATATTGCTGCAAAACAAAGTAAATTGGTTATGGATAACATGACTTCATCGAGTTCAATGCAATCAAACACAATCAGCATGCCACTAGAGTTCAACCATGAGTGAAAGAATAAGCTTTATCAAATCAGGTCAACTCCTTCACAATATCAAGAATTTTCATATATAATGATAATGATAATGATTACAGGTTAACTATTACTAATACTCATCCACCTATTGTATACCAAAAACCCCAAATCATGTATTTCTTAGTTTCCCAAAAAGGGACATTCAAACATCATGATATCATACAAACCATATTAATTCACAAACATAGCGAAATATGGAATATAAAAAGGCAAAAAGACACCAATCACTCACCTAATGGCCCATGTAAGGAGCACCAGCACCAGCACTAGGGTGAGGTCTCACACCACTGTTCTGCCCCATTTGAGGATTCTGATATCTAGAGTTCTGGCCTAGGGTTTTAGCGCCGCGGCGGGTGTGCGCGGCGGAGGCTTCACCATAATGCTAGGTGTACCCAAAACTGAACAGAATGGCGATTCAAGGATGGATTTTGTTGAACAAGAAGAACAGAATTTTCTTCGTGGAAAAAGGGCTCCAACGAGAGCCACTATATGTGTCTCAATACTACATCAGGTACTGGGTGAACCGATGTAGATGTATTTGTAATTATTTACAAAATTGCCACCGTGCATTTAAAACGACATCGGTTCTACCAAAAATGATGTAAAATGCTCGATATTTACATCGGTCTCAGCCATAACCGATGTAAATATGCTTTACATTGTACTCTTATTTACAAAAATGCCACCACATTCAATTTTTACATCGTTTTTACCTAAACCGATATAAAATTGACGATGTTGAATAGTGATTTTCTAGTAGTGAAAGAAGTGGGTCAGGAAGGAAAGCAGGTTGAGTTGACTCGGGCTAGTGAATTATTTTAAGAAAGGGGTTAGGAAAAGTTAACCTTATCTACCTCGTTTGGTGTTCTAAAGGATTAAGAAAAAAAAAGAAAAAAAGAGAAAAAGGGAGCTTTGAGGAGGAGTGCTTAGAGTCAATCCCAAAACTGCATCAGATTTGTTCTTATCAATGTAACAAGGTACAGGGGAAAAGAGAGTACTTCATATGCGTAGTTACAAGAGGGAATGGGTAGAGGGGGAAGTCCATGAAATTCTTAGGTCCTGCTATTCATTTTCTATTTATGAATTTGATAATTTGAATAATTTTATAAATTTATAATTGTTTTTCTGGCATGAATTATTAAAATTGATGCTCTGGATGTAGAATAGAATTCCTTTTAAATGTGCCTATGAGTTAGGGTTCATGAGGGATTGAGATTTTGTCAATTGGTATGTTTTTTTGTGAAATTGGTGATTCAATCAGGTTTTATATTGATTTATATATGTGGTTGTTATATTGTTTGGTAAAATTGAAGTTCTAGATGATAATTGTATTCATTGGGATGTGCTTAAGTTAGGATTCTTGTAAATTGATGAGCACCCTTAATTATATGAATTAATGAGTAATTTGGAGATTTTACTTATGGATGTACCTTATAAAAATGTTAAGAATTGATTGAGTTATGTAAGTTATAAGTTCAGTCTCCATTCTAGTGCGCAAAATATTAAGTTTTGTGTTGTCAGCCATTCGTTGTGACCTTAACGACATTTTTAGGCTTCGTGTTCTTCACAAACATTGTAGCCTTGGGTATTATCTTTCTAATGGTGTTGGAATCACTCAAAAAATATGTGTATAACTGAAGTTATGGTCAAAATAGTGAGTAGAGATCAAGTTGTCAGGATATACAGTGCCCGTCGTGGGTATTCTATTTTAGTTTACGTTTTTGACGTTTTGGGAACCCTTTTTGGCATGTTTGTGATACTTTATGATTTCTTAGTGATGATTTATAATACTTATGATATGATTGAATGAGTTTGATGTGGGATTATGAAATATGGTATTATATTGATAGATTTTTATGATGGTTGTGAATTGTATGATGTCCAGTAATGACTATTGTATGAATAGATATAATGATGTGTATTTCGCGGAGTATATTTGAGTATGAATGGTTTGTATTTGGATGAGTGATATATAAATGTGATTGAATGTGAATGATTGATAATTGAATGAGTGATGAATGAGAAGATTTGTGAGTAATGTATTGTTATGTATGAAAATGTTTGTGTGCAATGCATTTGCATGGATGAGAATGAGAATGAGAATGAATGTGGTAGAATGGTATGACCATCGATAGATGCATATGCATTACCTTGACCTGTGTGGTGTATAACAGGGAATGTATAATATATAGGTAGAACCATCTTGGCCTGTGTGGTGATTAACAAGGCAGTGCATTACCTTGGCCTGTGTGGTGTATAACAAGGAATGCATGTTATACATATATATTCATTGGTTTGTGTGGTGTATAACAGTGGGCAAGTGAGAGGTGGTTTTTGAGGGGATTGATAAGGTTTGCCCATTGTGCAACACTCTAAGTCAATGCTCCTTAGGAGGTTATGGTCCATGAACATCGGTGTGAGTGTGTTCATGGTGCATATTTATATTGTGATGTGGCGATTAGATGGGATAGGTTCGGAATAATATTATGACATGAGATTGACTAATATATTTAAATTATATTTATTTATGGAATGAGTTGTAACGTATGGAATTCCTTCTTGTAACTTGTATGTGAACGCTCATTTTTCTCATCGTACTTGTAACAACTCGTCAGGTCTCACACTGTCTATAGTGTTCAGATACAAGTATAAAATAAAATCTCACTACTAAACAATTATATATATAATGAGAATACACAACTAAAAAGTCTCATAATATATATAATTGAAAGTAGGGAATAATACCCTATACAACAACTAGGTAGTCAAAAGCTACCAAACAACTAAATACAACGTTAGCCCTCCTCCTGAGTCCCAACCAAAAAGAAGCTCACCCAGTCCAGTAGAGCACCTAATCCTGATTTGCTCGCATACCAAGGTATGTTCATCGTAGTCCCAACCACATAGGGAAAACACGCCAGGGTAAGCTCGCAACAATAATCATAAAAAAAAAATAGCATCAACATATAATAAACAGCAATAGAATTCTACTTTCAACTTGCAACTTAAAGCAACACAACATCTACAACAATAGATATACAATATCATCTACTAGCAACAACATTTTCAACACATCGCACTTTATTCAAATTGGCCGCTTATAATCGGTAAAGCTCGGCCTGACCCTTATACCGTGGTCGCTTCATACACGTGCGTCTCGACCTTGCCCACACACGAGACCAACCTAGTCCTAGAAGAGAAAAACTCAGCATCCACTCCAAGGGACAACTTTCCAAGGAGGGTTTTTAAACAAATTGGGCTCTCAAAGCAACACAACTATCTCAATCCGCACAATGGGATGAGCAACTTTGAAAACTTCTCCTCTAGTCCTAGTGATCAACAACTCATCACAACACAATCACATAGTATTTATCACAATAGTTCAACTATATATCAACTCATTCATACAAAATTATATACAACTTGAATGTAACAACCCGTGCAACATCAACTAATGCGTCGTCACGCATATACAACTAGGAGATCTCCAACAACTGAGGTTGAGTAGTCTAGGTGGCATAAATCCTACCGAATCCAGCGGTTGACCTATCTCAACCAGGTCAAGTATAGGACATCGTTAGGAACTCCAAAGAGAACCAGGTATAGACAATAATAGGCGATTGCTCAGGTGTGCCACTTAGACTCGGAAGTCTAATATTACTGTCAGGACAGAAGGGTTTGGGCATGAGCCTACCACGGCCTTGGCTAGCATCACCAATCCACATATGGAGTTAGCTCACCCACTCCTCCAGTACCTAGTCAAAGACTACATCTCTAACTAGATACCTTACTCAAATTGGTCATTCAACCATGACATGGATCGACTACTTCCATGTCGCCCTCACAGTACTAAAGGATTCAACTTTAAAACAAATTTCAACTTATCTCCTTAGTACTATGTATCTCAACATAGGACATATATCTTCACCATATGTCCCCAACTTTTCATCTTTACAACAATATGCAGCTTTACAACTTTACGACAATAGACAACTTTACAACTATAGGCATCATAACAACTTTACAACTATAAGCATCATAACAACTTTACAATAATAGGTATCTTTACAACAATAAGCAACTATAGTCATCAATCTCAACTTTAACAACTTTAAGGAAACTTTCAACTTTACAGCAATAGGCATCTTTATACTACTTAATTAAACAACTAGAACAACTATAGTCATTACAATATCAAATTAATGCAACTTAACAACTTTACAACTTTATAAACAACTTCAACAATATACAACATATTCGACACAAATCAACCAACATATTTAAAGTTCATCTATCATGCCAACTTACACAATGTAAACAACATATATCAACTTAAGCACCCAACAACTCAACCATTTAAAAAAAACACAATGCATAAAGCTTCCCTAACCTGAATATTGGCTCCGAATAGCCAAGAATTCGGGAATAAGAAAACTTTCCTTCGAGCTCGACTCCCGAACTTCAATCCTTCAAAATCAAGCTTCTTACCCCATAGTTCTTCTCTCTAAAACTTCTCTCTAAAACCTCTCTCTAAGTTCCCCTTTCTCTCCCTCCTTAAAGCCTATTTATAAAGGTCAGGAGTGGCCAGAACGACCCGTTTCAAATCTGGAACAACCCGTTCTGGGCTCCTTCATCATGTGTAAAATTCACATGTAGAACGACCCATTCTGAAACTAGAACGGCCCGTTCTGGCACGTTTAGAACGGCCCGTTCCCAAACCAGAACGACCCATTCTAGGGTTGAATTTAACTCACAACAACCACGTTTGGAACGGCCCGTTCCAGTCTAGGATTTATAGGCCAATTTAGTAGTTTGGAACGGCCCTTTCCAATTTTGGAACGACCCATTCTGGGCTACTTAATCACCCATCGCCTTCTGAAATACTTACTACGTTATAGTACTATTTGTGGTTATTTTAGGTGAGGATAAACTAGATGTGGGTGGCACTCAAGGTGCTAACAGTTGAAGTTAGGGGTTGCTTTGATAATGTGACATCGGGGTAAGGGACTTAGATTGAAAATTTTATTTTATTTGAATTTTATTGTTCTTGTTAATCATAATTGTAAACTTATATTTTATAAATTTTTTTTTCAAATTGACTAGATGTTTGAAAGTGTTTCATATGTGAACCGTTTTACTCAAAATTATTAATAATTTTCTCCTTTTATTTTATTGTTATATGTTGGGGTAGAACGAGTGTCATAATGATGGCATAACCTGACATCCCAACCTAATTAGTTTGTAATCCAATAAATAGGGGGTCTAAGCCTAATCTGCTATACTCCAACATCTATTTGACCATTATGAATATGAGTCATTACAACCATGTACACCTATGCACACCAAAGTTTAATTTTTCCACTTATTAATTTATATTGAAACAATATATCTAGTATCTCTTCATTTTCCCTTTTCATATTAATTGTCAAAGTTTCATAATTTATTAATATATTTCATAACTTTCTGAAGCAATGATTGATTTCAAGAATCAAAATAAAAAAATAATATAATATCAATTTTTTAATTAATTAATACACACAACAACAATACTCTTTTAGTGTTTACTTTTACAAAGTCAATTATACCTTATTTTATATTATTTTTTTTATCTACTTTTACAAAAATAAAAACTATTTTATTGTTAAAAAGTGATAAATATCATAATGGCACTCTTATGACTATCATAAAGAACTAATTTATGTTGAAGAGTTGTTAACCACAATCCAATTTTAAAAATGTGCACTAATTATTTGCTAAATACAAAGAAGTTGATCCAAAATATACGCACAAAAGGCTGATTCTTATTCTTTCAACCAGTTGACAAACTTTTTGAAGTTATCTAAAGATTCATGTTTGTCTATTATGTTGCTCATCATTACCTTCTCCTTTAGCTTTAGAGACCTTGATCTTATATTGTCATCCATAAGTAGTTGATCCAATTTCTTCTTAATCTCCCACTGTGACACAATTCCATTCTCATCTGGATTCAATCCCAATCCAACATTTAATTGATCACAAATGTATGAACTATTATAAATTTGGTCACCAAAATATGGCCAACACAAGAAGGGCACCCCATTTGACAAACCTTCCATAGTTGAATTCCAGCCACAATGGCTAATAAAGCATGCTATGGCAGGGTGGTGTAAAACCTTTTGTTGAGGGGTCCATGCAACTATCTTACCCTTATGCCCTTGGAATTCAGGAGGGTATACCATCGTATTGTCTTGTCGCACAACCCAAAGAAAAGGTCTATTGGTTAGGTCTAGTCCAAGAGCTAATTCATTGAATTGGTTTTGGTCAAACTGTGTGAAACTGCCAAACGCAACATATGTGACAGAACCATGTGGTTGTTGATCGAGCCAACTCATGTAAGAGAGATCTTCTTCCCAAAATTGTCCCAATGATCTTTCAGTTGCATTTGTTTTGTCATAACTTCTCAACAAAGGGCCAATTGGGAGGAGTTTAGGAACAAAGGTTAATGCCCCATGTTCAAGTTCATATGTTGTGTTGCAAAGCCACCACTCTGTCAAACTTAAAGCTCGTATACAATGCATCAAATACTTGAGCAAATGCGTACCGTTCATTGTGTCACCCATATGGAGCCAAAAAAAGGTTTTTGTGTCCATCTCTGGCATACTTGATGATAATCGAATTGTCTTTTTAGACTTTAGTATGAATCCTGAAATGAATAAAGTAAAAATTAACTAGTGAAAAATGGAAATAGATTTTTATTTGTGTTATAGTTTGACATGATTTTGTAATATGAAAATTTTGCATCTAATTTTTCATTGATAATTTTCCAAAAATAAAAGAAAAATTGACAAAGCTTTGCAAATTTCGTGTCTATTATAAATGATAATTTGATAGGAAGGCACCTATCCTTAGTGGAAAATATTACTAACATAAACTAACGATAATAATTCTAATGAAAACACTTGCTACCTGAAAATATTATTCTTACATTCAAAATGAACTAAAAGTCCTTTAAATATAAAGACAGGTAAGCAAAGGAGGGTTAATACTGACTACTATTATTCAATCGACAAAATAAAAGAACAGGTCATCAACACTGGGCTGGGTTAACAGCTAAGACCTTTAACCAAGTTCTTAAGCCACTTAGGTCATTTTTTCTCACGTTTGGGCCTTTTCCTGCTTGGTTCTTCTGCTATATTGGTCTTATTGGGTTTGGCTTATCATAATTGATAAGCACGACTTTTTTTTTATTTTTTATTTTATATACTTCATAATAGTAGATAGGAGATGACACCCCAAGATTATACTAGACACTGGCGAGGAGCCAATGACATGCCGGAGATCTTTAAAACAAACACTACTGTTCACTTAACAGTTAATCAAAACTTAGTAATGTCCAATTTAACCGAAGACTATAATTGGTGAATTGAGAGTTAATATAGATCTATCAGAGAAATTTTACCTCTTGTACCAAAGAATCTCCTTGAGCAGGGGTACGCCAATCAAAATAAAATTTTAATGATCATAGGAGTGTCAAACTTGCATAATAGGGAACACAAATTTGGACCAGATCCTAAACTATTTATGTTAACCCATGATAGTTGATAAGCACAACTTGAATATAAATATAATGTTAAAATCTAAAATAAAAGACAAATGTTATATATACCTCTTTTTTCTAATACGTTCCTTTTCTCTATTTTTTTTTTCAAAAAAATTCTTAAATAAATACCTTTTCAATTTATTTTTTAAATAAATTTTTCTAAAAACTATCTTATTCATTCACCTTCCCTTCCTTGACTCATTTTCTTCCACTAGTGTATCCCTCTCTAAAACCACTCTTCATTTCCTTCTTCTTTTATACCCTTTATTTCTTAATTTTTCCTCTTTGGTAATGACTCATCTTTATTATTTTTGTAAACCCAATTGTTTTTGCACTCTGAACTTTAACATATTTTAAATCCTTTCTAATATTGCATACATTTGATATAAAATTGTGAATTCTTTAAACTGTCATTTCCAAAAATATGAACATTAATTTTATGATGAATTATTTATTAGAAACAATAAATATATATATATATATATATATATATATATTAATTATTACTATTTTATTATGATGAATTACTATGTTATTTGATTCCTAATTTTTTTTACTCTTCCAAAAACTATTTTCTCAAAGAATATTTTACTTTTTCAATAAATAGGGTTGATCTAAGTATGAAGTCAATATAGCCCCTACTTTAGGCATCCTAAAGAATTTTTTTAATTAATATTTATATAATTTTTCAAGGCTCAAAACTCAAATCACTTTTTATATTCTTAAAAGTTCACTTTAAAAGACTTATCTCTAAAAGATGTACAAATATAACTTTTTTTTCAAGGCCCATCTGTAAATCATTTTTAAGTTTTCATAAAAAGTATTATTGTTAATTTTTAAAATCCTTACTAATAAAAGATAATAGAAGACAAGATATAAACAACTAATCTATTGGTTATCTTTTAGTTAGAATTAGATAGTTTGTTAGTATTTTTTTTTATCTCTAAAGTCTATTATCTTCTCTTGGCCTCAATATATTTGGAAGGCACACTCTATTTTTATACATCAGCAGAAACAATAATATAATTTCTTGAATACAATCTTTCAATATCCTTAGAAATTTATCATGGCATTAGAGTAGATTGATTCTAAAAACAAGTCAGGGATGAATTTACTCACTTTAGCCTATTACCTCAATTGTTCAGATAATCCTAGCACTCCCCTTATTGTTGCAACCCTCGATGGAGCCAACTACTGGACGTGGGCATGCTCGATCAAGATTGCTCTACGTGTGAAGATGAAATTGGGTTTCATTGATTTAAGCATCAAGAAACCAAATCCAAAAGCTACAAATTATGTCAACTAAGAGAAGGTGGACTCCATGGTTATGTCTTGGATCATTAACTCTATTGACCCTAACCTACATAGAAGTATTTCACATGCCTTCACAACAAGAGAAATTTGGGTTGATCTGGAGGAAAGGTTCGCACAAACAAAAGCACCACATATCCACCAGGTTTAGTGCACACTTTGCCTAATGGAGAAAGAACCAGAACTCAGCGTAAGTAATTTCTACATAAAATTCAAGAGCCTTTATGATGAATTGGATGAGCTTCAACCCCTCCCTGAGTGCACTTGTGGAGCATCCAAGAAAATAGCACAAAGAGAAGAGGATCAACATGTACATCTCTTTCTTGGAGGTTTAGGTAGTGAACAATATGCACATGTCAAGACAACCATTTTGAACTCAAAACCTCTTCCTTCTCTAAGACGCATTTACAATTTGATAACAAGGGAAGAATCGCACCTTACTGTAGATAAAGAGAGAAATGTGAAGACTGAAACAAAATTGTTTTCTATTCCAACACTAGTAGACAAAAATGGAAAGATAACGAAAGGCCTAGGTGTGATCACTGTGGAAAAATAAGACACGTCAAGCAAAAATGTTTTGAAATAATAGGGTACCCATCCAGTTGGGATACCCAAAGGACTCAACATGGTTCAAATCGACAAGGAGGCCAATCTATAACACACATGGCACGGTCAGATGAACAACCTAGTGCACATATGAGTCGTGTAGAGGACAACACCAAGAAAGACATTGTAGAAGGAACAACATTAGGACATGCTCTTCATGGATTTCACATGATAGGACCACGTGATCACATGGCTAGTAATACTGAGTTACAAGAAATACAATGGGTCTTAAATAGTGGCGTCTCACACCACATGACCCCTGCATCCTCCATACTAAAGGGAGTATGCAAGATTGATAAACCTTTATACACCATAATACCCATAGGGAGTGCAATACTTGTTGATAAAATGGGATATGTAGATCTTAACAGAAACATCAAGTTCAAAAATGTTTTTTATTTGTTCTCAAGTTCAGTTGCAACTTGATTTCTATACACAAGTTAATTCATGATTCAAACTGTATAGTGACTTATGATAAAAATTATTGTATGATACAAGACCAAACCATGAAGAAGATGATTAGATTAGGTGATTTGCATGATGGGATTTACTTGTTCAAGAAACTGAAGATAGGATCATCTTGTGTTGTGGCTCAAAAGGATTCCTCTAAACTTTGGCATTCAAGAATGGGACACCTATCTACACAAGCCCTCAAACAAATTTCACATATGCTTAAGTGTAATTTCTTTTTGAATAAGAATGAGTGTTGTGATGTATGTCACAGATCCAAGCAAAGTAGGCTTGTTGTTTTATCATAGTGAGAATAAGGCACCACAACCCTTTCATCTTATACATTGTGATTTTTGGGGGAGATATCATACAGCGACACATAATGGTTTCCGTTATTTTCTTACCATCGTTGACGATTTAACTAAAAGAACTTAGGTTTATCTCATGAAACATAAAAGTGAAACTTTGGAGCATCTCATGAATTTCTGCAACATGATAAAACAACAAGTTAATACAAATGTCAAGTGAATTCGAAGTGATAATGGCACCGAGTTCACCAATTATTCCTTCCAAAATTTCCTTCTAAAAGAAGGAATCATTCATGAAGCATCTTGTGTAGCTACACCTTAACAAAATGGGCCTGTAGAATGTAAGCATAGGCATATCCTCAATGTGGCAAGGGCTCTACGTTTTCAAGCCAACCTTCCCTTACATTTTTGGGGAGAGTGTGTTTTGGCTGCAACTCATCTCATTAATCGAACCCCTACCATTTCCAAGAAGGGAGTAACCCCTTATGTATTGTTTTTTTGGAAAACCAACGAGCTATGCTCATATAATAAATTTTGGTTGCTTATGTTATGTGAAGAATTTGTCCAAGAACAAAGACAAATTTGCACCACAAGCTGAAAGATGCATGTTTATAGGATATCCACAAGGCCAAAAGGGATGGAAGGTGTACAATCTGTCAACTAAAGAAATTAACATTGCATGAGATGTAGCTTTCTATGAACATGTATCTTATTATAGCATGCATGAAGAGAATAACGTGACAAATAATCTAGAATCCATTTTTCATTACATATCTCAATAGGTGAAAGAAGCATATCCTATGTACAATGATGATGAGCCAAAAATTGAAAACTCAAATAACGAGTCAGAAACAAATCAAGATGCAATTATTAATCATGTAGATCTTATTAGTATGGAGGAGGAAGCAACAAGTGAGAGGGAGCTACAAGAAGTCTTCAAAACAATTCCACAAACATGACAACTGCCAACTTATCTCAAAGACTGTCATGCAACTATTGTAAATCCATCATGCAATTCTTCCAAATTCACCCCTTCTTCAAGCATCGCCTAACCTCTCTACAATTTCATAAACTATGATCATTTTTTAGAAAAATACCGAGCATATCTTGTAGTAATAGCATCCCATGAAGAACCAAAAACATATTCTCAAGCCATAAAATAACAAGAATGGTGTGATGCAATGAGTCGAGAGCTTCAAGCTTTGGAGGATAATGAGACATAAGAGTTGACTTTTCTCCCTCCAAATAAAAAAACCATAGGGTGCAAATGGGAATATAAAATCAAGTACAAGGCGGATGGAGAGATAAAGAAGTATAAAGCTTATCTTGTGGCCAAAGGTTTCACACAAATTGAAAGAGAAGATTTCAATGAAACTTTTGCACTAGTAGCAAAGATGACAACAATTAGGTGCTTATTGACTATTGTTGTTGCTAAAGGCTGGGAGTTACATCAAATGGATATGAGTAATGCTTTATTGCATGGAGATTTAGATAAGGAAGTCTATATGGACATCCCACAAAGATATGCAACACCAAAAGAAGGGATGGTATGTCATTTAAAGAAGTCCTTGTATGGTTTGTGATAGGCATCATGCAATTGGTACTCCAAACTCTCTCAAGCCCTTAGGGAGTATGGCTTTTGTGAGTGTCATGCAAATCACAACCTTTTCACGTACTCACATAATAATGTGTTTCTTGTGGTTCTCGTGTTTGTAAATGATCTAGTTATTGCAAGCAATGATATTGTTACGTGTGCCAACTTTAAGAAGTATCTAAACTAATATGTTTCCGCATGAAGGATCTTGGTCCTCTCAAATATGTTCTTGGTTTGGAGTTAGCTAGAGGAGCACATGTATTGTTCATAAATTAAAGGAAATACACGTTGTACATTCTAAACGAATGTGGTATGCTTGCTTGCAAGTCGTCTTCCTTTCCAATGGAGCAAAACCATCAATTAGCTTTGGCTTTAGGGTGTGCTTATTGCGACACTTCTCAATATCAAAAACTAGTGGGACCTCTCATATATCTCATTATTACTCGACCAGATATCACCTACTCAATGCATATACTAAGCCAATTCATGCAAGAACCACAACAAGTGCATTAGGATGCAACCATGTGTGTACTATGATATCTAAAGAGCTCACCAAGTCAGGGAATTCACTACTAGAAAAATTAATATTTGTGACGGAAAAAATATCGTCACTAATAGTGACAAATTTAGTGAGGGAATTTTTTTTGTGACGGACTGCCATTTATTGAAATTAGTGACGGATTTTGTGACAGATTAAGTTTCTCTATAAATATTCACTCACAAAAATGCGTCACAATACTATAATAAATAAGTCAGTGACGAAATTTTTGTCAATATTTGTATTTTGTCACAAATTCCGTCACAAATAGCTACGAAATTTGTGAGAAATTATTCAAAATATTAAATTTTGTTTATGAAATTTTTATATGTAAGAATTATGCAGAATTAAAGAATATATGTTATTTTTTTTAAAATTATGACAAATTTATCCATCGGAGAATTTATATTTTTTAATGAAAAAAAATTCGTAGGAAAAGTTATATTACTGATGGAATATGTCCGACAAATATATATTTGTCAAAATTTTAAGAATTTTTTTCGAAAATTGACAATCATATATTAAAAAAGCTCCATATATATATATATATATGTGTATGTATGTATGAGGAGAGTAATAATAACACCGGTATAACTTTTACTAAGTATTACACCGCTCAATAACTTTATATTAAATGAGAATTTTGTAAATCCAACCATTAAATTGAAAATTCTTTACTCTTAAATCATATATACAAAATTTTATATTAATGCAAGATGATTTAATACTTCATTCTTATAAAACAAAATTAACGTAATATATACATTTCAAAATATACTAAAATATGAACATTTTGATTACCTTCACGTTGTTGTTCAATTTTAACAAAATTTGATATAAACATATAAAGTGATATGAACTTTTAATTTAACAGTTGGATTTACAAAATTCACATTTAATATAAAGTTATTGAGCGGTATAATACTTAGTAAAATTAAGTTATACCGGTGTTATTATAACTCTCATCTCTCTCTCTCTATATATATATAGAGAGAGAGTGGAGGAATCAAATAACTTACAAAATAACTTTTGGTAAAGTTCTTATGCTCAATAACTCATGGTATGTGTTGAATTTCATCGATCCAACTGTTAAATTAAAAGTTATTAAATTTTACTAATAATTAATATAGAAAAAATTGATTAGCTTTGGAAGAAATTATTTGCTTATTAACAAAATAATTGAAACATTAATTATTTTAAATTATTAAACTAAAGTCTTATTGACAATTTACTATATAATCTTAATATTTTTGTATAACTAATATCTAGTTTTAAATTTGATGTGAAAATATTATGATATAATTAGATAATATTTTAAGTTAGTATTTTAATAATGGTTGATAATTAGAAAATAAAACAAGGATAAATACATTTTTAAAATTTTATATCTTTGATTTAAGATAAATAAATATATTAAATTATTTAATAATTTATTTAAAATGTTAAAATTTAATTTATAAGTATGAAATGAATAAATATTTATAATTTTTTAAATTATATTATCATTATAAATTATAAAAATAAATAATTTAAATTATAATTTTAAATAGAAATAAGTAGATTGTTAATTATAAAAGTAAGTATATATAAATAAAGATTAATTAAATATATTATTATTATTATTCATATTACAATTATTATATATTATTATATTTTTATAGTAATCTAACGGTTGGATTTATAAAACTCACATTTAATATAAAGTTATTGAGCAGTGTGTAATACTTAGTAAAAGTTACACCGGTGTTAGTATAATCCTCCTCTCTCTCTCTCTAAGAGAAATAGAGAAAGAGAGAGAGTAGAGAAATCAAATAATTTAAGAAATAAATCTTGGTAAAGTTATTCCCCTCAATAACTCATGGTGTGTGTTGAATTTCATCGATCTAATTCTTAAATTAAAAGTTATTAAATTTTACTAATAATTAATATAGAAAAAATTAATTAGCTTTGGAATAAATTATCTACAAATTAATAATATAATTGAAACATTAATTATTTTAAATTATTTAACTAAAATTTTATTGACAATTTACTATATGATCTTAATATTTTTGTATAACTAATATTTAGTTTTAAATTTGATGTGAAAATATTATGATATAATTATATAAGATTTTAAGTTAGTATTTTATTAATGGTTGGTAATTAGAGAATAAAATAAGGATAAATACATGTTTTGAATTTTATATCTTTGATTTAAGATAAATAAATATATTCAATTTTGTAATAATTTATTTAAAATGTTAAAATTTAATTTGTAACTATGTACAAATAAATATTTATAATTTTGTAAATTATATTATCATTTTAAATTATAAAAATAAATAATTTAAGTTATAATTTTAAATAGAAATAAGTAGATTGTTAATTATAAAAGTAAGTATATATAAATAAAGATTAATTAAATATATTATTATTATTATTCGTAATATAATTATTATATTATTATATTTTTATAATAATCTAATGGTTGAATTTACAAAATTCACATTTAATATAAAGTTATTATGCGGTGTGTAATACTCAGTAAAAGTTACACTAATATTAGTATAATCCTGGTGTGTAATACTTAGTAAAAATTACACCGGTATTAGTATAATCCTCATTTCTCCCTCTGAGAGGGAGAGATAGAGAGAGAGAGTGGAGGAATCAAATAATTTATGAAATAATTCTTGGTAAAGTAATTTCGCTCAATAACTCATGGTGTGTGTTGAATTTCATCGATCCAATTGTTAAATTAAAAGTTGTTAAATTTTACTAATAATTAATATAAAAAAAATTAATTAGCTTTGGAATAAATTATTTTATAATTAATAATATAATTAAAATATTAATTATTTTAAATTATTTAACTAAAATCTTATTGACAATTTACTATACGACCTTAATATTTTTGTATAACTAATATCTTATTTTAAATTTGATGTGAAAATATTATGATATAATTAAATAAGATTTTAAGGTAGTATTTTATTAATGATTGATAATTATAAAATAAAACAAGAATAAATACATTTTTTAAATTTTATATCATTGATTTAAGAAAAATAAATATATTAAATTATTTAATAATTTAGTTAAAATTTTAAATTTAATTTATAGGTATGTAATAAATAAATATTTATAATTCTATAAATTATATTATTATTATAAATTATAAAAATAAATAATGTAAATTATAATTTTAGATAGAAATAAGTAGATTTTTAATTATAAAAGTAAGTATATATAAATAAATATTAATTAAATATATTATTATTATTATTATTATTATTTATAATATAAAATTATTATATATTATTATTACAATACAAGTATGAGATTGTGTAGTTGAGGATGACTTAAATGAATTAACTTGTACAAGTTATATTGACAACATGCATATACATTTTGGTAGCTTATTTCATAAGAACTTCACAGTTAAGCGTGCTTGACTTGGAGTAATACAGGGATGGGTGATCTTTTGGGATGTCTCCCAGAAATTGTGCAAGTAAGGATAAAACATGATAAAAAGTAAAATGTCGTGAAATAGAACCCTCTTGAGAGGCCAACATTCCTTTCAACTTTTGGCATTAATAAGAGGCACGTATCCCTCACAAATTTGTGACGGATTAAATCAATCACAAATTTGTGACGAAGTCACAAATTCTGTCACAAATTTGTGACGGAAACAAGTCTCTCACTAAGTTCGTCACAATTTGTGACGGAATTTTATTAATTTATGAATATTTAATATTAGAAATTAGTGATAGAATTTGTGATGCCATAATTTCATCACTGATTGTGACGAACTGAAATTTTCCGTCACTAAATATTTTGTAACGCCAATTTTTGTGACGAAATCAGTTCTGTCACAAATTCTGTTACAAATTTGTTTTATGACAGATTTTATACTGTTTTGTGACGAATTCATTCCCTCTCTAATTTTAATTTTTCTAGTAGTAATTATTCTGCCAAAAGGAAAACACTCTTCAACTCACAAGATATTGTGATTCAGATTGGGCCTCAAGCCCTATCACCAGAAAATCAATTTCAGGTTATTTGATGAAGTTGTATTTTTATACATCAGTAGAAACAATAGTATAGTTTCTTAAATACAATCTTTCAATATCCTTAAAAATTTATCACTTATTTTAAGATTCGCTTTAAGCTTAATTAACAATGTCTTGAGTCAGCCTTATCAGAAATTACTTTATAAAAATATATTTTAGCTTTTCTATATATTATGAAAAGTATTTTTTAAAAGACTAAAAATATATTTTTGAAAAATACGCACTTTCTAAAAACATATGTTTTCTCTTCTTGAAATTATTTTATTAAAATATTTTTAATCTCCTAGTTTTAGAGTGAGTGCTAAATCATACTTCAGGAAAAAAAAATTAACAAAAACCAAAATAAAATGACATTAAGTATGGGAAAAACCTTTCGGCCTGAGACAATTATAGTATTACAAATGATATTAGTTTTTGACTTGTCGGGTTAGATAAAATCATTGTCTTAAGCTTTTTTAATGGAATAAACAAGCAGAAATAAAATTTTCTTTTATAAGAAAATACATAAAAAGAACAAAAGTAACAAATCTACATGTTTCATCAATCAATAGAGTCAAACAAACATGGATAGTAAAGTATGATATTGTTACCGTCAGAATTTATGATCCCATCATCAATAAGCTTGGGGATGTTGCATATCAAGGCAAACACAGCTGCAGAGGCAGGCCAGAATATAGCTCCTTTGATTCCAAATTTACCCCCAACATCCAACACCCATGCCATGCACAAATCTGCAACAATAAAGCTGATTCTGTTGTCACCTTTCAAATGAATATCCTCAATCAGCTTCTCAAGTGTAGCATGCAACGTGCTTAGCATAGCATCACATAGCTTTCCCAAATTGTTTCTGTCATCATCGGGTCCTAAACCATCTGGGATTGAGACCAACTTGATTTGTGATTCATCAAGGCTATGTTGTTGCTCCACCATGGAACTCACCACTCGCTTGTGGTTGATTTCTGTGTTCACAAAAATGACCTTGCAACCATTCTCAACCAACTTTTGTGAGAGGATTATCATGGGGTTCACATGCCCTTGAGCAGGATAAGGTAAAACTAGCACAGTTGGGATGGTCATGTTTTGTATTTTTTATTCTTTTGATTCAGAGGCTCTACTCTTTTGTTGGCCTAGATCTAGTTTGCTTTATCGGGTTGGGGTTTGTTTATATATATCCAAAATATTAAAAATGATGTTTAATGATTATTATTTATTGATCATGCATATGGTATAACACTATTCTGAATCCTAAAAGTATATGTGGTTGATGCTTTAGTATTTGAAAGGAAAAAAATTAAATATATTTTTAAAATTTTAATTATTTCATTTAAGTATTTAAAAACAATTTCTTATTATTATTGGTTAACTTCTTAATATATATATTAATATTAGTATTAAAGTAATTTTTTATTTTGGATTAATGAGTAATGTTTTACACATTTAATTTTTTTTTTAAAAAATTATATTTTCAAAGACTAAATTAGTAACATACACTTTTAGAGATTGAATGGTGTTTTAATTTAGTAAATTGAAAAATGTTAAATTAAGTAGGAAAACATTTCAGAAATAAATAATAATAAAATAAGAATATGGAAGATAAATGATTCGAAAAATAGAAAAACGAAAATGAAAGATAAATGATTGATATTATTAAGAGAATTATTATGGTACCTATATATAAATCGGAGTTTTTTAATTTTTTAAATCAATAAAAATGAAATAATGGGTATTTTTTTTTATTTTACTTTTTCTTTCTCTCTAAGTGATGTATTCTTGTCTAGTAGATCATCTAAGTCAAGTTATTTTTTCTTAATATTTTATACAGAAATGTGAAGATGAGTGTTAAAAAATCAGGAATCGTGAATTACCCACCACACGTTCTTCCAGGTTGTCAATAAATTACATGTACATAAAAATCAATTAAAATTTTATCTAATTTATTAACCGATGCATTGAATCGGAATATGTTTTACAGATTATTTTTGGAAGATGTATCATTATTACACCAAAAAATTTATTGACAATTATTTAATAATAATTAATTAATTATTTTTATTTTATTATTTAATAAAAATATTAATAGTTAATAAATAATAGTTATTAAAAATGTATCTATTTTATATTAAAATTTACTATTAGTGATAATTATTTAATGATAATAAATTAATTGTTTCTATTTTATTATCTAATAAAAATATTAATGACTAATAAATAATAATTACTAAAAATATATTTATAAGAGTAATTATTGAAAATGATTGGTAAAAATTAAGAATAAATTTTAATTCATTTTATTGAGAAAAAAAAAATTTAAGTCTCACATCAATTAAAGATAAATTTTTTTTAAAGAGTATATAAGTAGAGGACAACCCTCACCTTACAAATTGACTTTTTAATCAATAAAATTGTTAATTAAAATTTGATAATCAAATTATTTGAAAAATTCACTTTATAGTTATAAATTTAATCATTATAAAAAATCATTACTACAAGTAGTTCAATACTTCTATTCTTTAAGTAATAGTTAGAATATAGTCATCACTTCAACACTTATACTCTTTAAGTAATAGTCAGAATATAGTTGAAAATATTACCTTACTCTTACAGAGATTGATCTAATGTGAAGGAGTTATACTTTCTTATTTTTGAAAATGATTATCACACAATATATAAAATTGATGCTCAAATAAATATATATAAAATTTTAATTTAAATTTTTTATTATGACAACAATTGTAAGTATTATTAATAATATTTTATAAACATTACATAAATTAAAATGAAATATTTTTTCAATATAGTTTAACAATTTCTTAATACCTACAACATATAGGAAAAAAATAAAGACCACTAATATAAAATTGATAATCATTTAAACTTAAATTTATTTCAAAACTAATATAATTTTTTTCAATTCATTTTCCTATATGTAATGACTCGCCGTGACCGTCACACTATGAAACAATACTACACACTATTGGAATATATATACTAAAATAGTATAATAAAATATTTACAACACAAGTTGCTAATCAAGCAACCAACAACAATCAATTATATACAACAAAGTATGTTACTATAAGGTAGCCTTAAAAAAATCATCTCCAGGCACCTCCTGTGGCCTCTAGCAGCTATCTCCTAGCCTATTCCTGCCCTGCTCCCATACAACGTATGATAATCACAGTCCAAACTACATAGAAACATGCAAGGGTAAGCAAAAGACAATAAACAACTCATAAATATCAAATATGCAACATAACAACTATATAATCATCTACACATCCGACACAGAAGACAAACAAGACATATATTACACATCTTTCAACAACACATGTTTAAAACTGCTTACAACATAACAACACTATCATCATCCTCAACAGGGTCAACATACAACACAATCACAGCTTAACAACATAACAACATAGATACAACTCTTATCAACAACAAATTAACTCATCAACAACTTATGCTTCCGTCACGCATTTCAACTCAGAGATCTCCAACAACTAAGTATAGACAACAATAGGCGATTGCTCAGGTGTGCCACTTAGACTCAGAGGTCCAGTACTACTGTTAGGACAGAAGAGTTTGGGTATGAGCCTACCACAGCCTTGGCTAGCATCACCAATCTACATATGGAGTTAGCCCACCCACTGTCCTCCAAGTACCACGCACCCTCCAGTACCTAATCAAAGACTATATCTCTAACTAGATACCTTACTTAAATTGGTCATTCAACTATGACATGGATCGACTATTTCCATGTCGCCCACACAATACTAAGGGATTCAACTTTAAAACAACTTTTAACTTTAAAACAACTTTCAACTTATCACCTTAGTACTATGTATCTCAACATAGGACATATATCTTCACCATATGTCCCCAACTTTTCAACTTTACAACAATAGACACCATAACAACTTTACAACAATAAACATCTGGCCGCTTGTAATCGATATAGCTCGACCTGGCCCCTATACCGTGGTCGCTTTGTACACGTGTGCCTCGACCTTTCCCACACACGGGATCAACTAAGTCCTAGAGGAGAACAACACAATGTCCACTCCAAGGGACAACTTCCCAGGGAGGGATTTTCAACAAATTGGGCTCTTAGAGCACCACAATTATCTCAATCCACACAATGGGATGAGCAACTTCGAAAACATATCCCCTAGTCTTAGTGATCAACAACTCATCATCACAGCTTTACAGCAATAGACATCTTAACAACTTCACAGCAATAGGCATCTTAACAACTTTATAGCAATAGGCATCTTAACAAGTTTACAGCAATAGGCATCTTAACAACTTTACAGCAATAGGCATATTAACAACTTTACAACAATAAACATTTTAACAACTTTACAAAAATAAACAACTATAGTCATCAATCTCAACTTTAACAACTTTAAACAACATAGCAACTTTTCCACATACATCCTAATACAACTTTACAACTTATAAACTACTTCAACTTATACCTCTCGACTTATTAATAATTCAAAAATAAACAACATGTAAACAACTTCACAACTTAACTACAACATGCATCTCATTTACATCTCATCTTCATCACAAAAGCATCACCAAAAAAAATCTACAATCTAGCTTCCCTAAGCTCTTCCACGCCTGGCGCGCTCAACCTGCGCCTAGCCTAAACCCAGTCAAAGAGTTTCAAAACTCTCATCCAAACCAACAACTCCAGCCACATGCAAACATAAAACACAATACATAGGCTCCATACAACTCAAAATAAACTTAAATCTCACATGCATCCAACCTATGCATCAAAATCATCAAAATCCTCCTTTTTCTCAAAAACCCCAAAAAATGAGATTTTCTTCAATCCATCTATGGATTCTCAACATTCATGCATCAATTGAGTTTCTAAACTCACATGCAACCTAAACAACAAACATTCTAGCTTCCTTCACCTGAAGATTGGCTCAAAATAGCCAATAATTGAGAAGAAGTAGAATTCACTTCTGAAACTCAACCCGGAACTTCAATCCTCCCAAAGCAAGCTTCCTAATCTGAATTTCAAGAAAAGACAGAAGGCATTAGTGATCTAGAGGAGAAAAGGAATCATACAGAGAAATTTGGGAGAGAAAGGAGCTCACAGACCCAAATTCCTTCTCTCTAAAACTTCTCTCTAAAAACCTCATTTTCTCTTCAACCACCTAACCCCTATATTATAGAAGTTCAGGAGTGGCCAGAACGGCATGTTCCGAATTCAGAATGACCCGTTCTACACCCCCTCATCACGTACAAAAATCACATGCAGAATGGCCGGTTCTGAAACTAGAACGGCCCGTTTTGGGATTCATCCAGAACAGTCCGTTCTCCATCCAGAATGGCCCATACTCCCTCTGGAATGGCCCGTTTTGGGGTTTGGAACGACCCGTTCTCCCTCCAGAACGGCCCGTTCTCAACTACGATTTTCAGGTCAATTTAGTAGTTTGGAACAGCCCGTTCCAGATTGGAAACTGCCCGTTCTGGGCTACTAAATCACCCATATTGGGATTTTTGGGCCTTCCGAAATAACCTACTACGTTACAAATTTCATACTAGAAAGCTTGTTTTTGGAGGATTGAAGTCTGCGAGTCGAGCTTTGGAGGAATTTCTTTGCTTCTTCTCAGTTCTTGGCTTTCTAAGCCAATCTTCAGGTGAGGGAAGCTAGAATGTAGATTGGTTGGTTGCATGTGATTTAGGAACTCAATTGATGCATGAATCTTGAGAATCCATGGTTGGATTGGAGAAATCCTCATTTTTTGGGGTTTTGGGAAAATGGGATTTTTGGTGATTTTGATGCATCAGATGGGTGCATGTTGATTCTGAGTCTTTTTTTGTGTTGTATGGAGCCTATGCATTGTGTTTTCTTGTTTGCATGTAGCTAGATTTGCTGATTTTCAGGTATTATTGGAAATTTTTGAAGTTTTGGAGGCTACTGCTTGAATTTGTGCTGGG
Organism: Cajanus cajan; assembly: GCF_000230855.2. Lineage (NCBI taxonomy): Eukaryota > Viridiplantae > Streptophyta > Magnoliopsida > Fabales > Fabaceae > Cajanus > Cajanus cajan. Next base: position 8,426,810 of record NC_138518.1, read on the forward strand.
CGCAGTTCTTGGCGCCGGACGTGCATTCATCTATGACACCCATTTCTTGATCGCGCCAGGCGAGATCATGAGTGGGGAGTCTTTGGTTGAGAGCGGGTCGGGCGTGAGGGGAACCACGTCGGGCGTAATATCAAATAGTGACTTGAAGGGCATTTTTCTAGTATGGCGCCGGGCGCAGGTTAGGTGCGTCGGGCATGGAGACCCTTGGAGGTCTTTGTGTTCGGTTACATCGAGCGCATGGAGGGTTGCATCGGGCGTGGAGACTCTTATGAGTCTTTGTTTCAAGGATGCCAGGCAGGAGGTGAGCGTGTCGAACGTGAATGAGTTTTAGGACTCTCGAGTTAGGATTAGGCCAGGCGCGCTCAGGCTGTGTTGGGCGTGAACCTGTTTATTAATGATTGTTTTAAAATGATGCTTAGACATGTGTTGAAAGTTGAAGATTTGATCATGTATGTATGATATATGATGCGTGGTGATGCATGATTCATATGTATTCTTGGTAACGATATGTATTAATGTTTAAATATGATATGACATGTGTATATGTTCATATGAGGATGATATTGATCATGATGGTGGATTGACCATGTATGATATAGGATGCATTATTGCATGTGATGCCTTATGGCATGTGTGTATCCTAGGACTTGAGGAGAGGGAAAATATTTTTGAACTGTAAGAGCTCACAGAGAGTCTCTTGAGAGTGGTGCTTGGATAGGCCACTGATATAAATGAGAGTGGTGCTTAGATAGGCCACTGGTTTTGGGTGAGAGTGGTGCTCAGGTAGGCCACTGGTTTGGGTGAGTCTCCTCTAAGTCCTTAGCTAGTATTAGAGCAGAGTATGAGGTCGAAGGTTATTCCTTTAACCAAGTACTGGGGAAGGTGCGTGGTTCCTTGCGGATAGTCAGTGGGCGAACTCCAAAAGTGACTTGGTAATTCATGCCAAAGTCGTGGTAAGCTTGTACCCAACTGTGCTATACCTGACGGCATGGTTTTAAATTGCGGTTGCGGTCGCGGTTGCAATTACTGCGGTTGCGGGTATTGCGAGTATTGCGATGCGGATTGCGGCTATTGTAGTGTGAAATTATTAATTATTTGCACTAAATATAAAAAAATTGTAATTATTGATATATGTTTTATTTTAAAAAATTTATACATTTTTATTCCTTTTTTAAAACATTCTATTATTTTAATGAATAATTTAATTTATTTTAAAATTAATTTAAAAGTAAGAGAAACACAATAGTGGTTAGATTAATTCCTACTTAATATTTGTCATAATATCTCAAAAGCAAATTGTCTCATTGACACAAATAAAAAACTTAAAGGTACACACATTTAGACAAATTTTAAATAGACAAGAAAGAAAAAAGGACATGGCTTGACATAAAGTAATATGATTGCCCACAAGTTTCATTGTCATCAATTATCTGAGAAGCAATGCCACCTTTCAAAGATGCATTTCACTACAAGGAAAAAATATGAAATTTTTATTAATATTGTAAAACTATAAAAAGCATGAATTTTTTTTCACAAGTGAAAAATTATAAATATAATAAATTTATAACTCACATGATACTTATTACCACATAGTAGAGTGACGAGGATGATCATAGCCTCCACTCTCGCTTTGGCTATCCCCTTGTGTGGCTCCTTGTCCAAAAACATAATCAAAAAATCCACCACTTTGTTGTTGATAATAAAGATCATTATAATTCATTGATGGTTGGTGGTATGAGGGAACTTGGTCACTTCCATATTGATTGTATGCATTAAAATAAGGATGTTGATAAACTAATGGTGGATAGTACCCTTGACTACTTTCTGAAGAATCATCAATATTGAATTCACTAAAACTTTGTTCAATATGAGAAGATGAAGAATCTTGACATGACACATTTTGTTTATTTTTTCCTCTTCTAACTTGTGAATTGTCTCTTCTATTATCACCTGAAAATGAACGATCAGGAGGAATCATACTTGGCATAGAAGTAGTGAAATCAATTACCAGATTTGTGTCATGCCTATTATATGGAGTCTCTTGATATGGATCATTTTGTCTTTGTTCATCCTCATCATCCTCACCATCATTTTCTTCACCTTCAATATCAACACCATCATCACCACTATTATTACTTGGTGGGCTTAAGTCACCACCATCATTATCACTATCTCCACCTTCCACATCTTCATCATCTGTATCAATTCGAGGCAACCACTCTGAATTTTGAACTCCATCTAAAAGTGGATTTTCTCTTTCTTCTATCCATGCAGATAATGGATCATCTTCTCGAAATATATAATCAAGATTAATTGGATTGAAACTTGATTCAATTTCTTCTTGACTTTTTCTCATTTGATGCCTCATTTTCAATTTCATGTTGTAATGTGTAAAGACAAGTTTTTGCAACTTTTTGTACTTAAGCCTATTCCTTGTCTTTGTATGAATATAGCTAAATGTACTCCAGTTTCTTTCACAATTTGTGGCTGAAGTTGTTTGACTTAAAACTTTAATAGCCACACGTTGAAGTTCAGGAGAGCATGAACCAAACATCAACCACCATTCAGCTTTTTAAGAGATCAAGCAAAAAAAAGTTATTATTTATAAAAAATACATTTATTTATTGAGAAAGGAAGAAACTATATTTACCTGGATTCATTCTAGACCAAGCTCTTTGAGCTTGAGGTGTAGCAAATGTTTCACCCATGTCTTTAAACAATACCAACTATATAACATTATATTGTATAAGATATCAATACATAGTTATATAACAATAATTTTAAAAAACAAAATATAATTATTTATTACTAACAGAGTTTAAAGCTTTAATTTGATCATCCATGTTTCTCTCCAATTTCATAATGACCTTTTTGGTTCCTTCAAATGTCTCTCGATACACATTAGATCCATGTTCAACTCCATATTGAAATTGTGGATTAAGAAAATACCCTAAAAAATAAATAGTTAATCAATATGTATCTATAATTGTATGTATTAATGTATTGCTTTATATAATAAACGTAAAATTACAATGACATACCAGTAGAATGAAGATCAGAATGCATGAATCTCCAACGCTTGTCAATTATTTCTTGGTATTGAGAATAATAACGAGAACTTTTTTGAATTGATTGTTTTGCTCGATCAATTGCCTCATATATAAAACCCATTGTTGGTTTCTCATCACCATCAACTAGCCTCAAAACTTTTACTAAAGGCTCAAATACCTTCAATATATCATTAGCCTTGCTCCAAAAATCATTGCCAATAACAATTTGTCTTGCTTCAAATGCCAATCCATTTTTGTCTCTTCCAAATTTAGATCGTCTAAATTCTTCTGAGTTGAACATGTTCCTCAAGCCTTGCTTTTGTTGCACAATTGCTTGAAGTTGTAAGAATTGTGTTGCAAATCGGGTAACACCAGGACGAACAATTTCTCTACCTCCAGTGTATTTTTTCATGAGATTTACAATCCATGTGTGATTGTAGATAAAAGTTGTTACTACTTTTGCATCACTTAATAACTTTTGCACATTCTTTTTTTTTTCCTATATCCTCTAAACAAAGATCCAAACAATGTGCTGCACATGCAGTCCAATATAAATGTTGTCTCTTTTCCATCAACTTTTGACCAGCTGCTTTAAGTGCTTTTTCATTATCTGTAACAACTTGAATTACAAATTCTTCTCCCACTTCATCCACAACCTTATCCAATAACTGAAAGTAGTAATCAGTATTTCTACTGTCAACATTAGAAGCATCAATAGATTTCAAGAAAATCGTTCCCTTGCTACAATACACTAGAAAATTCATAATATGTGTATGATTTACACTATCTGTCCAACCATCACACATTATTGTTACTCCTTTTTCCTTCCATGTAGTTTTCAACTTGTTTATCCATTCTTGCATGCTTTTATATTCAGCTTCTAAATACACATCAGAAACTTCATAAGGTGTAGGGCATTTAACTGATGAACCTACCTCAGCTGCTGCAATAATCAAATTATGCAACCATGGAGAATTTGATAAATTCATAGGTAAGCGTTCATAAATTATAAACTTGCTTACCGCTTCTCCGAGCTTTTTCTTTAATGTTTTCATAAGACCCCCACCTATTTTTGGTTGTTTCATACTTTTACTTCTCACAAGATCCACATTTGTAGACCTTAAAGCAAAAGTAGCATCTTCTTTTCTTGAAGTTTGACTAACACTCATGCGAGAGCTTCCACCTGATTCATAGATGTTATTAGATCCCTCTGTTTGTTGTCTGAATCGTTGTCTATCTTCCCACTCACGTTGTGATCTAATGTTTTGTTGCGAAGCTATCCTCATCTCCTCGTCACTATCTTCTTCATCATCTTCTCTTAATCGAGATTCAAATTCTTTTTTTCTTTTTCTAAAGTCAATTTTCTTTTCTTTTCTATCTTTGAGAAGTTTCATCATATTCTCCCTAACAAATGACGTGACTCTTGGACAACCTGCTACTTGACCTTTATCATGTGCTATGTGTTGCTTCAATCTTGTAATGCCACCCCTTATTATCTTTTGACAAAGTTTACATTGGACATTGTTGCGATTTCCTGCTATAGGTACTCCAAAATGCCATCCAATATCGTCGCTTGGAGCACCTTTTAGTCTTCCTATAGGAAATTCTTCATTTGATGTCATTATGTATTATATCTGTATAAAATTTTGAAAATATAATATCAATCAATAATTAAATTATATTTCAAACTTCATAACAATGACTAATAAATTAACATAATAATAAAAATAAATATAAACAACCTAATATTGATATACATATAATTAGGCTAAGCATATTATATATAAAAATATTGCAAAATATTCTAATAATCATTCACATCTATACTATATATAAAAGGGATACCCTTCGCATTTTTTAACCATTATACCCTTCTATTTTAAAAAATTAAAAAAATATTTTCTTTTATCAAATTTAAAAACTTAAAACTAATTGACTAACAAAAATACATTATTTTCTGTAAAAATAAAATAAGTTGAGTTTAGTTTTAAAGATATGCTAATTTCATTTCGTTTAAATTAGATAATAATTATAATTATATTTTTTAATTTACTATTGCAATATTTGTATATTCGGTGGTGATTATCATGGTAGAAAACATTTACTAACAAAAGCATTTTTTTTTTGCATTTTACTGGCTAAATAATAATAAAAGAAAGATTTTCATCCATGTGATAAAACAGCTGCATGTGTACTTAGTTGACAGTTATTATGCTTTTTAATAAAATTAAATAGCTTCAGTTAACAAAAAAAACTAAATTAATTGATGACTAATGGCCATTTAAAATTTTAATTAAAGGCCACAAACACAAGCCCAAAGCTAGCCCACGTCCATTCTAATTTGATGACTAAAGGCCATTTAAAATTTTAATTAAAGGCCACAAACAGAAGCCCAAAGCTAGCCCACGCCCATTCTAATTTTTTTCATGCTCTGTTAATTCCCTAAACACTAAAGGCCCACGTTGATAGAGTCCAAGATTCAATTTGGGTCCCCATCACACGTCCAACTCACTAAATAAAAAATTATATTAAAAGAAATTTAGGTTTTCTTTCCTAATGTTGCTCATTGCTGGAATGCGCCGTCGTTAATCCCCCACACTCCAAAATCCATATTCACCGCGGCAAAAAACCAAAATCAAGCATTTCAAGCAAAAATCAAGCGAAAATCAAGCAAAAATCAAGCCAAAATCAAGCCAACAACAATGGCAAGGATATCAACGAACAACAACAAAGAGAAATAGGGGTACGTAAGAGGCAGAAAACTTACCATTAACAACCAAGCTTCCTCTTCTTGGTAGAGATACAAAGGGAGTTCCGAATGAAAGCGTAAGTTCTATGCTTTGTTTTTCACCTTTTAAGTTAAAGTTTGAACCATTATTGATCTCGTGAATAATTTCTCTGTATCTCTGTTGCATTCTCTAAAAAGATTCCCAAAAAAAGTTAACTTTTTTAAAAACGATTCCCTGTTCTACCTTGTCGTTTGCGGATTCAAAATGGAGGTGTTGCGGACAACACCGTTACGTTATGGAAAAAGTCATGATTTACGGTCTCACCGCAATTACGATCCGATGCCGTTGCGGACAAGGCCGCAACCGCAATATTGCGGCCGCAATGCGGGATGCGGTCCACAATTTAAAACCCTGCTTGACGGTGGAACCAGACTTCTAATTATGTAAGTGACATCATCTGAGTAAACCCGAGTGAGGATTTATATCCTGTTTAGCTGTGACCGAGCGGGCGCATTGGGCGTGAAAACAGTTGAGGTGGTTTCAGTAGGATTGGGATGTCACTTATACTACTTCGTTGTTAGGAAGATCTCCTAAGTGTATGAATGACGACGCATTAGATGATTGATATGCATTGATATCTGTCATGAGTTGCATGTATTGCATGACTATTATGATGATGAAGTGTATGGTGTTTGATGAGTTGATGATTGATTGAGATGGAAGTTCCTTTGGGACTTGATTTGGATGCATGTGTAGTATAGATTTTATTATGTACTTGTATAATTGCTTTTTGAACTTTAGCTTACCCTTCTATTTTCATGTGGATGGACTGTGATGATCATACCTTATATGGGAACAGCTTAGGGCTAGCTTGGAGTTGAGGTGACCGCTACGAGAGGAGGAGTTTTGTCCTAGTGTCAGAGTTACCTTCTTGAGTAATTGTTGTGTGTGCTTAACCGACACTAGGAGGTTATGATTTTGTGATGATTGTACATATATGGTGCTATATTTTGTACATAGAAACGTAGTTATTATATTTATATTTACATACCTGTTTGTATGAGTCATTCAATTTCTATATTCTCTTAGTTCACTAGTAATAATGCGATTCTACTAAGTATAGAGACGATAGAAAGTCCTTATATTATTAAGGATTCATATATTACTAGTATATTTTTGCTACAGTATTACGAGTAGTCTAGTACATTATTATTTTCAAATTCTAATTAAATCCCATTTTATTTTAAAATCTAAAAATTTTTATTTTATGATTAAAATATTATTAATATAATTATATGATTGTCTTTAATTTTAAATTAAATATTATTTAATTCATTAAAGTAGTATTATAGATGATTTTAATCTGTAAATAATATCTAAATATATATACTTATCTCGTACCTTGGCATATGTTGATTTTACAACAATTAGACCAATATGTATATAATCTCAAGTTTAAAACTTATTGCTGTCATTTATTATTAAATTAAAAAAATCTAATTTTATTATTATTTTGGTAAGAAACAAGAGAAAACATTTTATGAAATCGCTTGCCCAAATTTTCAAAATTGGGTCATAGAGAAGTGGTTGATAGTTGTCATCCACATTTAATTTGCACCTTCTGAAAGCTTTTTCTTTTTTTCATGTCTGAAATGATGAAAAATGATCCATCTCTAGATCATGAAACCCACGAAATTTAGTTTGTTGCTCAATATTCCAAATTGTTAGATTAGGAAGTTTGAATTTGAAATATTGTTGTAGAAGTTTAAATTTGAGTTTCTGTTTTAAACAGAATGATTCTTAGGAAATTGTTAGAGATTCTTTAGGTCTTATCTTTGAATCAGTTTGTATTAAGTGTGTATAAATACACCTCAGTTAAAGAGGAAAGAAGAGATGAATAAAAGTATATTACTAGGATATAAGTTTTGACATGGTATCAGGTGAGTTACGATCCTGAAACATAGTCCCACATTGCTTCATATTGTTTTTACCCAACTGGTTATTTTTTCCTCTCTTCATCTTTCCATCGGATCCTCACCAAATAACCCTTATTCCAGACTTTTCTAAATCCCTAATTCCTAATTCTCTTCCATGGAAAACCCAACTTCACCTACGGATTCTACATCATCACCATCCACTACCTTCGCTCCTCCTCCCAACATTGTCATCCAACATGATAGTTCTTCCTTCCCTGTTAGTGTCATCCTTGATGACTCTAATTATCACCTCTGGTCTGCGTTAATGGACATGCGTATCGGTGCAAGAAACAAATCTGGGTATCTCACCGGTAAGACGACGAAACCCTTGGATACTGATCCTGCGTATGATAACTGGGTCACCGAAAATAAGCGTGTGAAAAGTTGGCTTATTGACTCCATGAGTCCACCATTAATGCAGCGTTTCCTTCGCCTTGAATCTGCCCACGAAATCTGGACTGCTGCTCGTCGCACGTTCTATGATAGTTCTGATGAAACTTGTCTCTTTGATCTGAATCAGAGGTCGTTCAACACCAAACAGAATGGTCGACCCCTCTCCACATATTACAACGAACTTCTCTCGATCTTTCAAGAAATTGATCACCGCATGTCTTCCCACGCCACTACTGTTGATGGGGTCGTTCAGTCGCACTCGGCTTTGGCTCGTCTCAGGGTCTATATCTTTCTCAGCGGATTAGACACTGACTTCGACCCAGTTCGTGGCGAAATTCTTCGCAAAGACCCTAAGTTGGACCTTGAAGGTTCGTATGCTTATGTCAGGCGTGAACAACAACAGCGCCTCATCATGAACCGTCCCACTTCTCCCCATGAATCCTCTGCCATGGTGGTGAAATCTCCCCGCTCCTCTGTTCCCCTGAAGCCTCGCAAAGATGCTAATTCTACAAAACCTCTGTGTTCTCACTGTGCTGACTCTGGCCACACTAAGAATCGATGCTTTGAAATCATTGGTTATCCCAACTGGTGGGATTTCAATAAACGACCTCGCCGGAAGGTTCTGGATAAAGCTCTCTCCACCTCCTCTGATCCGGTGACATCTACTCCTCCTACAGCCAATGCTGTCTACGAAGGAATTCTTGGTAAGTCCCATGCTTTCTCTACACTATCTCGAATTGATTCTTGGATAATTGATACAGGCGCTTCGGATCATATGATTCGTGATCATACCCTTCTATCTAAATTCTCTTCTTCTCCTAAAACTGTGATTTCTACGGCTAATGGTGGAACCTCTGCCATTATTGGTCAAGGTTCAATATCTCTTTTCCCTTGGTTACATCTTCAATCTGTTTTAGTTGTTCCTTCTTTGGACTTTAATCTTCTCTCTGTTAGCCAACTTACTTCTAACCTGGATTGCTCTGTGATTTTTTCACCTTCAAAATGTCTGTTTCAGGACAACCAAACAAAGGAGATCCTTGGTTATGGTGTTAGACAGGGCAAGCTTTATTTCTTGGATGTTTCTTCTTGTGGCAGTGACTTATCTTCTCGGGCTTCTGCAACCTCTACTGTGGATACTGCTAAAGATACTGTGTGGCTGTGGCATAGGCGACTTGGTCATCTTTCCTTCGGATATCTCAAAAAGTTATTTCCCAATTTTTTTTCTGCTGTAAACGTTGCTGATTTTCATTGTTCAGTTTGTGAATTGGCTAAAAGCCACATAATCCCTTATTATCCTAGTTTGAATAAAAGCAAAATTCCATTTCAAGTTGTTCATTCAGATGTTTGGGGCCCTGCAAAAGTTTCCTCTTTCTCTAAATCCTTTTATTATGTCACATTTATTGATGAATGTACACGTATGTGTTGGTTGAGTCTCTTGAAAAATAAGGGGGAAGTTTTTTCTGTGTTTAAAAAATTCTTCAACATGGTTCAAACACAATTCAATAGCAACATTCAGATTCTTCAGTCCGATAATGGCATGGAATATATGAATGGTGGGTTCAATACTTTTTTATCTTCTCATGGGATTAAACATCATACTTCTTGCTCTTATACTCCTCAGCAAAACGGATTGGCTGAGAGAATGAATCGAAAACTCTTAGAAGTGGTTAGGGCCTCTTTATTTGGCATGCATGTTCCTTCTTCCTATTGGGGGGAAGCTGTAATCTCCGCTGCATATCTCATAAATCGAACCCCCTTTAGTGCCCTTAATTTTCAAACACCTTACCAAGTTCTTAATTCTCACTTTCCTATACCCCACTCCTCTAATCTTGCTCCTAGAGTCTTCGGGTGTACGACATATGTCCATATCCCTAAAGTTCAGCGGTCTAAATTGGATCCTTGTGCAAAAAAGTGTATTTTTGTTGGGTACTCAGATGTCCAGAAAGGTTATCGTTGTTTTGACCCTATCTCTCATAAAATGCATATCACTTTGGAGGTCACTTTTAGGGAAAATGAGCCTTACTATTCAGGGGGAGTTCCCACTTCTCCTTCTCAGGGGGAGAGTTCCTTGCCAAACATTACAAATAATGGAGAAGAAGAAGTTTGGTTCTCCACTCATACAGCACCACCAAGTACCTCACTCCCTGCCGAAAATTCACACAACCAACAATCAGAATCAGTCCCTGTTGAGGTAAATTGTCCTCAAGCTGAAACACATCGTCTAACACACATAACTGAAGAATCTCCTATGGCTGTCCCTGATATTGAACCAGAAACAGAACCTAGTACAGAGGCAAATCTTGTTCCTTCTTCTACTATGCCATCTGACACACACACCAGAAGGTCGTCTCGACCAAACAAAGGTATTCCTAAAGAGCTTTATGAACCTGATCCTAAAGCAAAGGCTAAATATCCCCTTAGCAACTATGTATCTACCCAACACTTATCCGAATCATATGCATTATCTGTTAATCAATTATCTAGTGTTTCTATTCCAAATAGTGTGCAGGAAGCATTGGATGATCCAAATTGGAAGCAAGCTATGAATGTAGAGATGGAAGCACTCCAAAGTAACTCAACTTGGGAACTAACACCTCTGCCAAGTAGGAAGAAGGCAATTGGTTGTAAATGGGTGTTCACAGTGAAATTAAAAGCAGATGGGAGCATTGGCCGATATAAAGCAAGACTAGTTGCCAAGGGATATACACAGAAATATGGAGTTGATTACCAAGAGACATTTGCCCCGGTAGCCAAACTCAATACTATAAGGATATTACTTTCCATAGCAGCTAATAAGGATTGGCCCTTAAAACAATTTGATGTGAAGAATGCCTTCTTAAATGGAAATTTGGAGGAGGAGGCTTACATGGATATACCACCAGGAGTGCAGCTAAGTAAATCCAATGAGAATCTAGTTTGCCGACTTAAAAAAGCTTTGTATGGACTCAAGCAATCACCTAGGGCATGGTTTGGACGTTTTTCTCTAGCAATGAAGAGATTTGGGTACAAACAGAGCAACTCTGATCATACTTTGTTTTTTAAACATAGAGCACAAAAAGTGACTATTCTAATAGTGTATGTGGATGATATGGTGTTAACCGGAGATGATATAGATGAGATGAAAGCCCTTGAACAACATCTGACAACTGAGTTTGAAATGAAGGATCTAGGTAACTTGAGATATTTCCTTGGGATAGAAATTGCAAGATCTCAGAAAGGTATATTTTTATCTCAAAGAAAATATATTCTAGATCTTTTAACAGAAACTGGAATGTTGGCTTGCAAACCAGTTGAGAATCCCATCGAAATGAATCACACATTGGGCATATATCCTAACCAGGTGGAGGCAGACATTGGAAGATATCAAAGGCTAGTAGGGAGACTAATTTACTTGTCACACACTAGACCAGACATTGCCTATGCAGTTGGAGTGGTAAGCCGGTTTATGCACTCTCCTAGTGAAGATCATATGAAGGCTGTATATCGGATTTTGAGGTACCTAAAAGGAACACCTGGAAAAGGCATTCTGTTTTCAAAAACCAGCAAGAAGGGCATTGAAGGATATACGGATTCTGATTGGGCTGGAGATAAGACTACTAGGCAATCTACTTCAGGCTATTTTACACTAGTTGAGGGTAACTTAGTCACTTGGAGAAGTAAAAAACAGAAGGTCGTTGCAAGGTCAAGTGCCGAGGCTGAATTCAGAGGTATGGCTCATTGTGTTTGTGAGCTTTTATGGATTAAAAGTATTTTGAATGATTTAGGTATCAGATATGATCTTCCTATGAGTCTTTACTGTGATAACAAGGCGTCTATTGAAATTGCTCATAATTCGGTTCAACACGATAGAACAAAGCACGTTGAAGTAGATAGACACTTCATAAAAGAGAAACTGGATCAGCAGATTATCATCACACCCTTTGTCAGATCTGAAAACCAACTTGCAGATATTTTGACCAAGGGAGTTTCAGGAAAAGCTTTAGAAGATACAATTGGCAAGTTAGGCATGTATGATATCCATGCACCAACTTGAGGGGGAGTGTTAGATTAGGAAGTTTGAATTTGAAATATTGTTGTAGAAGTTTAAATTTGAGTTTCTGTTTTAAACAAAATGATTCTTAGGAAATTGTTAGAGATTCTTTAGGTCTTATCTTTGAATCAGTTTGTATTAAGTGTGTATAAATACACCTCAGTTAAAAAGGAAAGAAGAGATGAATAAAAGTATATTACTAGGATATAAGTTTTGACACAAACAAACAAATAATCCCAAAACGGGTGGTTGTGGATAGAACTAGCTAGGTCTTACCTTAGAATATTGCTTCCCTACATCAATGGAGGCATGCTTTAGATAAGCATGCTGAATTGCTTTCTTGCAATCCATAGTGATACATGTTAGTTTCAAGGAAACATTTAACAAAAGAGAAATGCTAAAGAAAACATTCTTTGAATGGTGTAGGTCGCACTCTTCTCCAAGTTAAATCCGTGTTTTCACAATATTATCAACAAATTATTCAACAAAAACAACTCTCACTATTTAAAAAAGTTTTAAATTAGTATCAACCACATACACTTAAAATCGTATCAACCACGAACTAATACTAAATATAGTGTCGATCTCTTTATGTTATACTATCACTAAAATATTTTTTTTATCAATTACCAAAAAATACTATTCTTTTTTTTCTATCAATTTCTTAATATATTTTCTAACACTACTATTATTAGAATAAAAAAATAGAATTGTTTGCATTGGCTTAATCATCATCAAATATAATTTTTGAAAAATAAATTTATTAACCCAATAAAATCGACTAGGTTGATGTTAATAATTAAATGTTCTCATAAGATGGGTGAGAATTCAACTTTTTCGAGTTAGAAAAAAAGTTTTATTTATACATATTAAAATACCACAATATCTTTCTTAAAATAGAAAATTTTCTCTCTTTCTCTCTCATTTTATTTCTCTTTCTCTCTCCTTCAATTTCTCTTTCTCTCTTTATCTTTCTCTCTTTCTCACTCTCACTCTCCCTCTCCATCTCCCTTTCTCTCTCTCCCTTTTATTTCTCTTTCTCCCTCTCTCTATGACGATCTATCACTCTCCCTCTCTCTCTTTACTTTTATTTCTTTTTCCCCCTTTCCCCGTCTCTCACTCTCACTCCCCCTCTCTTCCTCTCTCCCTCTCTCTCTCCCTCTTTCTCTCTCCCTCCCATATCTCTATTTCTTTTTCTCTTTCTTGTATTTCATTATTTTTTGATCTTATCAATTTTAATAATATTATTAAAATTCATTTTGTTTATGCAATTTAATGGTATTTGTTAACACTTGTTTATTTATTTATTTGAATGAAATGAAATAATATATTTTTATCCTTCTTAATTATTATGTAGCATTTTTCTTTGTTTATTTCTTATGTTAAATTTTATATTTAAATAATTTTAACTATATGCTTTTAACTTTTTAAAATAGTAATGTCATATTTTTAATAAGATTTGAGTAAAGTTTATTTAAAAAAAATATTTTTGTAAAAAGTATTTATATATTTAAGAATATAATATTGTAACCAAATATAAAAATCTTAAATTCTCGAGAATCTTGTATAAACATTCCTATGAACCTTTATGAGTAACCAAATAAATTTTAACTATTCTTAAGAATCATCGTTCCTTGAATTTGTAATTCTCAAACACTCCCTAAAAGAAATAATTATTCACATCTTAAAAACATTTTCATGAACTTAGAAAATCCTTTATATTTAATTTTCAACATTTCATCTATTTGGAAAACCTACCATATTTTGTTGAAGATTTATTTGGGACAATCTTCAGATTTGTAGAACTTTGCATAGTGTACTCCCTCCATTATGAAATTTTGATTCTTTATAGTTTTTACACAAATTTAGAAACATTTAATTACATTTAATTTACATACATTTAAACTTAATTACTATCATTAATTTATTAATTTATAGTTTTCTACAATATTATTAACTACTCACTCATGTCACTCAATTTAAACTCGTCTTAATTATTTGTTCGATAGTAAGCAAATGATACAATATATATGCACAAAAGGCCAATCCTTATTCTTTAAGCCATTTGACAAATTTGTTGAGGTTCTCTAAAGATCGACCTTTGTTGTTCATTAGGTTCTCCTTTAGCTTTAAAGACCTTGATCGTATATTCTCATCGCTAATTAGTTGGTCCAATTTCTTCTGAATTTCCTCCCGTGACACAAGTCCATTTTCATTTGAGTTCAGTCCCAACCCAACATTCAACTCATTACAAATGTATGTTTTGTCATAAATTTGGTCTGAAAAATACGGCCAGCACAAGAAGGGCACACCATTTGACAAACCTTCCACGGTTGAATTCCAACCACAATGGCTAACAAAGCATGCAATGGCAGGATGACTTAGAACTTTTTCTTGAGGTGCCCATCTAACTATCTTACCTTTATGCCCTTGGAATTCATTAGGGAACATCATCTTATTGTCTTGACGCACAACCCAAAGAAAAGGTATATTGGTGAGGTCTAGTCCAAGAGATAATTCATTGAATTGGCTTTGGTCAAAAATAGTGATACTGCCAAAGGCAACATATATGACAGAACAATGAGGTTGTTGATCAAGCCAATTCATGCAAGAGAGATCTTCTTCCCAAAATTGTCCCAATGATCTTGATGTTGCATTTGTACTTTCATAACTTCTCAACAATGGGCCAATTGGGAGGATCTTTGGAACAAAATTGAAAACCCCAGGTTCAAGTTCATATGCTGTGTTACATAGCCACCATTCTATCGAATTTAAAATTCGTGAACATTGCATAAAATCCGTTTTGCCAGCAGGCATATTTAACCAAAAAAACAATCTTGGGTCTATCTCTGGGATATTTGGTGATAGTTGAATTGTCTTTTTAGTGGTTAATAGTGATCCTGCAACAAAAAATAAAATTAAAGTAGAAATACATGAGAAAAGATTCTCTTATATCGAATTTTTAGATGATTTTATGAATTATGATATCGACATTTTGTGTTTAATTTTGACAGAGCCATGTCTATTATAAACATGTTTAGCATGCATTATTTTTTTTTACTAACACACAAATAGTAAAAAAAACTTTATACGTTGTCTTGATAATATTTAATTTTTTAATTCATAGAAGCTCTCGTCATATTAAATTTTTCATAAAAGCTTATTTTAAATTATGAATAAGCTAATTTTAGATAATGAGAAAAAAACTTGTTAATTTTTTTCTCCAAAAATATCTATCCAAAACAAGACCTATAACTATTTAAAAACATTAAGCACAATTTGTATATGGATGAATGTCAAGTAAAAATTAAAATTAAAAGTAAAATTACTATTATTTATATTTTAGTTTATAATATATATTCGTTTATATTAAAAATATTTTTAACATTAATTAAAACGAATTTATTATATTTATCTTTCAATTAAGATTCATATATTGCATAAAGTATTAAAATATCAGGCAGCAGAGACAAAGCTAGTTGTAAAAATATTATTTTCTTAAGCTTTCAAAATAAATAAATAAATAAAAATCGAATTTTATTTTATAAAGAGATATCTACAATATTAATAAAGATGATACCTTAATTTGATGCCCACTTCTTTTTTAATTTTTAACCCTTAAATATTTTTTAAAGGTTATGGTCAAATTTGTAACTATATCTTTCTAACATTTCTTTTTTTTAGTAATTTTATGGAAGTTTTTATTGATTTTTTTAAAATAACCGTACATCAGCACTTTTATAGAGAGACATTATTATTTTTATTTTAAAAAGTATTTTTTATTTAAATAAAATTTATAGAAACATGAAATATCTTAATTCTACTAGTTAATAATTTTATAAAAAAAAAAGGAACGAAGGAAACTTTTCTTTTAAAATTTAATTTAGAAATTTTAACCGTAACAAAATTACTATTTTACATCCTTATTTGTATTGGTTGTGTGTAACAACTGATATAACTAGTGACATGGTGATCTTTTTAAAAATTACAGTTTACTTCTCAATTTTCTTAAAGTTTTGGGCCTTTTATTTATTTTTTCTTAGGTTTTAATGTTGTACATGACTTGAACTTCCGATTTCCTTATCCTTAATTATCTTGTGTTGTTGGAAGATGTGTGGAGGAAGAGAGTTGAAGAAGAGAAGAGATAACGTTTGATGTAGAAAGGAGGTTGCAACTTTTCTCGCTAGGTAAAAGTCACGTCAATTTTACATCAAATATATCTACATCAATTCTATAATTGATGTGAATGTTATTTTTAAGAATAATGATTTAATCTTCGAATTTTTTTAATCTGAAACTTCGACTGAATAATTAAAATAATAATAATTATTATATAATAAATTTATTAAAAATATTATTATTTTAATTATTCAGATGAAGTTTCGAATAAAAATTTGGCGACTGTATAAATACTCTATTTTTAACGAAAAATTCTACGTCATCCAAACTCAAATTTCAAAATCTATTCCCAATTGATTAAAAAATTAATTTAAATTATAAAATATTAAATTAAATAATTATTTTATAATAAATTTATTAAAAATATAAATATTTTAAAATTTCAGATGATGTTCGATTTTTTTTTTTGGAACGTGTAGCATTCCTCATTTTTAACCGATGTAAAAGACATTCTGTACTAATTAATATCTCAAGCTACAATAAGGATCAAAGGAAATCTCTTTATCAACTTTTTTTTTTTTTTCAATAGGAGATAATATAGATTTTTATAACAACACATTTCATAACAGTCTTTTTATAGGTGCAAGCTTTATTTTGTATTTTTACAAAATTGCTTATTGAAATTTACATGATTTAATGTATATTTATTAAAAATCTTATTTCTAACCGTGTATTCATCTACGTTAATAATTTAGTTTTAGTTATACTATCGACATTTTCCACCTAATTGTTGTGCGGTGCATTAGTTAAATTATTACTTACATATATTAATTCTTCAAGGTAGCCATAGTTTGGAGTACAAATTAATTTTCATGCTCTTGATTAAAAATCAAAGAAGTTTTCTAGAGTAAATAAAGTCAAACAAATATGGATATGTAGTAAAATGTATGAAATTATTATTAATTTCTTACCATCAGAATTTATGATCCCATCATCAACAAGCTTGGGGATGTTGCATAACAAGGCAAACATAGTTGCTGCTATAGGACAGAATATAGCTCCTTTGATTCCGAATTTACTTGCAACCTCGAACGCCCATACCATGGCCAAATCTGCAACAATGAAACCGATTTTATGGTCACCCTTCATATGAATATCCTCTATCAGCTTCTCAAGCGTTCTAGGCATGGTGCTGAAAACAGCATCAAGTAGCTTCCCTGGCTCGTTTCTCTCATCATCATCGGGTCCTAAACCATCGGGGATTGAGACCAACTTGAGTAGTGATTCATCAAGGCTATGTTGTTGCTCCACCATAGAACTCATCATTCGTTTGTGGTTGAAGTCTGAGTTCACAAAAATGACTCTGCATCCATGATCAACCAACTTTTGTGAGAGGATCATCATGGGGTTCACATGCCCTTGACCTGGAAATGGTAAAACTAGCACAGTTGGGATGATCATCATGTTTTGTATTTGGATGGGTTTCTAGATCTACTCTTGTATTTTAATTTGGCCTTATTTGAACTTCACTTGCATGGGTTTCTTTATATACACAGAAGTTAGTAAATTAAAATGTTTAATACATAATAACCTACTCAATTATTGGTATGAAAATTAACTTTTACAAAGTCTCTAATATAACTTAAAAGAACTTTTGAGCAGTGTTATAAAAGTAAGATCAGATTGGCCTGCTCGAATGGGAATGATATTAAATTTAGAACAATTTATTCATCAAATAATTAAATTGGACTAAATCGACCAATTTTTGTAAAAAAAATGGGTTATCTGATGAACTAGTCTGATTTTTAATTTTAAAAAAACAAAAAAAAAATAATTAAGTGTTTAGACTTTATAAAAGTTACAACAATTCTAAATGTTAATAAAATAAAGTGATTAATATTAAAATGTATTTTTAACATTTTCAAATGAAAAATAAAAAATGTATTTCTAACAAATATTATTACTCACAAAATATATTCTTTTCATTTAAATATTTTGTGACTTCAATATTTTCTTGTTCGCAACTTTTAATATTGAAATGTTTTAAAAATATTTTAAGAGACCTAATCATCCTCTAATGTCAAATTTAGTAATTAGAATTAAAGGATGGTCAAATATTCACCAAGCTAAGAGATTTAATATGAGGATCAATATCATTAATGTATTGAATGAATTTCATAATGTAACACTAATCATTTTGAAATTTTAGGATAGAAACTATGAATATTATGAGATTCATAAATAATAAGTTTAGTATAAATAGAGACATCTAAAGAAAGACAAAATACACATTTTAAATACTTTAGATTTGGACGATATATAATTAAGTATTTTTTAATATACTTTTTATTAGGGAGCTCGATAAAACTCTTTCTGACATTCCTTTTTCTTGTTAGAAAACGAGCTTCCACCATGATGCATTAGAATGTGATTGTTGAGATTGTTAGATAATTATAGTGATTATTGTTGTTGGAGGCTTAATAAAACTACTCAAACAATATAATGTAGCTAAGGATTTAATCTCTATCTCCCATTTTCTCGTTTTTAATCTCAACTACAATGGGAACACTTGTCATAAAAGCGTGAAAGATATTTTCATTGTCCAAGTCATTGCGATGCATTGTTATCTTATGAAATATATTAACACCGTAAAACATTATTAGTTATAGTTTAAGAAAAAGTCATTTTGTTTAACTGCATCATTTTAGAAAACCAATTCAATTATGTTTCATCATGTTAATTAATTAGAGAATGATTTCAAATTATTTGGTTCATAACTGCCTTAATCTCTTATACGTTTTTTAATAAAATCAATACGAACAAGACGTAAGATGGATAAATTGCTTTGAAGTAATGTCATTTCAACTTCTAAAGATTAGTAAATTGTTTTATATGTCTAAAAGGAAAAAAAAATTGTTTCTACATGCAACTATGAAGGAATGCTCCTTTTCTCCTAGTCTTAAACTAGTGCAAAAATTAGATTTAAAATTGGAGTTTTAAGATTGGTTACAAGGTAACCGATCTTAAAAGTGACGCGGTGACAATTTTGTAAATAACATAAATACTTTTAAGATCGGTTATTTTATGACCGATCTTAAAAGGTATGTCTGACACAATTTTTAAGATCGGTTACAAAAGAACCGATCTTAAAAGTTGTATCAGACATAACTTTTAAGATCGGTCATAAAATAACCGATCTTAAAAGATCGGGATCTTAAAAGATCGGTTATTTTATGACCGATCTTAAAAGTGCTACTTTTAAAATCGGTTATTTCAGAACCGATTTTGTATGTAGTATACAAAATCGGTTCTTAAATAACTAATTTTAAAAGTATCGTCAGAAATCTTTTATATTTCCCTCCATTCTCATTCTCTTTAATCTTTCCCTCCATTCCTTTTTTTACTCTCTGACGCTCTCATTTTCTAAAGTCTCCAATAAGGTAAATTTCGTTGTCGTTTTCGTTTTCATTTTCGTCTTCTCATGCTCTTCTTGTGTCTCTTTTCGTTTTCTCATGCTCTTCTCTTGTCTCTATTTTCGTTGTAGGTTCATTTTAGGTAAATTTCGAACCTGGAATGGCCCGTTCTGCAAGGAGAACGGCTCGTACTGCAAGGAGAACGACCCATTCTCCATGGAGAACGGCCCGTTCTACAAGGAGAACGGCGCGATCTTCATGGAGAACGGCCCGTACTGAAAGTTAACTTTTTAGGCCTTTTGAACATCCTGGAACGGCCCGTTCCAGTTTTGAAACGGCCCATTCCAGTTTAATTTTTTTCGCCTCCCAGACTTTTAAGATCGGTTATAAAACAACCGATCTTAAAAGTTAACTTTTAAAATCGGTTGTTTAACTAATTTTAAAAGTCTAACTTTTAAAATCAGCTCTTTTAAAATTGGTTACAAAACCGATTTTAAAAGTTAAAAATAATCGATTTTAAAATGCTTTTTATTCATTTTTGTTGCATATGTATTTATATATGCGTGATAATTTCTTCAAATAACTGTGTCGGTTTGAACTTTTTTAATTCTTTTTTGTTTAATGGATGATACATGGAGTTTGATGTTGCATCTGCAACCTCTATTTTTCTTTTATTACAATTTAATCAATAATTATTTATTACTTGATATTATTACATTCAATTATCACGATAATTATTATGATAAATGGCCATACTCTTATATCATATATTCAGTTATTATAATTAAATTTTATAAATATTCATGACGTGATATTTTTGTTTGTGTCTTGTTAGACTTATTAATAAGGTTTATTTTTGTTTAAAAAAAGTTTTTTTCGTCATACTTGTATAAAATATTTAATTTGTGGTTTATACGGGAAATTATAGAATAAAAAAATTGATATACAAAAATATATACAATTAATTTTTTTATGGTGTGTGTTATGCTGCATATTGTATATTAGTACAAAAACCTAAATGTGTTAATTAACTTTTTTTATCATAAATTTAGGATATATATCCGCAAAATGACAATTATCGTTTTATATTAAAGTTATATATATTTCATGATTTTAATTATTAGTCGATTATTATTGTTATAATTTTTTGTTTGTTTCAAATTAAATAATAGGAATGAAGACAAGGCATTTGAAGCTCTGACATGATTTACCACGTACAAAAATCATTTTGGAAAGATATGAGTAAGATTAATTCAAAATTGATCACTGTGCATAAATATCATCTCGAAAAGACGTGAGTAGGAGTGGCTCGCAACCGACCACCACACATAAATATCACTTGAAAAGATGTAAGACTAGCTCGCAACCAATCATTTACACACAAAAATCGGTCTAGGGATGACATGAGAAAGGCTAACTTGCAACAGATCACTACACAAAAAAATCATATTGGAAAGAGTGAGTACATAGGATTAGCTTAAAATTGGCCAACAAGCACCAAAAATCGAGGGATTGATTAAGGTTAAGAGGCAAGTGAACCATCTAGACATTATTTTAAAAGATCTCAACTATTCGACAAAATATGGAGAGGGGTACCTATAGCCTTCAAACAGCTTGTACTTAAGGTTAGAGACAAGTATACTATCTCATAAATATTCTGAGAGATCTACTCATCATCTAATGCTGTTAGTAGTCTAAATTCAAGGATTGTAAAATACTCACCAAGTAATCAACACTATTAATACATAGATTGAATTTCATAATGTAACACTAATCATTATGAGATTTTAGAATGGAAACTATAAAAATCATGAAACTCATAAATGATAAGTTTAATATAAATAGAAACCTTTGATATTAGAGAAAGATGGATTACACATTCTAAATGTTTCAAATTTGGACAATGATTAAGTCTTTTCTAATGTGTTTTCCATACCTAAACAAAAATAATATCTTCTTCCCCATTTTACATTTTCTTATTTAAATATAGATGAAAAGTCAATGATAACAAAATGCGTCAATTAAAAAATATGGTAACTAAATGGTTTATTACGTAATTATATTAAATTATATTTTGAAAATTAACTAGTTTTTCATAGTTTTAAGTACATAAGTTAAAAAATTACTATTTTTTTTTTATAATTCATATAAATTACATTGATAGTAGAGTTCAAATATAAAATCTTACATATACTATTTCAATTTCTATATCACTAATAAGCTAACGTTAATAATTCACTATTTAATTTTAATTAATTTAACTAAGTATTAATTTATTTATGGATAAGACAAGTCGGTAATTAAGTACTTTTAATAAGAATTAAAATTTCTCTCAATTATTGATACTATTTAAAATAAATTTTTATTATATATACCTGGTTTCTTTTTTAACATAAATTATACAAGTTATTAAAGTAAAAATTAACTATAATTAAAAAATTATTACATAAAATTTTCCTACTTTTATCCTAATTTATCCTATCCATCATGTGACAAAGAAAGAAGACAACTTTTCCCATCACTGAACTTCTTGCCTAAATTAAATGCTATTATAACACTCTGATTTTTTTAGTAAAATTATATTTTTTAATTGTTATTTATGATATTTTGTTATAATTAATTAAGTTGTTTTAATAATTATTTTCATTATTTCTATAATATATATATATATATATATATATATATATATATTATAAAGTTTTATAAGTAAGCGTTTCATTATTTATTTATTAATTTAGAGAAGGGTTTTTGGTAACTATAATTAATTATTTTTAATGAGGGATTAAGAGGGAATTATGTTTTTTTTTTTAAAGAGAGAAGTTTTGATCAATTTTTCATTTTACACTCCTTATACTCTTTTAACTTGTGCTTGCACACTTTAGATCTTGGAGGACCAAAGCTCGAGGAAAATAATTCTAGAGATCTATGTCTGGCTTCTAGTGCTTATTAAGGTAAAAGAGAGTGAGTAATCTTGCTCTAGACATGAGTTATATGTTGGGTTGTGAGATTGATCTCAATCTTGTCCATATTGTATTTCCATAAATGTGTAATTGTCTTCTCTATTGCTCTTTGATGTTCCAATTGTTATTAGGTATATGCATATGCCTTTAATTTCATGTTTTGATCTATAATCACATGTTTTGTAATCGCATGTTTTGGATTGTTTGTGGGTTCCCATAGGAAGTCTAAAATAGTTATTATGTGAATGGATAAAATGAGCATGTAATTGATGTGTATAACTTGTGTTTTTTGCAATATAACATGTGTAACACCCTCTATCCAACATGCCATAATATAATATAAAATTGAATAACCTCAATATAATAAATAAACTCAAATTTCACACACGTAAAGAGAATCACATTTTAACATAAACTAAACTTGGCAAAAATAACAATCACAAAATAAATAAAAATTAAACTGCTCAAAGTAAATAGTAAGAATCAAATCCTAACTAGTCATAACTAATTTCCTAGTGTCACATGTCCTATAAGAGCAAAATCCAATGTTGAGTATTAAGCCTCATCACTGACATCCTTATTAGCACCATGTTGATGATTACCTAAAAAAAACCCACAAGAAGACAACACAAAGAAAAGGGAGTGACAAACATCTCACTTTAACTCACGGTGTAGGAATGCAAACCAGCTAGCCAAACTCAAACAACACATACAACATGATATACCATACACAGTTACACATCATCGTATTTAACACATTTATAGCATAGTAAGCAACAATAGATAAGATTATAATGCATATGTTATAAACATAGACTACATGTTATCATGCATGTGGCACTAGTAAAAATATCATATATAACACTTGTGCATTGCCGTTAGCAACACATGTCGGGTCACACCTTTTGTGCATTCTCACTAGAAGGACATATTACTAGGGTATGATCAGGATAGCTAAGCCGTACAAGATACATTCCAAGCTCATGAGGACAAGATTGAGACTTCCAAATCGTGCTATCCCCAAGATTGGTTCCCAAGCTTTTACATAAGGGACCTTCTCTGACGGTGTATTCCATATATATCGTACCCTTAAAAAAACATTTTTATGTGCATGATACATGTTAGACTCTATGCATAACATTGCACATGATCTCATGAACTCACTGTCAACTAATCTTATATCATAAAATCATCAATCATTCTCAATATAGTAATTAATAATTTAATATAAATTAAATATTAGCAATCAATGACATAAGGGATCGCATCACTACAACTCATACATAGCTCATAAGCATATCAATAGCACACTCACATACTACATTTTCATAACTTAATCTTCTACGATATCTTGTGGTCCAAACACCTTAGTTATTTATATATATATACATATATATATATATATATATGCTATTAAATTGATCTTAATTTTATTAGAAAGCTAAGACAATTATCTCTAACTTTTATATTGATGTGAAGAACTAAATACGCCATTTACTATTTTAAATAAATACAAAACCACAATGTTTCAGCCTAAATTTGACAACCTAACCTTTTCTCACTAATTTGATCATAACTGGAGTTCTAGACCTTTTTTCTAGATGATTCTAACGAAATTTGAAAGGTAACATCCTAGGCTATAATTTTCATGAATACCATAAAACCTAATTTTTCCATTTAAGTCTACTCAAAACGCTTACAAGGTATGCACGTTACATTTTGTGCACAAAATATGAGGTTCATCTTTTAACTCACATAACTAGGTTGTTCCTTAACATTTTTATGTGATTATTGAGTCTAATCTACAGCTCTAAATGTTTACTTTCTAACCCAAGAATCAGAACTCAATCTCATTAATCACATGTAAAGAAATTAGATAAATACCAAGTATGTTTATACTAGAATTTTCAGAATTTAACACAACTCACACCCATACTTTTTTCTCTCAATCCAATTAGTAAGAAATCTTCATAGGTTTTACTCTTAGTCATGACGACACCCGACAAGCTCAAGGTGGCACCCATCATTGTAACAAAAACACAACACTTTTAACATAAATGTGAATTTCATATAGTAAGTATCAATTTTATGATTTCAATAGGTAAAAACATTCTAAAGGTCGTGTTACACTCTAAAAGACATAAATTACATATATTTACATGCTTATATCAACTTTTCATACAATCACCACAAATGCATTCCTTTAGACTTCCTAGAGAAACACATGAACAATCCAAAATTCTCAAGATTAGTTTAATACTCAAAATTAAACATACACGCATATTAATAATATCAAATAGAGTACTGAAGAACTATATGGACGATAGAAACACAAAATAGTACATTTAGGTCTACTCAAAAATGATCCATCTCTAGAGTCTAGACTATGAAGTCCATGAAGTTTCGTTTGTTGCTCAATATTCCAAACAGACAAATAACACCAAAACGGGTAGTTGTGGATAGAACTAGCTAGGTCTTACCTTAGATTATTGCTTCCCTGCATCAATGGAGGCATGCTATAGATAAGCATGCTGAATTTCTTTCTTGCAGTCCATAGTGATACATGTTAGTTTCAAGGAAACATTTAACAAAAGAGAAATGCTAAAGAAAACATTCTTTGAATGGTGTAGGTCGCACTCTTCTCCAAATTAAATCCGTGTTTTCACAATATTGTCAACAAATTATTCAACAAAAACAACTCTCACTATATAGAAAAGTTTTAAATTAGTATCAACCACAAACTAATACTAGATATAGTGTCAATCACTTGACGTTATACTGTCACTAAAATATTTTTTATCAATTACCAAAAAAAATATTCTTTTTAATCAATTTCTTAATATATTTTCTAACACTACTAATATTAGAATAATAATAATAATAATTTTTTGCATTGGCTTAATATCATCACTAAATATAAATTTTGGAAAATAAATTTATTAACCTAATAAAATCGATTGGGTTGATGCTAATAAGTTGAAACTGATGTCAACATGCTTAACAATCAACACTAATATTTCATTTGAGCACAATAATAAAATATTCTTCCTACTTCACTCTCTTCTTCTCAAATGTTTCTTACACTAATAATATTTTAAAAAAATTGTTAGTCTTGGTTGAACCAACACTAAATAATACTCCTCTTATCTTTATACAAAACAGGATTTATATATAAGGAAATGACAGTTCTTTTAATTTACAATTTTTTTTTTATAAAGTATTAATTTTTTTTCATTTTTTATTTATTAAAGATTGTGAATAATATTTTTTTTCTTGTTTTTAAATAATGAGAAGAGTTGAGAAATAAATGTTTTGTTTTTCATCTCCTAAACTTTATAATTGTCATTTATCAATTTTATTGGTGTTGCCATATAAACTATGATAAAAAGAAATATCTTTATCTCTCACATGACAATTTAATGACAAATAAGAAGGGTAAAACTGATACATCATACATGATTTTTTTTTATAAAATCAAAATCAACATAAATAACTACTTATATTGATTTGTGTAATTATGTTATAAGTATCTTATAATCAAGACTAGAATGGGTATTTCTTTAAAATATTAAATATATTATACTATTACAGTCAACCATGATATACTAATAAGCATTAAAACTAACATCAACATGACCGACACATTTCATTTGAGTGTGAAAATGAAAAACCCTTCTTTATTATTGGTTGCAAGAATATGTTGTTTTGCGGCCAAGAGTTGGGCAGAAGAGTAAAACTTTCTTTGTTGAGAAAGGATGGAATAAAGAGTGACAATGGAGAAATACCGAGAGCAAGGTTGTTGTGATAGTACCGGAGCACATCTTTTCTGAATAGTCTTCTGTTAGTTTCGATTATAGTCAAATCTAACTAGTATCGGCAGAAGTTTTGACTTGGCAGACTCTATTAAGCAACAACTTCTACGCTACCACATTTGTGTCAACCTTTTTGAAACAGACTCAAAATCATTGCTTGATTGATAAGAAATTATGAAAAATCAATTTTCATGGATTAAAAAGTTAACTATTATTATAAAGTGATGTCTTTTAAATTGTGTTGGGATGCAAACAAAATCCCACATCGTTCAAACAAGAGGATGGACATGAGTTTATATACACACACTTGTCTCCATTGGAAGAGAGGCATTTTGAGTGATATCCAAAAGCAAATCCGTGAGGGCTAGGCCCAAAGCGGACAATATCTCATCAATGTGGAGACATGAGTATATATGTGGTAAACCCCATCGGTGCCCAACAAGTGGTACCAGCTCGACGAGTATGATGGCTGGCACTTGGATCCAAGTTTGGGATCCCTGGCACTTGGATCCAAGTTTGGGATCCCTTGTGTCGAAAGTCTTCCTAACGGTGGGTCCATGTGAAAGAGAGGCTTCCTGGTAACATGGAGGGTTAGGAGGTGTGTCCCAGCACTCTAAGCATGAGTGAGCTCTGTGGGGCCACCATCGGATAATACTCGTAGTTTTCACTGCAGGGGATGGGTTAAATTGTGGTCCTTTGTTTGAGGGGAGGATTGTTGGGATGCAAACAAAGTCCCACATCGTTTAAACAAGAGGATGGACATGTGTTTATATACACACATTTGTCTTCATTGGTTGAGAGACCTTTTGGGTGATGCCCAAAAGCAAATCCGTGAGGGCTTGTACCCAAAGCGGACAATATCTTACCAATGTATGTGTGATATAACCCCCTCCCCCCCCCCCGATGCACAACAAATTGAGAAATACAAAAGCTACGTATTAGAGAATGATGAATATGGTGTTTGAAAATTAGAGGAATTTGGAAGTACATATTGACGTTATGACAATAAAAAGATCGAGGGGCATTTGGATTATCTGGCATACATTTTTAATCAATTGAGGAAATGCAATATGAGACTCAATCATGCTAAATGTGCATTTGGAGTATTAACGGGTAATTTTTTGGGGGTATATGTTATTTGAAAGAGCAATCGAGTGAATCTAGAAAAGTGCTAGATAAATTTGTATACAAAAAGACTTTAGAATGTTAAAGAGATATAGAAGTGGACAGAAAGATTACAGCCGCTCTAATGAGATTTATTACAAAGTCTAGCCTTTTTTCAAATTGTTAACCAAAGATCGTTAAAAGATTGTCAATTCAAATGGGAGAATTTCTATGATATCCATCTGTTAGGCCTGCTCGGAAAATATGATAGTCGAAAAGTTGCAGTTGAAAGGTTTGAAGCTCGAAAATATTTATCCGAAAAGAATGACAACCATCAGGAGACAACCATCAGGAGTTATAGGAACTATATTCGAGGAAGCTCGAAAAAGAGATGGAAGTCACTGAAGGTTTATCAGAGCATTGAGTGGTTATAATGGAGCGATTAAAGGAAATGAGTCGAAAGGATAAAAAACACGTGGAAATAACGGTTATGGGAAGTTATACTTTACAGCACGTATTTGATATGGAAGAGCAGTTACATACCCACGACGCATGAAGATGAAAGATAACTGCTCTCGAGAGTTCTATAAATAGGCAAAGCTTAGCCTTTCACGAGGTCGGAAAACTCATACTAAGACTAGAATCTGAAGCACTCTCTGCCTGCGCATATGACTTTCGTGCAAGGAATCATTTTTGGGTATGGTTATTTCTCGGCCACTTTTCTTTTCTATTTTTAGGAGTAGAAGTAGAATAGTTTTCTTTTTCTTCTTTTAATCACGTAGTGTATTCGTATACTTTGATCAGTATGCTTTAATGTGTAATGTAATTTGACCATTGTACGAAATGACCTATGATTTGCATTACTAATATACGTGTTGTTCATTTTGTGCATTTAAGTATTTACATACATGAACATTATTGCTTGATAATACTTAACGAATATTTAGAGACAAGCAATCATTGAAAGTTTCCACTCTGTCTCTCTTTTTTGCGTTGTGTTTCAAATCCATAAGAACGTTAACATACCTAAATTGAAACATTGATTGTGCTAGTCCGAGTAAAAAGAATCCTTAAAACTAATTCCACCGTAAACAAATTGGCACGCCCGGTGGGACACGTTTAAATCACAAACATAATTGGGCTAGTTTTAAGTATGCATGTTGCATGAGACTTAGGAGTGGAAGAACCATGTCTACATCTAATAATCAGAGGGAAAAAAACACGAAAAATAATAATCACGTAGATGTAGAACAAGCAAACCCTAACCCCGATACCAGGGGGCAGCATCTTCCCCTGTGTTACTCAAAAATACAGCTAGGCAAACAAATGTTACTCAGGAACTAGCAAACGTCACTAGGGAGTATCCTTGGGGTATGCCACAGAATTGGCGAAATACCCAACCAGCTGTACATGTCGAAATGCCAATACCTTTCTTAGGACCTAATCCACAAATGCACGTATCCCCACAAGGATATAATCATGGACCAAATGGTTTGGGTTTTGTTATGCACGACCCATATCAACACGTAGGAACAAGTTAGGAAGGTTCCCTGATTCGACAGGGCAGTTACGTCCCTACTGGTATTAGTAATCAAGCCATGATGGCTCTTCGACAACAGATGGACCATAGTAATCATGACATGGTCAATTTGTTGTCAACCCAAATGCATAATATTATGACTCCTCTGTATGAATTGATAAACAAAATAGGAGATAAATTAGGTGATGGACCACCCTCGAGAGCCATGAGTGCAAATCTTAACGAGATGGAAAATCTAGATGGGAATGGGATTTTTCGACAAAACGTAGGTCAACCTAATAGGAATCCAAATGATAATCTAGATCAAATAGTAGAAAGGATATTAAATAGACATGGATTCGATGTAGGTCGAAATGAACGTCCTTATTTTGTGTCATCCTTCCCAGATTATGTAACTCAAGTAGAACTGCCTAGAGGAACAAAAGTCCCGAAGTTTTCAAAATTCGCGGGAGAATTAACTGAGTCTACAGTCGAACATATAGCTAGGTTTGTAGTCGAATGTGGGGATTTAGCGAATAATGAATATTTAAAGATGAAGTATTTTCCAAGTTCGTTAACTAAGCACGCTTTTACATAGTTCACGACCTTGCCCCCTAATTCGATACACACTTGGGTTCAATTAGAGGGTAGTTTTCACGAACATTTCTTCAGAGAAGAAACGAAAGTTAGTATAGTTGATCTAATGAACATTAAGAGACAAAGCCATGAAACTTTAGATGACTATTTAAATAGGTTCAGACAATTAAAATCTCGATGTTATACTAATATACCTGAACATGAATTAGTTAGGATTGCAGTAACAGGGTTAGATTTCTCGATACGTAAAAAATTAGTAAATGAACAGTTGAGAGACATGGCCTAGTTAGCCGAAAAGGTAAGAAGGATTGAACAAATCAAGCTAGAAAAAGAAAGATTAAGAAAATTTGATAAATCTGTTCGAAAGGAAAAAGTGGCCTATCTAGAAAATTCCGAATTAAGTGATGATCCTAACTATGAGATTTCGAGTGAAGATTTTGAGGTTAACTTAGCAGAATTGCGTCCTGGTCCTACGTACCAGTGTCAAATGTTAAAACCGGGAGATAGTATAGAAGGAAATTCGACCAAGAGATACAGTTTCGACATTACTAAGGCTGATAAGATATTTGATATCTTATTAAAAGATAAACAAATTGTACTCCCAGAAAACCATAAAATTCCTCCATTCGAGCAAAGAAAAGGGAAGAAATATTGTAAATATCATAATATGTATGGGCATTGGACTAATAATTGTGTACATTTCAGGGATTTGATCGAGAGAGCGATTACTGATGGTCGCCTTGCTTTCGAGGAAAAGGAAATGAAAGTGGACACTGATCCATTTGCTGCCCATACTGGATATGTGGAGTCAGTTTCGATGGGAGTTAATATGGTTGAAGTTAGTGTTGAAGATGAGGAAAATATCGAACCTATTTCTGATGAGAAACTCGAAGAACTGATGGACGACTTCGTTAAGGAAGAGGAACCTATCTACCCAAAAGAGGGAGATAGTTTGGTTGAGTTTCTGTTGAAGAAAAAAGAAGCTGACAGGGAGGTTATGCTGTGTCCTCGATGCAGTGCTGTCTTCGATAGAGCTGTGGCTAAGGCTTTCGAGGAGTCCGAAATGATGAAGAGCTACAAAGCCGAAAAGCTTCGTGAGAAGGCTACACATAATGCTGGGTCGAATGCTGGGTTGACCATGAGGCAGGTTCACATGCCTCAATATAACGCCCCTATGGGTAAGATGGAGATGTACAATTCGTCGAAGTTCGGCAATACATTTGTGCCGAATGCAAACGTCCCAGTAGGGAAGTGGAATGCTCCTCCAAGACCAATGGGTCGAGGAAAGAAGGTGATGAACTATGCTGGGAACCTAGTGCAATGAAATCCTGGGAAGCCCTCGAATATGTCTGCAGGTCTTGGAAGATTTTCAACTGGAAGTTATGGGCGTGGTTTTTGACAGCCCTTTAATAACTTAACTAAAACACAATGGAGGAGACAGCAAAGGATGAGAAAGGCCACCTTTGAAGGGTTCAGAGGGAACCGTTTTTCGATTCCTATACCTCAAAAGGGGGAATCTTCTCGAAAATTCATCGAGGACGATGAAGATCTGATAACCGATTGTTTCGATAGTGGATTCGATGATTCTTTGGAAGACATTTGTGGAATAGTTTCAATTCTGCCTTCCGAGTATGCTGGGGCCATGGAGTCTGTAAATGAACAAGAAGACATTCATCGAGAAGATTTCTTTGATGATCCCAATTACGAATCCAAGATTGTGTGGGTTAATCAGATCTCGAGGGTTATCCCCAAGTTTAATTCGGCTGTCTTCGATTCCCCTACCGAAGAGATGAAGGGTCACCTGAAACCTTTACTATTAACCTTGATGATCGAAGGTCACGAGGTGAACAAGGTATTGATTGATGGAGGTGCAGTTGTGAATATCTTGCCCAAGACAATGCTGAAGAGGTTCGGGAAATCTATGGCCGATTTGAAGCCTCATAATATATTGATCTCAGACTATGCAAGAAAGTCTTCACACCCTGAAGGTATGATTTTGCTTGATGTGCAGATTAGAAGTGTGAAGAGGACGACCATGTTTATCGTAACGCCATCCAAGGCGAATTTTAACGTCCTGCTAGGTCGAGAGTGGATCCATGGGGTAGGAGCTGTTCCTTCCACGGTGCACCAAAAGATTTTCTTCTGAAACGATGATGAAGGGTTGGAAGTTCTCGAGGCTGATCAGAAAACGTATGAAGTTGGTATGTATTTTGCTGACCAACAATTAACAGCATTTGCAAAGACCAAGCCTTTCGATGCCTACAGCTCTGGAGTGATGGATGAGGAAGAAGGAGTTAAGAAAACTTTCTGCTGGGATGTGAAGAAAGGTTTTGTAATTCGAGCCGAAAAAGATTCGGCTCCAATTAAGGAATGAAGGATGAAGATCCTTATTCGAGCTTCTTAGCTCGAATATCGGCCTACATGGCCGATCGAATGGCCAACATGGCCGAGGAAAGACAAGACAGGGAGGTACATATAAATGAAGTCGAGGATGATGAAAATAGCACGGCCACTTTGGCCGAAGAAAAACAAAAAACAAAGAAAAAAGGAATAGATTTCGAGGTCAAAAAGAAGGAAGAAAAACAAAAAACAAAAGAAAGAGGATATAGACTTCGAAGTCGAAAAGAAGGAAGGAAAAGAAAAAACAGAGAAAAAACGAGGAGACTAGGTTGTCTTGAAACAAATAGAAAAAGAAAAAATAGAAATTAAAATGGACCAGGAGGTCGAAAAATTGAAAGAAGGTAAAGAGCAAGAGCCAGAACTCAAGTTAGACTGTATTTTCGATGATTCACCGTTGGGATTCGAAAGGGCAACCAAGGGAGAACATAAATTAGAATCTCAAGATCCACTCGAGGAAATTAACTTAGGAACTGTCGAAAATAGAAAGGTAACTTATATTAGCAAGCTCTTGTAAGGGGAGTTGAAGGAGGAAATAATTCGAGTTTTGCATGAATATAAAGACTGCTTTGCATGGGATTACGATGAAATGCCAGGATTAGATCGAGAATTGGTAGAGCATAGGCTACCCATGATCCCTGGAAAGAAACCTGTGAAGCAAAGCCCTCGAAGGTTCGCTCCTGAAGTAATCGAAAAAATCAAGGAAGAAATCGAGAGATTACTGAAAGCAAAGTTCATCAGAACTTCAAGATATGTTGAGTGGATATCGAATGTCGTGCCTGTTATAAAAAAGAATGGAAAACTCAGAGTATGCATCGACTTTCGAGAACTTAATGTAGCAACCCCCAAAGATGAATATCCTATGCCCATTGCTGAAACTATGATAGACGCTGTTGCAGGTAATGAAATTATGAGTTTACTTGATGGTTATTTTGGATATAACCAAATTTATATTGCAGCTAATGATGTATCGAAAACTGTTTTTCGATGTCCAGGTGCTTTAGGCGTCTATGAATGGGTGATGATGCCATTTGGATTAAAAAACGCAGGTGCCACTTATCAAAGGGCAATGAATTTAATATTCCATGATTTAATTGGTAAGTTTGTACAAGTATATATTGATGATATAATTGTTGGGTCGAAACAAAAGGAGGATCATCTAAGCCATTTAAAATTATCTTTCGAGAGAATGAGAAAACATGGTTTAAAAATGAATCCACTAAAATGTGCTTTTGGTGTTACAGCGGGAGAATTTCTGGGGTTTGTCATACACCAGAAAGGGATTGAAGTAAATCGAAACAAGACAAAAGCTATCATGGAGACTAAACCTCCATCGAACAAGAAAGAACTTCAATCTCTCCTAGGTAAAGTAAACTTTCTGAGAAGATTTATATCGAACTTGTCTGGTAAAACTAAAGTGTTTTCTCCTCTTCTACGTTTAAAAAAGGAGCAAGAATTTCGATGGAATGAAGAGCACCAGAAAGTGTTCGATGAAATCAAAGTTTATTTGGCTCATCCTCCAGTGCTTGCACCATTCTCTAAAGGGAAGCAACTGAAGTTGTACATTTCAGCTAGCGATTCGACTATTGCGGGCATGCTAGCGCAAGATGATGATAATGGCATCGAAAGAGTCATTTATTATTTAAGTCGAATGTTAGTAGGGGCAGAAATTAGATATACTCCTTTAGAGAAATTATGTTTAAGTCTTTATGTTGCTTGTACAAAGTTGAAATATTACATTAGGCCTTGTGATGTTGTAATATTTTGTCGAAATAATGTGATTAAGTATATGTTGTGTAAACCTGTTTTACATTCTCGAATTGGAAAATGGGCACTTGCGTTAACTGAGTATTCGTTAACTTTCGAGCCGTTAAAAACAATTAAGGGTCAAATAATTGCAGATTTTCTTGCAGATCACTCGAAAGAAACTGAAGAAGTTATTTACTTAACCACTAAGCCTTGGCAATTATATTTCGATGGCTCGAAACACGAATTAGGCACTGGGATAGGTCTTTTAATCATTTCTCCCGAAGGGTTCCCGACTAAATTATCATTTAAAACATACAAAGGATACTCGAACAATGAAACTGAGTATCAGACACTAATAACGGGACTTGAAATTATTAAAGAGTTAGGTGCTAGGAACGTATCAATTCGAGGTGATTCACAACTGGTCATCAAACAATTAACTCAAGAGTACAAGTGTTTAAACGAAAAATTAATTGAGTTCAAAACTCGAGTTGTGCAGTTACTTAACGCATTTGATGAAGTTCAGTTACAACATATTCCTCGAGACTCGAATATCATCGCGAATGAATTGGCTCAGATGGCATCAGGGTATAAAGTAAGTAAGGAATGTCTAGAGTATCTGATTCATACCGAAAACGAATTGATAGGCCATCTAGAGGTTCTAAGTGTTGGTTCTTCGAGCCAACAAGATTGGAGAAGCAAATTGGTCGAATATTTGCAAAATCCCAATTTGAAGGTCGAAAGAAAAATCAAACTCCAATCCCTCAATTATGTCTTGCTGAATAATGAATTATATAAAAAAAAGGTTTCGGTGGAGTTTTATTCAAATGTCTTGGAAGTCATGAAAGTTATATAGCTATGACAGAAATACATGAAGGCATCTGTGGAGCACATCAAGCAGGTGAAAAGATGAAATGGGTTTTGTCGAGGAAAGGTTTTTATTGGCCAACTATGATTAAAGATTGTATCGAATTCGCAAAAAGCTGTGAAGAATGTCAAAAACATGGGCCAATACAAAAGGTACCTGCAAGTGAACTGCATTTGATTATTAAGCCTTGGCCATATTATGCACAAGCAAATGGTCAAGTAGAGGCTGCTAATAAAGTGGTGATTGGTCTTGTCGCCACCCGCCGAAACGGACCTTGGCATTCGCGACGATGGTCGGACTCTTTTTAAAGTTTTGAAAAGTGGTGGATTGTTAGAACGACTTATTCTCAAACTGAGACCTCATCGAACTAACAATTTTATTAAATGATTCACCAATCCATGTTAATCCCAAGCGGGACCCTCCATGGATTAGTGGTTTTCGCAAAAAGAAGGGTTCTTGGAGTCGCCACCAATGTTTTACTCAAAACATTGGAAAAAGGGATAAGGCAATTGATTTTCGCAAATCAACCTTGGCCATTACAACCAGAGTTGGGTAAGGGAGTCGGTTACGTGCGGGGAAGGTGTTAGCACCCCACAACGCCCCTTTCGGGTTCCCTATGACAGATTATTTCATTAATAATAGTGTAAAATTACTAAATTACCCTTATTTATTAAAAACGGCTATGAATAAGATATCTACATGATGAATAAATTAAGCATGCGATACAACAATCAGAAAGCAGTAAAAGGAAGGATTTTGAAGAAGAAACCTTTGAAGCGTGCTTTTATATATTCAAATGTTAGGAGGCTTTTTGGCACTCCCTCCCACTACACGCTCGCTCGCTCCTTCCCTAAAAATTAATCTTTACTATGGAAATCAAAAAGATTTCCCTTCGACTAGTTCGAATTCTCAAGCTAAATGCTCAGAACTCAAGAACTTCGTCGGATCGGCTCTCAGAGAGAATTCTAGGGCAGAACACTGCTCAAAAACCCCAGAATACTCAAGAAGAGAGTCCAAGAAGTGTGAAAAAGTGTCGTTTGACGTCCAAATGACGTCCTATATATAGGAGTGAGGCGCAGTACGGCCTCTGACATCAATACGGCCCGTACTGAAGATTTGAACTACAGTACGACCGTATTGAATTCAGTACGGCCGTATTGAAGTTCAAAAACTTCAATACGGCCGTATTGGTTTCAGTACGGCCGTATTGTAGTTCAAAATGTGCAGTACGGCCGTACTGAACTCCAAGGAAGCCGTATTGAGCTCCAAGTCTCCCACTTCCTTATTTTTAGCTACTCTAAGACCTCTAAACCTACAGATAGTCATCCTATGGTCTTCTAGGAGTCCTTCTGGCTGACTTTCCTTCGATCTTTGAGAGTCTTCGAGTCTTATTTCCGACCCGGACAATTTTAGGGGTCTACAGCTGCCCCCCCTTTACTTAGTCAAACGGCTTTTTGGTGTACCGGTTGACAAGTAAAGGAGTTGACCCAATTGTCCGGGGAGTAGGCCATCCTTCTGACTTGTAGTGTCTTCCGGTGGAAAATTGTTGAGTAGCCTCTCCAGGTTGAGTATTAGTCGTCGCCTCTCCAGGCTCGTGCATACCTCGGTGCTTCTGACAACCTCGGTAGCTGAGTACCGCCTCTCCAGGCTTAACTTCGCTCGGCCTTCGAGCCGGAAGCTGCATACCTCCGTGTTTGTGACGACGGGGGTAGCGTGAGTACCGCCTCTCCAGGCTTAGCTTCGCTCGGCCTTCGAGCCGGAAGCTGCATACCTCCGTGTTTGTGACGACGGGGGTAGCGTGAGTACCGCCTCTCCAGGCTTAGCTTCGCTCGGCCTTCGAGCCGGAAGCTGCATACCTCCGTGTTTGTGACGACGGGGGTAGCGTGAGTACCGCCTCTCCAGGCTTAGCTTCGCTCGGCCTTCGAGCCGGAAGCTGCATACCTCCGTGTTTGTGACGACGGGGGTAGCGTGAGTACCGCCTATCCAGGCTTAGCTTCGCTCGGCCTTCGAGCCGGAAGCTGCATACCTCCGTGTTTGTGACGACGGGGTAGCGTGAGTATCTCCTCTCCAGGGATTTGTGATGATTTTGTCTCCACAGTCCACGATGCTGCTTCGACGGTTTGTTTTTTATTTTGGTGCCGCTGAGGGCTGGATAACGCAGGGATCCGTCTAGGGGATGTGCAGTTACTCATAGGTTCTTGTGTCCCAACTTTCCATTGCGTAGTTGGTGCCCATTGGGGAATTTCTGATTCCTTGGGGTGTAAACACAAAGATGCTCTTTCTGAGATGAGCGATGCCTTATGATTGGCTGACGTCCTTTTGACGTTGGTGGAGTATCCCGGTTATCCTTATTCAGGTGACTCCTTTTGATTTTCTGGTTTTATTGCCTCTGCGTAGGCTGTTATCCACTGGGGGATTCTGTCGTATGATTTTGTCTCCACAGTCCACGATGCTGCTTCGACGGTTGTTTTTTATTTTGATGCCGCTGAGGGCTGGATAACGCAGGGATCCGTCTAGGGGATGTGCAGTTACTCATAGGTTCTTGTGTCCCAACTTTCCATTGTGTAGTTGGTGCCCATTGGGAAATTCTGTTTCCGTGGGGATGCAGACACAAAGATGCTCTTCCTGAGGTGAGCGATGCCTTATGATTGGCTGACGTCCTTTCGACGTTGGTGGAGTATCCCGGTTATCCTTATTCGGGTGATTCTTTTTGATTTTCTGATTTTTGTTGCCTCTGTGTAGGCTATTATACGCTGAGGGATTCTGTCGTATTGGTTTTGACTGGCCTCTTCTGTTAGGCGGATTATCTTGACGTTCGGTATGTGGTTGAATACCAAATTCCGCTTGGGGAATGGGTATTGATCTTTTTGGATTTTCTCTTTTTGAAGGGGTGCCTCTGAGTAGGCGAATGATCTTGATGTTCAGTGTTCGGCTGAGTGCCGGATTCCGCTTGGGGAATGGTTATTGATATTTTTGATTTTTTCTCTTTTTGAGGGGGTGCCTCTGAGTAGGCGAATGGGGATTGAGGATCTTATGTATCCCAGAGTATTATTTAGGAAGCCTCTGCAGGCTTAGCTTCACTCATCGCTTGAGTTGGAAAGCTACCTTCCACTGAGGAAGTCTGAGTCCTTTGACTCGGATATTTCGTGTTTGGGCGACCATGCTTCCATTGGGGAATTTTACTGGTCTTGCTTTGATAGCTCTTACTGGGGATTTTGATCCACGAGAGTGAGCTGAGAAGTCTCTGGGGAGTATTATTTCGACAAGCCTCTCCAGGCTCAATTATTCTGTGTGATGAGGGAGTATTATTTCGGCAAGCCTCTCCAGGCTCAATTATTCTGTGGGAGTATTATTTCGGCAAGCCTCTCCAGGCTCAGTTATTCTGTGGGAGTATTATTTCGGCAAGCCTCTCCAGGCTCAGTTATTCTGTACGATTTACTGTTTTTCTGAATTTCTGCCTTTTTTGTTGATTTCGGCTTTTTCTGTATTTTTGCCTTTTTTGTTGATTTTTGGCTTTTTCTGTACGGAAATTAAAGTGCTAAAGAATTTGGATTCAAAAGTGGGAAATTTCATTTATTAAATAGAATGAAATTTGTACAATGGAAATGAAGAGAAGTGGGGCACAGCCCGATCAATCAAATACATAAAAAGCAAGAAAGATAGCCGGTCTTCACTCCTCTACCGGCGGATCCTGTGGAGGGTCTGGGAAGCGACGGTGCAGCCAGACCGACAGGCTGTCAAACTCTTGTCTAAGGGCGTCGATACTGTGCTGAGCAGTATCGAATCGAGTGTCGATGCTCTGCTGCAAGGCGTCGAAACGAGCATCGAAGTAGGCCCTGTCCTGCTGTGAGGTGCTGGCCTCTGGCTGCGGGTCCACGTCACCCGGGAGCTCGATGTTCTCGAAGAGCTCGCTAAAGGTGTCGTGTGTGGTCGCCCATACGAATTGCCTCCCTGCCCTGGCAATGATCTTCATGTTGATCAGGGTGGCGGCATTGATGGGCTTGGGCGCCAATTCCCCTGCGTCTATGCCATCGGGGCACCCCCAAGTCTCGGCGAGTCGCGAAAGTAGCGTGGAGACCATGATGTACCCTCGCCGAGCGTCGCTACCCTCTCTTGTCCCCAGATTCTTTATGTGCTCGAGGAAAAAGAATCCGGGGTTGGCCTTTTGTCCAGTGACCATGCAATAGAGAGCCAGTAGATCTTGTCGTGTCACTGACTCTGGGCTCTTTGGTCTGGCATGGATGGAGCCAGTGACCAGCTTGTGGCAGATGCGAAGCGCTGTCGGGAGCCGAGTACCCTTCACTCCGGCGTGGTAGTCCATCTGACCCGTAAGCTCTCTCCACATTTCGTTCGTGGTCAGATTATCGGGGCACTCGCAGATGGCGTCCCGATACTCCAGCTGATCGGCTCGCTGGAAGAAGCCAGCCTGGACGTTGAATTCGTCCAGCGTTAGGGAGCGGTATCCTCCCATCATCCAAAAGTCCACTGAGTAGACCGTCGCACCATAACTGTTCGTCGACTCTGTCATGCCGACGGTAGCTAGGAACTCCTTCGTTGCTGTCGGATAGATCTTAGAGTGGGGGTCAAGGAGGAACCCCCATCCTATGGCGTTGATGTAGCCAACGACCTCATCCTCCCATTCCATCGCTCGAAGGATGTTGAGATCGAGCACCCTTGACGGTTGGAATATGAACGACTCAAGGAGCTCCAGCCTTTCTTGATGTCGCGCGGTCATCTCGATTTGCACGGGGACCCTGTGCCTCTTTCTTGACGATTCGGCCATTTCTCGGAATTTGGGAAGATCTCAGACACACTCACAAAGAAGGTATGCAAAGGAGTGAAGAATGCTGTGCAGAAATGAGAAGAGAGAGGGCCTATTTATAGAAAAATTTACGTCAGTACGGCCCGTATTGAATTCAATACGGCCGTACTGACTTGGCCGTTAGTGTGCAAAACGGGGGACCAATACGGGCCGTATTGGATTCAATACGCCCGTATTGGTGTGTCTGTTGAGGTCAATACGGGCGTATTCCGTTCAGTACGCCCGTATTGAACTGAAGGGTTGCCCGTAACCCTAGTTTCAGTACGGGCGTACTGAACTGGGTACGGGCGTATTGAGCCTTTTTTTTTTTTTTTTTTTTTTTTTTTTGAATAAACAGAGAATAAGTGATCTTCCATTACACCTATCATCTGTATGCATGTATGCGGTATGATGCACCTAATTCTATTTGATTCATTTTTCAAAAGAATTAACCGATGCGTTTCTTTGTTTGGATTTTTGCCATTCCTCTAGACGGGCTGTGCGTTGCCGATTTTTGTAACCGAGGAATGATGCGTGTTATATCGAGATGGGCGTCATCAACCCAGTGATCCTCCCCTTCCTTTAGAAGACGTGTCAACCCTCCTATTGACCACTATATCTCCATGTTTCCACTAGATTATCCTAAAATCGTTTGGGACAAGAGAGAAAAGAAAGGAAAGATATTTTTATTCGAAAGTTTGTGTTTTAGAGGGGATTATTTTTTTCGAAAATGGTTTTTGTAAGAATGGTTGGCCAAGGTAGGCTTATGTGTTTAGGCTTGTTTGATTAAACATTTATGAAGTTAATAAAATCTTGTTTATTGACGTTGTGATTTTGACAACTTAGATAGCTTCCCTTGAACCTTTTTGAATTCGGCTCATGGTACCATCATGGATTTCTTTTGTTTTTTGATTGTCCTTATTTTTGCCTAAAACACCCCTTTGTGGCGTCTTAGCGGACCTTTGTTTTTGTTTATTTTTGCAACCCTAACTTTTGCCTAGGTCACCCTTTCGTGGGATTCCTAGCGGGTTCTTTGCTCTTATTTTTGCGCAGCCCCCTTTTTGGGTTTCCTGCTGAGCTTTTTGTTTTTAGGATTTCTTTTTTATCCATGATGGCACCTGTCGAGGCCAAGGGAAGGTGCTCCAAGTTGTCACACACTTCCACATAAAAATGATGCGGGTTTATTGTTATT
This sequence comes from Cajanus cajan, assembly GCF_000230855.2. NCBI lineage: Eukaryota > Viridiplantae > Streptophyta > Magnoliopsida > Fabales > Fabaceae > Cajanus > Cajanus cajan. The sequence continues at coordinate 8,467,519 of NC_138518.1, forward strand.
AAGACAATTTTAACCTCATTCATGTTTATTCAAACAGGGTTAAAGTAATGTGGTCTAGAAATTTATTGCAAGCAAGAAGAGAAGCAATAAGAAATAATAAAGAATGATTTTATTATAATTCTAGAGGAAACATGTGCCCTATCGAGGCTCGGGGGTCGGGCTGTCCCCGAGGAGTAATCTCTAACAGTCATCAGGTCTATACATCCCTATCGGAAGGAGAAGAACACTTGACGACGACGACCGGCCTTGACGCTTGTGAACCGGCCTTCCTAAAGATCTGGCTTAAAGAACGTTGAGAAGGATCTTGGTTCCTCTTCGTCCTTTGATCTTTATTAGGGTTGTATCTTAACCCTTATTTCCCTGGATTATCCTTGATAATAGGTAGCTCGGGAATTCCTTGGGAATCCTTGCCAAGTCCTTGTCCTGGCAAGTATCCGTTCTTGGTGAGCATGGAGGCTACCTTCTTCATTTCTCGGGGAAACGTTTCAACATTGGCAATTTCCAATGCTTGGAAGGCGGTTTCTAGAGCTTCCTCCGCTGCATCCACGTAAGGTATGGTGGATGGCTTGCTGATGAGTATATCGTCTTCAGCTTGTACAGTCACCAGCTTGTCACCCACAATGAATTTGACTTTCTGGTGGAGCGTAGAAGGAATAGCTTTTGCATCATGAATCCAAGGTCGACCAAGGAGACAGCTGTACGCGGGAGTAATGTCCATCACTTGAAATTCGACATTAAAGATAGTGGGTCCAATTTGGATTGGAAGATTGATCTCTCCCACCACTTCTCTTTTAGAACCATCGAAGGCTCGAACGATCATGTTGCTCGGGCGCATTTGGACTCCCTTGATTGCCACTTGATCAAGAGTTCTTTTAGGCATCACATTCAAGGAAGATCCATTATCCACCAAGACTTTTGCGATGTGATATTCCTTCCACTTTACAGAGATGTGCAAGGGCTTGTTGTGATTTGGTCCCTCAGCGGGGATCTCTTCATCGGTGAAAGTGAGGTGATCATTAGCCGTGATGTGACTAACAATCCCTTCAAATTTGTCTTGGGAGATAGTGTGCGACACATATGCCTCGTTCAAGACTTTCAACAGAGCTTGTCGATGCGGTTCGGAGCTTAGGATCAACGACAATAGGGTAATCTTTGCTGGCGTCTTATGAAGTTGATCCATGATGGAGTACTCGCTCTGTCGGATATATTTTAACAGCTCATCAGTCTCCTCCTCGGATTCTTTATTTTCCTCGGTTTTTTCTTCTTTTTCTTTCCCTTTATTCTTGGGAGCTTTGTCATGAAGATCTTCGGGAGTGTAGATCCTGCCACTCCTAGTCATGCCCCCAAGTCCAGCGATGTTAGAGATATCGCTGTCGGCAGAAGAATGGATGTCGTATATCCATGGCACAGCCTTATTCGATTCGTAGGGAAAAGGTCTTGGAGCAGTGATCCTTAACGGTGTCGGACCTTCCCCTTTATTCGTCTTGATTACCAACAACGGAGTTGACGTGTGTTCGCTTGGCGCGTTTGTTGGCTTGCATTTAATAACAAATGGCGTGCGATCCATTCTGAACATACGCATCGCTTAATCCTTTCTTTTTATTACTTATTATTAATGAATTACTAGGAGGGATGTATGAAATGAAAACCTAGATCCCTCCATGATCTTTGATAAGAATGCATGATATGAGATGATGACGTTGAATATGCATGCATTGTGTTTATTCAACTAAGCATTATCATGTTTTCGGGATGCTCCTAAGATGATGCATGATATTGCTTGGTTTGGATAAATATCTTTTTTTGGATATTTTTCTTTGAGTATTTTGTTTTTTGTATTTTTTGGGTGAAAATGGAAACTACCTATATGAATGTGATGAAGGTAGATGTTAACACCATGTAACGGAAGATTCTTATTCCTATTTATTCTTATTTTAAAAAGGAATGTTGTATGTTTAAAGAATGCAATGTATGCTCAAACAATGTCACATAAACAATGCACAAACAATTCACTCATCCACGAACAGTCACGAGCGAATCACGAGGTAGGGGTATCCTGCAGAAAAGTGCATATTCAAGGAGGTTCTAACTGTTCTCACTGGTCTGAGGCCCCCAAGGTGCCCCCATTATAGGGACCCAATTCCTCTCGTCGTAAGTCGATGGAAAGTTCCAACGCACTGTCGGACTTGAGTTCATGGTTATCACCTTGAGTGATGTTTTCCGACAACGGTCTACGGGCACCTATAGACCCATTCGACAACCGGCCGTACTAACATCCACTCCCTATGGCTTACCACTCATGCCCCCGGGTATAGAGGGAACTGTTGTGTGCAAAGGTTTGTGTGTAGTTTATATTTCAAACAATTGCGAAAATTTAAACATACAACAGTTATTAAAGCCAAATAGATAAAACATGTTATCATACAAGTGAGGGGTAATAAAGTAATTTTAAACTATTATTTTGAAAAGAATCCATCACTAAATGGGATTGACTCTCGAGGCTTCCTCAGTGGAGTCGCCATCTGTCGCCACCCGCCGAAACGGACCTTGGCATTCGCGACGATGGTCGGACTCTTTTTATGTTTTGAAAAGTGGTGGATTGTTAGAACGACTTATTCTCAAACTGAGACCTCATCGAACTAACAATTTTATTGAATGAGTCACCAATCCATGTTAATCCCAAGCAGGACCCTCCATGGATTAGTGGTTTTCGCAAAAAGAAGGGTTCTTGGAGTCGCCACCAATGTTTTACTCAAAACATTGGAAAAAGGGATAAGGCAATTGATTTTCGCAAATCAACCTTGGCCATTACAACCAGAGTTGGGTAAGGGAGTCGGTTACGTGCGGGGAAGGTGTTAGCACCCCACAACGCCCCTTTCGGGTTCCCTATGACAGATTATTTCATTAATAATAGTGTAAAATTACTAAATTACCCTTATTTATTAAAAACGGCTATGAATAAGATATCTACATGATGAATAAATTAAGCATGCGATACAACAATCAGAAAGCAGTAAAAGGAAGGATTTTGAAGAAGAAACCTTTGAAGCGTGCTTTTATATATTCAAATGTTAGGAGGCTTTTTGGCACTCCCTCCCACTACACGCTCGCTCGCTCCTTCCCTAAAAATTAATCTTTACTATGGAAATCAAAAAGATTTCCCTTCGACTAGTTCGAATTCTCAAGCTAAATGCTCAGAACTCAAGAACTTCGTCGGATCGGCTCTCAGAGAGAATTCTAGGGCAGAACACTGCTCAAAAACCCCAGAATACTCAAGAAGAGAGTCCAAGAAGTGTGAAAAAGTGTCGTTTGACGTCCAAATGACGTCCTATATATAGGAGTGAGGCGCAGTACGGCCTCTGACATCAATACGGCCCGTACTGAAGATTTGAACTACAGTACGACCGTATTGAATTCAGTACGGCCGTATTGAAGTTCAAAAACTTCAATACGGCCGTATTGGTTTCAGTACGGCCGTATTGTAGTTCAAAATGTGCAGTACGGCCGTACTGAACTCCAAGGAAGCCGTATTGAGCTCCAAGTCTCCCACTTCCTTATTTTTAGCTACTCTAAGACCTCTAAACCTACAGATAGTCATCCTATGGTCTTCTAGGAGTCCTTCTGGCTGACTTTCCTTCGATCTTTGAGAGTCTTCGAGTCTTATTTCCGACCCGGACAATTTTAGGGGTCTACAGCTGCCCCCCCTTTACTTAGTCAAACGGCTTTTTGGTGTACCGGTTGACAAGTAAAGGAGTTGACCCAATTGTCCGGGGAGTAGGCCATCCTTCTGACTTGTAGTGTCTTCCGGTGGAAAATTGTTGAGTAGCCTCTCCAGGTTGAGTATTAGTCGTCGCCTCTCCAGGCTCGTGCATACCTCGGTGCTTCTGACAACCTCGGTAGCTGAGTACCGCCTCTCCAGGCTTAACTTCGCTCGGCCTTCGAGCCGGAAGCTGCATACCTCCGTGTTTGTGACGACGGGGGTAGCGTGAGTACCGCCTCTCCAGGCTTAGCTTCGCTCGGCCTTCGAGCCGGAAGCTGCATACCTCCGTGTTTGTGACGACGGGGGTAGCGTGAGTACCGCCTCTCCAGGCTTAGCTTCGCTCGGCCTTCGAGCCGGAAGCTGCATACCTCCGTGTTTGTGACGAAGGGGGTAGCGTGAGTACCGCCTCTCCAGGCTTAGCTTCGCTCGGCCTTCGAGCCGGAAGCTGCATACCTCCGTGTTTGTGACGACGGGGGTAGCGTGAGTACCGCCTATCCAGGCTTAGCTTCGCTCGGCCTTCGAGCCGGAAGCTGCATACCTCCGTGTTTGTGACGACGGGGGTAGCGTGAGTATCTCCTCTCCAGGGATTTGTGATGATTTTGTCTCCACAGTCCACGATGCTGCTTCGACGGTTTGTTTTTTATTTTGGTGCCGCTGAGGGCTGGATAACGCAGGGATCCGTCTAGGGGATGTGCAGTTACTCATAGGTTCTTGTGTCCCAACTTTCCATTGCGTAGTTGGTGCCCATTGGGGAATTTCTGATTCCTTGGGGTGTAAACACAAAGATGCTCTTTCTGAGATGAGCGATGCCTTATGATTGGCTGACGTCCTTTTGACGTTGGTGGAGTATCCCGGTTATCCTTATTCAGGTGACTCCTTTTGATTTTCTGGTTTTATTGCCTCTGCGTAGGCTGTTATCCACTGGGGGATTCTGTCGTATGATTTTGTCTCCACAGTCCACGATGCTGCTTCGACGGTTGTTTTTTATTTTGATGCCGCTGAGGGCTGGATAACGCAGGGATCCGTCTAGGGGATGTGCAGTTACTCATAGGTTCTTGTGTCCCAACTTTCCATTGTGTAGTTGGTGCCCATTGGGAAATTCTGTTTCCGTGGGGATGCAGACACAAAGATGCTCTTCCTGAGGTGAGCGATGCCTTATGATTGGCTGACGTCCTTTCGACGTTGGTGGAGTATCCCGGTTATCCTTATTCGGGTGATTCTTTTTGATTTTCTGATTTTTGTTGCCTCTGTGTAGGCTATTATCCGCTGAGGGATTCTGTCGTATTGGTTTTGACTGGCCTCTTCTGTTAGGCGGATTATCTTGACGTTCGGTATGTGGTTGAATACCAAATTTCGCTTGGGGAATGGGTATTGATCTTTTTGGATTTTCTCTTTTTGAAGGGGTGCCTCTGAGTAGGCGAATGATCTTGATGTTCAGTGTTCGGCTGAGTGCCGGATTCCGCTTGGGGAATGGTTATTGATATTTTTGATTTTTTCTCTTTTTGAGGGGGTGCCTCTGAGTAGGCGAATGGGGATTGAGGATCTTATGTATCCCAGAGTATTATTTAGGAAGCCTCTGCAGGCTTAGCTTCACTCATCGCTTGAGTTGGAAAGCTACCTTCCACTGAGGAAGTCTGAGTCCTTTGACTCGGATATTTCATGTTTGGGCGACCATGCTTCCATTGGGGAATTTTACTGGTCTTGCTTTGATAGCTCTTACTGGGGATTTTGATCCACGAGAGTGAGCTGAGAAGTCTCTGGGGAGTATTATTTCGACAAGCCTCTCCAGGCTCAATTATTCTGTGTGATGAGGGAGTATTATTTCGGCAAGCCTCTCCAGGCTCAATTATTCTGTGGGAGTATTATTTCGGCAAGCCTCTCCAGGCTCAGTTATTCTGTGGGAGTATTATTTCGGCAAGCCTCTCCAGGCTCAGTTATTCTGTACGATTTACTGTTTTTCTGAATTTCTGCCTTTTTTGTTGATTTCGGCTTTTTCTGTATTTTTGCCTTTTTTGTTGATTTTTGGCTTTTTCTGTACGGAAATTAAAGTGCTAAAGAATTTGGATTCAAAAGTGGGAAATTTCATTTATTAAATAGAATGAAATTTGTACAATGGAAATGAAGAGAAGTGGGGCATAGCCCGATCAATCAAATACATAAAAAGCAAGAAAGATAGCCGGTCTTCACTCCTCTACCGGCGGATCCTGTGGAGGGTCTGGGAAGCGACGGTGCAGCCAGACCGACAGGCTGTCAAACTCTTGTCTAAGGGCGTCGATACTGTGCTGAGCAGTATCGAATCGAGTGTCGATGCTCTGCTGCAAGGCGTCGAAACGAGCATCGAAGTAGGCCCTGTCCTGCTGTGAGGTGCTGGCCTCTGGCTGCGGGTCCACGTCACCCGGGAGCTCGATGTTCTCGAAGAGCTCGCTAAAGGTGTCGTGTGTGGTCGCCCATACGAATTGCCTCCCTGCCCTGGCAATGATCTTCATGTTGATCAGGGTGGCGGCATTGATGGGCTTGGGCGCCAATTCCCCTGCGTCTATGCCATCGGGGCACCCCCAAGTCTCGGCGAGTCGCGAAAGTAGCGTGGAGACCATGATGTACCCTCGCCGAGCGTCGCTACCCTCTCTTGTCCCCAGATTCTTTATGTGCTCGAGGAAAAAGAATCCGGGGTTGGCCTTTTGTCCAGTGACCATGCAATAGAGAGCCAGTAGATCTTGTCGTGTCACTGACTCTGGGCTCTTTGGTCTGGCATGGATGGAGCCAGTGACCAGCTTGTGGCAGATGCGAAGCGCTGTCGGGAGCCGAGTACCCTTCACTCCGGCGTGGTAGTCCATCTGACCCGTAAGCTCTCTCCACATTTCGTTCGTGGTCAGATTATCGGGGCACTCGCAGATGGCGTCCCGATACTCCAGCTGATCGGCTCGCTGGAAGAAGCCAGCCTGGACGTTGAATTCGTCCAGCGTTAGGGAGCGGTATCCTCCCATCATCCAAAAGTCCACTGAGTAGACCGTCGCACCATAACTGTTCGTCGACTCTGTCATGCCGACGGTAGCTAGGAACTCCTTCGTTGCTGTCGGATAGATCTTAGAGTGGGGGTCAAGGAGGAACCCCCATCCTATGGCGTTGATGTAGCCAACGACCTCATCCTCCCATTCCATCGCTCGAAGGATGTTGAGATCGAGCACCCTTGACGGTTGGAATATGAACGACTCAAGGAGCTCCAGCCTTTCTTGATGTCGCGCGGTCATCTCGATTTGCACGGGGACCCTGTGCCTCTTTCTTGACGATTCGGCCATTTCTCGGAATTTGGGAAGATCTCAGACACACTCACAAAGAAGGTATGCAAAGGAGTGAAGAATGCTGTGCAGAAATGAGAAGGGAGAGGGCCTATTTATAGAAAAATTTACGTCAGTACGGCCCGTATTGAATTCAATACGGCCGTACTGACTTGGCCGTTAGTGTGCAAAACGGGGGACCAATACGGGCCGTATTGGATTCAATACGCCCGTATTGGTGTGTCTGTTGAGGTCAATACGGGCGTATTCCGTTCAGTACGCCCGTATTGAACTGAAGGGTTGCCCGTAACCCTAGTTTCAGTACGGGCGTACTGAACTGGGTACGGGCGTATTGAGCCTTTTTTTTTTTTTTTTTTTGAATAAACAGAGAATAAGTGATCTTCCATTACACCTATCATCTGTATGCATGTATGCGGTATGATGCATCTAATTCTATTTGATTCATTTTTCAAAAGAATTAACCGATGCGTTTCTTTGTTTGGATTTTTGCCATTCCTCTAGACGGGCTGTGCGTTGCCGATTTCTGTAACCGAGGAATGATGCGTGTTATATCGAGATGGGCGTCATCAACCCAGTGATCCTCCCCTTCCTTTAGAAGACGTGTCAACCCTCCTATTGACCACTATATCTCCATGTTTCCACTAGATTATCCTAAAATCGTTTGGGACAAGAGAGAAAAGAAAGGAAAGATATTTTTATTCGAAAGTTTGTGTTTTAGAGGGGATTATTTTTTTCGAAAATGGTTTTTGTAAGAATGGTTGGCCAAGGTAGGCTTATGTGTTTAGGCTTGTTTGATTAAACATTTATGAAGTTAATAAAATCTTGTTTATTGACGTTGTGATTTTGACAACTTAGATAGCTTCCCTTGAACCTTTTTGAATTCGGCTCATGGTACCATCATGGATTTCTTTTGTTTTTTGATTGTCCTTATTTTTGCCTAAAACACCCCTTTGTGGCGTCTTAGCGGACCTTTGTTTTTGTTTATTTTTGCAACCCTAACTTTTGCCTAGGTCACCCTTTCGTGGGATTCCTAGCGGGTTCTTTGCTCTTATTTTTGCGCAGCCCCCTTTTTGGGTTTCCTGCTGAGCTTTTTGTTTTTAGGATTTCTTTTTTATCCATGATGGCACCTGTCGAGGCCAAGGGAAGGTGCTCCAAGTTGTCACACACTTCCACATAAAAATGATGCGGGTTTATTGTTATTAAGACAATTTTAACCTCATTCATGTTTATTCAAACAGGGTTAAAGTAATGTGGTCTAGAAATTTATTGCAAGCAAGAAGAGAAGCAATAAGAAATAATAAAGAATGATTTTATTATAATTCTAGAGGAAACATGTGCCCTATCGAGGCTCGGGGGTCGGGCTGTCCCCGAGGAGTAATCTCTAACAGTCATCAGGTCTATACATCCCTATCGGAAGGAGAAGAACACTTGACGACGACGACCGGCCTTGACGCTTGTGAACCGGCCTTCCTAAAGATCTGGCTTAAAGAACGTTGAGAAGGATCTTGGTTCCTCTTCGTCCTTTGATCTTTATTAGGGTTGTATCTTAACCCTTATTTCCCTGGATTATCCTTGATAATAGGTAGCTCGGGAATTCCTTGGGAATCCTTGCCAAGTCCTTGTCCTGGCAAGTATCCGTTCTTGGTGAGCATGGAGGCTACCTTCTTCATTTCTCGGGGAAACGTTTCAACATTGGCAATTTCCAATGCTTGGAAGGCGGTTTCTAGAGCTTCCTCCGCTGCATCCACGTAAGGTATGGTGGATGGCTTGCTGATGAGTATATCGTCTTCAGCTTGTACAGTCACCAGCTTGTCACCCACAATGAATTTGACTTTCTGGTGGAGCGTAGAAGGAATAGCTTTTGCATCATGAATCCAAGGTCGACCAAGGAGACAGCTGTACGCGGGAGTAATGTCCATCACTTGAAATTCGACATTAAAGATAGTGGGTCCAATTTGGATTGGAAGATTGATCTCTCCCACCACTTCTCTTTTAGAACCATCGAAGGCTCGAACGATCATGTTGCTCGGGCGCATTTGGACTCCCTTGATTGCCACTTGATCAAGAGTTCTTTTAGGCATCACATTCAAGGAAGATCCATTATCCACCAAGACTTTTGCGATGTGATATTCCTTCCACTTTACAGAGATGTGCAAGGGCTTGTTGTGATTTGGTCCCTCAGCGGGGATCTCTTCATCGGTGAAAGTGAGGTGATCATTAGCCGTGATGTGACTAACAATCCCTTCAAATTTGTCTTGGGAGATAGTGTGCGACACATATGCCTCGTTCAAGACTTTCAACAGAGCTTGTCGATGCGGTTCGGAGCTTAGGATCAACGACAATAGGGTAATCTTTGCTGGCGTCTTATGAAGTTGATCCATGATGGAGTACTCGCTCTGTCGGATATATTTTAACAGCTCATCAGTCTCCTCCTCGGATTCTTTATTTTCCTCGGTTTTTTCTTCTTTTTCTTTCCCTTTATTCTTGGGAGCTTTGTCATGAAGATCTTCGGGAGTGTAGATCCTGCCACTCCTAGTCATGCCCCCAAGTCCAGCGATGTTAGAGATATCGCTGTCGGCAGAAGAATGGATGTCGTATATCCATGGCACAGCCTTATTCGATTCGTAGGGAAAAGGTCTTGGAGCAGTGATCCTTAACGGTGTCGGACCTTCCCCTTTATTCGTCTTGATTACCAACAACGGAGTTGACGTGTGTTCGCTTGGCGCGTTTGTTGGCTTGCATTTAATAACAAATGGCGTGCGATCCATTCTGAACATACGCATCGCTTAATCCTTTCTTTTTATTACTTATTATTAATGAATTACTAGGAGGGATGTATGAAATGAAAACCTAGATCCCTCCATGATCTTTGATAAGAATGCATGATATGAGATGATGACGTTGAATATGCATGCATTGTGTTTATTCAACTAAGCATTATCATGTTTTCGGGATGCTCCTAAGATGATGCATGATATTGCTTGGTTTGGATAAATATCTTTTTTTGGATATTTTTCTTTGAGTATTTTGTTTTTTGTATTTTTTGGGTGAAAATGGAAACTACCTATATGAATGTGATGAAGGTAGATGTTAACACCATGTAACGGAAGATTCTTATTCCTATTTATTCTTATTTTAAAAAGGAATGTTGTATGTTTAAAGAATGCAATGTATGCTCAAACAATGTCACATAAACAATGCACAAACAATTCACTCATCCACGAACAGTCACGAGCGAATCACGAGGTAGGGGTATCCTGCAGAAAAGTGCATATTCAAGGAGGTTCTAACTGTTCTCACTGGTCTGAGGCCCCCAAGGTGCCCCCATTATAGGGACCCAATTCCTCTCGTCGTAAGTCGATGGAAAGTTCCAACGCACTGTCGGACTTGAGTTCATGGTTATCACCTTGAGTGATGTTTTCCGACAACGGTCTACGGGCACCTATAGACCCATTCGACAACCGGCCGTACTAACATCCACTCCCTATGGCTTACCACTCATGCCCCCGGGTATAGAGGGAACTGTTGTGTGCAAAGGTTTGTGTGTAGTTTATATTTCAAACAATTGCGAAAATTTAAACATACAACAGTTATTAAAGCCAAATAGATAAAACATGTTATCATACAAGTGAGGGGTAATAAAGTAATTTTAAACTATTATTTTGAAAAGAATCCATCACTAAATGGGATTGACTCTCGAGGCTTCCCCAGTGGAGTCGCCATCTGTCGCCACCCGCCGAAACGGACCTTGGCATTCGCGACGATGGTCGGACTCTTTTTATGTTTTGAAAAGTGGTGGATTGTTAGAACGACTTATTCTCAAACTGAGACCTCATCGAACTAACAATTTTATTGAATGAGTCACCAATCCATGTTAATCCCAAGCGGGACCCTCCATGGATTAGTGGTTTTCGCAAAAAGAAGGGTTCTTGGAGTCGCCACCAATGTTTTACTCAAAACATTGGAAAAAGGGATAAGGCAATTGATTTTCGCAAATCAACCTTGGCCATTACAACCAGAGTTGGGTAAGGGAGTCGGTTACGTGCGGGGAAGGTGTTAGCACCCCACAACGCCCCTTTCGGGTTCCCTATGACAGATTATTTCATTAATAATAGTGTAAAATTACTAAATTACCCTTATTTATTAAAAACGGCTATGAATAAGATATCTACATGATGAATAAATTAAGCATGCGATACAACAATCAGAAAGCAGTAAAAGGAAGGATTTTGAAGAAGAAACCTTTGAAGCGTGCTTTTATATATTCAAATGTTAGGAGGCTTTTTGGCACTCCCTCCCACTACACGCTCGCTCGCTCCTTCCCTAAAAATTAATCTTTACTATGGAAATCAAAAAGATTTCCCTTCGACTAGTTCGAATTCTCAAGCTAAATGCTCAGAACTCAAGAACTTCGTCGGATCGGCTCTCAGAGAGAATTCTAGGGCAGAACACTGCTCAAAAACCCCAGAATACTCAAGAAGAGAGTCCAAGAAGTGTGAAAAAGTGTCGTTTGACGTCCAAATGACGTCCTATATATAGGAGTGAGGCGCAGTACGGCCTCTGACATCAATACGGCTCGTACTGAAGATTTGAACTACAGTACGGCCGTATTGAATTCAGTACGGCCGTATTGAAGTTCAAAAACTTCAATACGGCCGTATTGGTTTCAGTACGGCCGTATTGTAGTTCAAAATGTGCAGTACGGCCGTACTGAACTCCAAGGAAGCCGTATTGAGCTCCAAGTCTCCCACTTCCTTATTTTTAGCTACTCTAAGACCTCTAAACCTACAGATAGTCATCCTATGGTCTTCTAGGAGTCCTTCTGGCTGACTTTCCTTCGATCTTTGAGAGTCTTCGAGTCTTATTTCCGACCCGGACAATTTTAGGGGTCTACAGGTCTAATCAAAAAACATATATCGAACAGGCCTCGAAATTGGCATGAAACTCTTGTTCAAATACTATGGGCCTATAGGAATTCAACTAGAGATGCCACGAAGACTACTCCATATAAATTGGTATACGGGCACGAAGCTATTCTTCCTATAGATATCAATTTGAAATCAATTCATATACAGAAACAAAATGAATTACCTATTGAGGATTATTGGAATTTAATGTATGATGAATTGATTTCTTTAGAGGAAGAAAGATTAATTGCATTACAAAACCTTGTTCAACAAAAAGAAAGAGTCGAGAAGTCATACAATAAGAGGGTCAAAGCTCAACGATTTTGAGTTGGAGACTTGGTGTTAAAAGTGATCCTTCCCATAGACCAGAAATCTCGATACTTAGGGAAGTGGTCTTATAATTGGGAAGGCCCCTTTATAGTCGAGCAAGTATATTCGAACAATGCATACGTTATTAAAGAGATAAATTCGAATGTAAGCAAAGTAATGAATGGAAAATACTTAAAGTGTTTTCATAGAAGGACAGAATATTAATTGTTCAATATAGACCAAAGATAAATAGAAAGAAATCAAAGATCGAAAAAGAGAAATCTAATTATTACAGAATTTGGATTTAAAATCTTTGAAGGCTGTGTAAGCCTCATCCAAGCTTTGCCTTCGAGAAGTACACTGAGCCTCCAGATGCTTCTTCTGTTCCAGGGTCTTCGCAAGCTTAGAAGATATCATCTTGCCTTCCTCCTTAAGACCTGTTTGATGTTGCTTGATTTCTTGGCTCTGGACTTTTATAGCATCTTTCTTCGAGCGAATCTTATCTAGTTCATGCTGCAAAGCCTCGATAGTTCTTTCTATATCTACCTCCTCTTTTTGCAATTTTTGCAAACCAGAGATCATTTCTTCCGTTGATTTCTTGATAGAAATCAACTCATGTCGGAGGTTCTCAAGCTTGGCACGGTCCCCCTCGCTTTTGACCTCAACCTGGGCTACTTCTTGGAATGTAGTGGACCATTGAGCTCGAAGGTCCCATGCGAGGCTAAATGGTTTGATAAATTCTTGCAGCTCGAAATAGACCTCAGGAGGAAGATCCGAATAAGACAACAGATTTTCCACCATCTGCCCCACCTCTGTCTTAAACTCTGGAATGAGAAAAGCTTGATCAAGGTCTTCTACATACGCCTTCGATCGGAAAGATTCGAGCAAAGGTTGATAAGATGGTGTTTCATAAACTTGCTCAACAGCTTTTTCTTTTTCCTTCTCCGACCCAGATGGACCACTCGTCCAGTTGTCCAGAACATTGAAGATACTTTTGATATCCTCATCCTCTTCATTGAAGAAACTTATCAAGTCTAAGTCCGTCGAAGGAATAGAGGAAAGGGCCTGGACAGAAGAGGTGGCACCTCCTTGAGTCGAGGGGGAAGTAATGAAAGGCTTCAGAGACTCAGTCGAACCTGTTATAAACAAGCAAAATGTGTAAGGAAAATAGTTTATTAAGACATGAAATGATAAAAGATTAAAAAGAGATATACCCTTGTTTGAACTTAAGGGAGGTTGGAGCTCGAAAGAGGCTTCACCTTGTGCAGAGTATTGGGGAATTTCTACATTCAGCAAAGGCCCCGTTGGAGGAATCTTTCCCTCATTATCTTGAGGAGGAATTTCGATTGAAGCCACGATCGAGGCAAGCTCGGAAACATTTAACTGGGGCTTGGTCAACTGCAAATGAATAAGGTGTGAACAGAAGAAAAGATTAAAGTTTACAAAATGAAAGCGTGGCGAAAAGATGAACCTGTTGAGACGCCCCAATAATAGGAGGGATATCTTTCGACATTTCCCGAGAGGAGTCGATTTGGATAACTTCGACGCCCTATTATGAACAAGTATCTTAGGAAAGTCGAAGAAAGAAAGAAATGTGAGGAAATGTAATCGAAAATCAAAACGAAAGTACCTTAGGAAATGACTTCATTGCATCTTGAAGAAGTTTCTCACCAAAGGGCTTCTAAGGTTTCTTGGGAAGAGGAATTACTAACTTCCCCTTGCCTTTATCTTGTTTTTTCGTGGTCGAGACCTAAAATTGGAAGACACATTCTTTTTAAGACTCGAAATAAAGAGTAACGGAAAATATAAAGGCAAAATAATGTACTTACAATCTTGGTGCTGCCCAAGTCAACCTTTTGTACCTTTTGTTTTTTAGAGGTTTCGATACTCTGAAATATAAGAACCAGAAAAGGTAAAGTGAAATAAACAAATCGAGGAAGATGTTTGAAAGATTAATTTGAAAGAAATGTACCGTGGTGCGTAAAGAAACCTTTTCGAAAGCGGTCTTTCTTTTTTGACCTTTAAGTGATGATCCTTTCGCATCACCATCATCATCACTCTCCCAATCGGGAGTTTGTTCAGCATGTTGTGGAACACGATGAGAAATAGCAGCTGTATAACAACATAGGAAAAGAAAATGAGATAAGTACAATCAAGAATCTGAGGAATTTTCTTGGTTATAGTCATTTACCAGGGGGAGGATTAGTGTTATCGACCCAACATAGTGGCCACCATCTTCTTCGAGGAAAATCGTACAGGGAACATCTCGCGTAAGTAACTCGATTTTTTACAGGGATTGCTTTATGCTCGAGGTAAAATGGGTCGAGTGTTTTTACCCAAGAGGGGTAAGATAAGTACTTAGCCAAACCAAAAAGAGCATTTGGAAGAGGAGGTATAGTTTTAGGACAAAATTTTTCGAAATTAGTTTTCCCTCGGGGATTGATTACCTTTTTCGAGCGGATGTTCCTCTGTATCATTTTCGATAGAGATACAGATGCATCGTAGATGGTTCGACCAATGTTGTCAGGACGATAACAGACTTTAAAAAATTGCTCGAATTGATAAATAATAATTCGATTCTTGAAAGTACTTGATTGTTTGGGACCCTACGAAGAAGAGAGAGGGGAATTGATCAGCTTCTTCAAAAAATCATCAAAAGAGAGAAGTTTATCTACATAATACTGATACCACCATCGAAGGTAGCATCTGGAAACTAAGAAGGAGGGTGAGAAACTGCATGGTGTGAGTTTAAGTTCTTTGTCGGGGCGCAAAATAAATTCCAGAACCTCTTCATAATTCCCAGTTTCGACGCAAATATCAGTATCAATGCTTTCTTTCCGTCGAAGGGGAAGAGGTTTCATTTGACAAAGACTGAATTGTCGAGCAAACAATTGAGGTTGGTAGGGATAAATTCTGACATCTTTTTGTCTCATACTGGAAATGATAACATCCCAAGATAAGAATCCAAACCAGATCTCAGTCGAATCTAAAGTTATATTTCCAATCTGGTTATTCTGTCGAAGCCAGGAAGGGCCTGCCAAGGTAGGTCGAATGAAAGGAGCTAGATCTTCACTAAAGTCTTTAAAGCTAAGAATGGCATCTATATAGGTGGCAAAATTATCGACTGAGCGCTTTCGAGGGGTCAAAGTGGTCAAGCGGGCACCCTTGAGTTCACAGGGTGGAGAGAAGGTCGAAGCAAGAGATAATTTCTTCTTGAAGATGGCATTGAGCCATAGTTGAAGCAGCCATAATGGTCCAGAAAGATTTCGAGGCCCAGATTCGCGGAACAGGCTCTCAGAAGCTTCATCGAGATAGGTATATAAAGACGCCAATAAGAGTTTACTCAAACAAATTTTCTTCTTCAGATGTAAGGCTTGAGCAAGAATATAATAGTATTTTGGGACCTGAAGCGAAGGGGTACAGAAAACGCAAGCAGATAACCAGTACATTAAAAAAGCTATGTGTTCAGAAATCGAAACAGTAGTACCAGGTTGTCCTACATAAGCGTTGATGAAAGCTAAATAGGTTTTCTTATCCCAAGTGATAGAGAGTTCCTTGATCGAAATCTCTTCCTCAAAGGCATCGGGGTGAAACCTATCTCCGACAGGGGGCAAACTTGTTATTGCTGCTATGTCCAACAGAGTAGGGCAAATGAAACCACATGGGAACTCGAAAGCCCTAGTCTCTCTATTTCAAAAGAAAATCGCCGAAAGCAGCATTTGAGGGTCAAAAAGAAGTAGATCGAATTTTGCGAGTTGAATGAACTCGAGTATACCAGTTTCTGCCCAAGAGGATTTCATTGCATCTTCTACACGAAGTAACCACTGGAGGTGCCTATCCTTAATAGGGGGAAAGGCTCGAAAAATCTTAGTAGTATCTCCAAACAGTGCTAAGTCTATTTCGGTAAAATGAATGAAGGGGAGAGTAGAGGTATCCTCAAGTAACAAAGTATTGCCAAATTTCTTCTTATTTTGACCAACAAACGGCCCTAGAAAAGCATGCGTATTACCATTCTCAAGAGAGAAGGGAAGAAGTACCTGAGAATTATAGATCTTGAGGCTTGCCTCCTCCATGCCAGGAATAGGTACAAAAGCATCATTGCCCTCAGGGACAGTGCAAACTTGCGCGTTGCTCATCAACAAAGGAACAGCCTGAGTAGAGGTCGTAGTGGCCATCACAGGGGATGTCACAGTGGCCAACGTAGGAGACGATGCAGAAGCTATGGTGGGTGAAGCAACAGATGCAATGGCAGCGGAAGTTGATGCAGCAGAAGAAGCCATTAACACGCGAAAGCAAAGACCTTGGGAATGAAGGTAAGAAAGTAAGGTACACAGAGTTCGCCGGAGAAGAAAATCAAGAAACAAGACAGAGAGGAAGCAGGGAAACTTAGGTGCGAAGGAAAGCCATGGTGAAAGTGGTTTTCACTCTAGGGTAAAAAAGGGTTTTTAACGGGCCTAAGGTAAAACAGGCCCATCAGTTAATTTGAAAGCCAAATGAACGTTCAAAATGGCCGCCAAAAAACGTATCACAGTGATGAAACTTGGGGAAATGGAAGCACGCGCCGTTAGTGCCATCAATGTTGCATCAAACGATCATTCGCATTAAATGCAGATCAGAATGCAGGTCAGAATAGGTTTTCATCGAAAAGTATAAAGTCTCTACTTAAATAATTCGATAAACAATCGGATAATTATCCTCGATAGGAATTCAGATCTTTCTCATCGTAATATGGGTATGCTCACCAAGATTGAATTCCTAGGGGGGCATTTGTTAGACCTGCTCGAAAAATATGATAGTCGAAAATTTGCAGTTGAAAGGTTTGAAGCTCGAAAATATTTATCCGAAAAGAATGACAACCATCAGGAGTTATAGGAACTATATTCGAGGAAGCTCGAAAAAGAGATGGAAGTTACTGAAGGTTTATCAGGGGATTGAGTGGTTATAATGGAGCGATTAAAGGAAATGAGTCGAAAGGATAAAAAACACGTGGAAAGAACGGTTATGGTGTAGACCCCTAAAATTGCCCGGGTCGGAAATAAAGCTTGAAGACTCTCGAAGACTGAAGGAAGATCAGCCAGAAGGACTCCTGGAAGGCCCTAGGAGGGTTCTCTGTAGGTCTAGAGGTCTTAGAATAGCTCAAAATAAGAAAGTGGAGAGAATGAAGCCCAATACGGCCGTACTAAACTTAATACGGCCGTATTGAAGCTTAAATACGGCCGCAGTGAACTCAATACGGCGTATTGAAGTTTCTGAAACTTCAATACGGCCGTACTGAAATCAATACGGCCGTATTGAAGCTTCAATACGGCCGCAGTGAACTCAATACGGCGTATTGAAGTTTCTGAAACTTCAATACGGCCGTACTGAAATCAATACGGCCGTATTGAAGCTTCAATACAGCCGCAGTGAACTCAATACGGGCGTATTGAAATTTCTGAATTTCAATACGGCCGTATTGAATTCAATACGGCCGTATTGAAGTTCAAAAATTTCAATACGGCCGTATTGATTCTGTAGCCCGTATTGCGCCTGTTCCCTATAAATATGACGTCAATTGGACGTCATTTGACACTTTCACACACAGTTTTAACCCTCTCCTTGAGTATTCTGGGGTTTTTTAGCAGTGTTCTGCCCTAGAAATCACTCGGAGAGTTGATCCGACGAAGTTCTTGAGCCCCGAGCCATTTTGCTTGAGGATCGAACCTAGTCGAAGGGAAATCCTCCGGATTTCCAAGTCAAAAATTATTTTTAGGAAGGAGTGAGCGGGCTTGTAGAGCGAGGGAACGCCAAAAAAGCTTCCCAGTTTTACTTGATATATAAAAAGAACGCTTCAAGAGGTTTCTTTTCTAAAAATCCCTTCTTTTACTGCTTTCTGTGTGCATATTTAACTGTCATCATGTAGATAGTTAATTTATAATTGCTTAGAATAAATAGGGGTAATTTAGTAATTTTATATTGTTATTTTAGAAATAATCTGTCATAGGGAACCCGAAAGGGGCGCTGTGGGGTGCTAACACCTTCCTCACGCGTAACCGACTCCCTTACCCGACTCTGGTTGTAATGGCCGAAGTCGATTTTTGAATCGATTGCCTTATCCCTTTTTCCAATGTTTTGAGTAAAACATTGGTGGCGACTCCACGAACCCTCCTTTTACGAAAACCGCTAATCCATGGAGGGTCCCGCTTGGGATTAACATGGATTGGTGAGACTTTTAATAAATAAATTGGATAAGATCGACAAGGTCTCAGTTTGAGAACAAGTCGTTCTAATAATCCAATACATTTTCAAAACCAAAATAAAAAGCGAGCTCGACCGTCTTCGCGACCGCCGAGGCCCGTTTGGGCCGGTGGCGACATATGGGAAGTTAAACTTTACAGCACGTATTTCATATGGAAGAGCAGTTACATACCCACGACTAGGGGTGGGTATGCGGACTGGTCCGGCCCGTTTAAGGCCCGGTCCGCGAAGTCCGCATTTTTAACGGGCCGGATAAATCCGGTTCGCGAAATAAATGGACTTAAATCTTCAAGTCCGTATCCGGCCCGTGAAGCCCGCGGATAAACGGATAAGTCCACGAGCCCAATTAAATCTAAATTGTTTAAATGAATATTGACTCAGATTTTGAATTTCTTTTCCTTTATTTAACCTATGAAAACATGAGGAAAAAAAACCATATAAAATGATATAAATATACTTCTAATAATAACATCAAACATTGTAAATAATAAATCAAAGTCTTAAATAACAAAGTTTACACATTCTAAATTTCTAATAGAAATATTTAAGTCTCAATGCCTTTAAAATTTAAAGTCCAAGCATACCAACTATTAACCAAATATTAAAGCCTTACTACCTTAAAACTTTAAAAGTCTTAATACACAACCAAACAAATATAAAACATTTGTAAGTCCAAGTACATCAAAGTCTAAATACCTTAAAACATCAAAGTCTTAATTAATATCTTAAAAACAAACATAAAATATTTGTAAGTCCAATTACATCTATCAAATATAATCAAGCATCTTCAATAATAAAATTTGAGTCCACATTTAAACGGGTAATCCGCGGGCTCGCGGATTAAATCCGTAAAATCTGGGACTAAACGGGTCGGACCTAAAAAATCTGTATGATTATACGGACTAAAAAGAATGGGCCCGTTATCCGTGAAGTCCGCGGACTTACGGACCGGTCCGCGGACTCAAGTCCATATACCCACCCCTACCCACAACGCATGAAGATGAAAGATAACTGCTCTCGAGAGTTCTATAAATAGGCAAAGCTTAGCCTTTCACGAGGTCGGAAAACTCATACTAAGACTAGAATCTGAAGCACTCTCTGCCTGTGCATATGGCTTTTGTGCAAGGAATTGTTTTTGGGTATGGTTATTTCTCGGTCACTTTTCTTTTCTGTTTTTAGGGGTAGAAGTAGAATAGTTTTCTTTTTCTTCTTTTAATCACGTAGTGTATTCGTATACTTTGATCAGTATGCTTTAATGTGTAATGTAATTTGACCATTGTACGAAATGAACTATGATTTGCATTACTAATATACGTGTTGTTCATTCTATGTATTTAAGTATTTACATACATGAACATTATTGCTTGATAATACTTAACGAATATTTAGAGACAAGCAATCATTGAAAGTTTCCACTCTGTCTCTCTTTTTTGCGTTGTGTTTCAAATCCATAAGAACGTTAACATACCTAAATTGAAACATTAATTGTGCTAGTCCGAGTAAAAAGAATCCTTAAAACTAATTCCACCGTAAACACCATCATAATTTGAATAATATTAATACTGTTATATCAAGTCATTGAATCTAGTCTAAGTCGATGTTAGGAAAGTCATCGTTCCGACATCTATCGCTCCTATCCAAGATGTCTGTTTCAACATTTGATAATCTCTCTTTTTCTCTCTTGCGATTCAAACAGAGAGAATATTCGATTTGTATGAGATAGGGAAGACTTCATATCCACGATGCTCATTTCAAGATTGGATAATCTCTCTCTCTCTCTCTCTCTCTCTCTCTCTCTCTCTCTCTCTCTCTCTCTCTCTCTCTCTCTCTCTCTCTCTCGTGCGCGCACAAACGTGATTCAAGCAAAGAGAATATTCTATTTGTGTTGAGGCAAGAAAGACTTCGTCGCTCATTCATCGCTGCTCTCAATGCACATTTCAACATCTGATAATCTCTTTTTTTCTCTCTCTTTGGTGCTGAGAGAATGTTTAATTCATGTCAAAATGATTTACATTGTTCAATTTTAACACAATTCGGTACATGAGAGAATTATATTGGAAATCCTAGAGTTACTTATGCATTATTTAGATAATCTCTCATTTATTTTTAGATATGCCTATTTGACATTTGAATCATCATGACATACAATTTGATGTTGAATGAAAGACAGAGATTATTTTTGGCACAAAATTTAGACACATTAAACAAAAATGGTTTATTTCCTTTCTTCCAAGTTGTTTGTAAAATAAACAAGTTATTAAGTGGTTTCCTTTGCTATGGACATACAACAATTTAATTAGTTTGACCTAATGCAATTTTAATAGATTAGAGTTGCTATGGAGAAAACTTGTGGTTGTATACCAAAAAAGAAGTTGATAACTCTTGATTGGTCTAGTGAAGAAGAAAGTTAATTTCCTCTTTCTTTTAGCTATGTCAATCTGAACTTCTTTTTTTAACCTGAAAGTTGATATAATCATAACATGCAATTTGATTTTCTAATATTTATTTCCAATCTTTTGCTAAACTGGAAACTGTCATTAGAATAAATGACCAGAAAAGACAATCTTCAGTCCACTTTTGATCCCCCCTATCTTGTAGGTCATGAATCCTTAAAAAAATTGTTGAATAGACTTGCTAGTTTCCATATTTTATCTTGGTAGACCTTTTGTCAAGGCACTGCAATTTAATTTAAGTAAAAGTTAACAAAACTGCAATCATATCCAATTTTAATAGCAGTGGCTAGAAAACAATGTCACACAACTTATCAGTAAGCCCCATATTTTTATGATGAATTTTATTCAATGAGAATGTGAGGTCTGACTTGAGAGGGGGTTCTCTAGACAAACACTCAGTTTGATCCTAGAGGAAAGAGTATATAAGGTTTATGTTTTAAATAGAACCTTATAAACTCTTTCCCTCAGTTTTCTAAAGAAAGGATTCTAGAGAGAAGGTATGTGATCCATGAGCTATTTTTCTCTCAATCTTCTTTTCTTCTTCTTTCTAATTCTCTTTTGAGTGGTGTTGTTGTGATTCAGGTAGTGAAAACGTCAAATCAAGTTGTTCAATTCGTGTAGAGTTGGTTATTCTTATTCTACCTTAGATTTCTTCGATTTTACTTCATTTAGAGGTAAGAGAAGCTAGAATCTTGGATTTTGGTTGAAACATTAAACTATTGAATGAATTAAAAGTCTATTGTTGATGGAATTTCTAAAATCTGTAGCTGTGGGGATGGATTCAAAGGGATTGCATGTTGAAAATTGGGGTTTTGGTGTTTTTGATGAAAGGTTGAAATATTGGTGATTTCTTTGAGTTTTGATGCTTGCATGTTGTCCCTTTTGTGGTTTATGAGTTGCATGAATAAATGTAGTAGAGATAATGAGTGTAGATCATGCTTAGGAGAAAAATTGGTGAAGGAAAGGTTAGGATCGATGTTGTAGAAAATCTTCTTTTTTTCATATGAGATAAGGATGAACATGATAGGAGTAGTATAACTCCCTATGGGTTGTTTTATGTAAAAGTTGTCAGTGCATGATGAATGTTTTGATAAGTTTCATGTTGATACATTTTGTATATATGATGGTGAATTTGGTGAACGTGAATAGAATACTTGTGTCTATTGCTTGTTGCATGATGTAGAATAATGATAATAAGAATTGGAATGCTATCTTTGTGTATTTGAAATGATAATAAGCATTGAAATTCTATCTTTGTGTATTTTAAAATGATAATAAACATTGGTATGCTATCTTTGTGTAATTAAATGATAATAAGCATTGGAATGCTATCTTTGTATATTTGAAATGATAATAAGCATATTGATATGTTATCTTTGTGTAGTTGAAATGGTGATGAACACTAATATGCTCTATATGATTAGTATGCTATTGTTGAATAAATAATGGAGCATTGGTATGCTATTATTGTATGAATTGCTAAGCTTTGGTATGTTATTCTTGGTTAAGGTATTAAGCATTGGTATGCTATACGTGATTGATATTATTGATCTCTATATGCATTGACTGGATGGTAGATGTATGGTGAGGTGTCGATTTTGAGAATGCGGTATGACATTAAAGCATGATGGATAACTTAGGACTTGAAGAGAGGAAATTATTTTGAAAACTGAAGATCTCACATAAGGTATCTTGGAGTGGTGCTTGGGTAGGCCACTGTTTGGAAAACCCTCCTTGAGTAGGCGTGTCTCTTAGAGTAGGTTTTAAGGTATGTTAAGTCTCCTCTAAGTCTTTAGTTAGTGGTTGAGTAAGGTATGAGGTCAATGGTTACAACCATTAACCAAGTACCTGGAAATGTTGCGTGGTTCCTTAAGGATAACCAGTGGGAGAATTTCATATGTGACTTGATAATGCATGTCAAGGTCGTGGTAAGCCTATACCCAACTGTACTACTCTTGACGGTGGAATTGAACTTTCCTAGTGTAAGTAATGAGACCCGAGAAACTAGAGGAGGGATTGATATCCCATTTTATTGTGAGTGGGCCAGTGCTTTAGGCGATGATTAGGTTGGTTAGTAGGGTGAAAATCACTTAGACTGCTCATGTTGTTAAGAGATCTCTATAGGTGAATGTGTGACGACGCATGAGTTGATGTGTTTGTATATGATGTATGTTGAGGTGTGTATGTTCATATGCATTGTTGATGTTTTGTGGGACATGATTAGATGAGGTAATGTTTGTTTTGGATGTCTTAGCTTTCATGTATGATATATAGTGTGATGTTGTATATTATAAAATTGTTTTCTATATGTACATGTTTACGAACTCTAGCTTACCCTTTTTATTTCAATGGTGGTTTGGATTGTAATGATCATACGTTGTGTAGGAACAGATCATATTGTGATCCCTTTTGATAGTGGTACTACTGATGCGCCTTGTATAGGTATGCTTGACCAACACTAGAACGTAGGATTATTTAGGATGGTTGTATATATGTATATATCCTATTTATATCAGTTTGATTATTTTACTTATATACTCATGTTATATATATGTATGTTATGTTTCTTTTTCCCTTAATCTTGTACATTCTACTAATTTAGTTTTCCCTGCTAATAGTAGTGATTTCACAAAGTATAACTACCATAGTGGGTCATTACAAAGAACATCCATTGGCTGTTAATATTAGTGTGTTGTTGCTTACCAAAATCATAGTGAATAACTTTAAAAATTGAATTATTTGTAATTTTAACATTCAAAATGATTTTATAATTTTTAAAAATGGAAAACTAATCCAAACACCCCCTAATAAACAAGCCTTTTCCTATTTCATTTCCCTTACTTTGGATTGGTACTGTGAGGGAATTAAAATGGGAGTTCTATGGTGACTTATGCATGATTTAGGTGATTTCATGAATTTCTATCAAGTAGGAGGAAAATATGGAATAAGTGGTTTACGTATTATAGGCAAAGAAATTACACTAATTGAGTTTATTTATCTATTAGAGATTACACTAATTGATCATATTTCTCTTTTAGAAATGCACCAATTAATGGGGGAAAAAAAAGAGAAGATAATTCTACTATCAAAATTAAGATATAATCTTATTGGTGCTTTCTCCTCATTGGTTGGTCAAATTTGGCTAGTAAGGTATTGGACCATTTAGTAATATAATGCTATTATTTTTTATCTAAACTAATAACAAATGTTGTGCAGATTCAACGAGTTAGATGAATTTGATGACACAAAAAAGAAGTTTTCGTAGGTGTTTGGCTGGACATAATGAAAGAAGGAGAAAGAACTGTGATCAGTCTCAAACAAAAGAGTCAAGCTACAAATGGACAAGGACCCCTCAACCGAAGGACATTTCTTATGGTTAGGCTGATGAAAGGGGGAGAATTCAAATCCAAGAAAATGCACCTCACAAACATTTCTAGATAAGATGAGATATGCTTTCATCTCAACTTTGCTCTCTCTCTCTCTAGATCTCTTTTGTTATCCTGGGGATGTATTTGTCAAACTATTCCTATGTCTCATTCATAATGGTCAAGATTGCATTTAGATAAATAACTTTTAAGAACATGTTAAACTATTCATTCGATCAGTATAGTGGTCATAGTTTTAAATTGCGGTTGCGGTCGCGGTTGCAATTACTGCAGTTGCGGGTATTGCGGGTATTGCGATGCGGATTGCGGTTGTTGCGGTGTGAAATTATTAATTATTTTCACTTAATATAAAAAATTTATAATTATCAATATATATTTTACTTTTAAGGATTTATACATTTTAATTCCTTTTTTTTTAAATATTCTATTATTTTAATGAATAATTTAATTTATTTTAAAATTATAGTATCAATTTGTTGTATTGTGGATGTATTGTGGTGCATTTCAGATGTGTTGCGAACGCAACACCGTTACGTTGCAGAAAAATGTGTGATTTCTAGTCTCACCGCAATTGCGGTCCGATGCCGTTGCGGACAAGGCCACAACGCAATATTGCAGCCGCAATAGGTGTTGCGGACCGCAATTTAAAACCATGATAGTGGTTTTTATTTTAACTTTTATTCTCTATACAAGAATACTGTAAGTTATAGAGCATGTTTGAAGTCTATTTGACATAGCATATGATAGTTCACTCATTTTTAAGCATCAAACGAAGCAAAATTTGGAGCTTTCAAGTTGATTCATCGTTCAATTTGTTTCAACAGTTTTTCAAACACACTGATAGCCCTTACACATTTTTTTTATATGAAAGATTTTATAGTGGTTTTATATATTAGTCAAAAGAATCAATAGAAAGCTCTGTTCTGTGTTAGTACATATAATATTTTTCGACAACTGATCATAATAATAATGATATAGGTTGTTCGGCTTATGGTGGAAAACGAACAATCTATTGCACTCCTGATTTAGCTAATTAATATGGGAGTTTGTATGGTAGGAGAGATTATTAGGATACCTTCTGCAGAATGGGAATTGGTACAAGATAAGAACATGTTTGGCTGATTTTGATGTCTGCATTAAGCTCACCCAGGATTTCATCTTGGTGATCAGTTCTTCGACTCTCATATCTTTCCTTTACATGTCTCTACCATCTAACTCAAATGCATTTCCATAAGTACTTTTAATTATTTTTAACTAACTTTAAATTTTGTATTATAAATAACTATATTAATTGTTAACATATATTACTAACGTGAAATTTCAATTTTAATCGAAGAACAATGCTAAAAAAATACTTGAAGTATTACATCCAAATTTTTCCTTGTTTGTGTGATAAACAAGGATATCTACCTAAAATTCCACAACTTTAATTTATGTCATGAGAGTTAAGAAAACCAATTTGTTGACTTTATTAGCTACTACTATTATAAATGACTAAACTAAATTGTTATTCAGTTGTGTTTGCACTTCTAAACCCCTAGCTCCTTCCTTTCCTAGATTGGTCAAACTGTGCTTTTCAACAAAACAAGATCCAGATTATTAGTGTCATAAAATATTTGCTTTACTTTGTTGATATATGCAACTTAGACTCACATGTTATCACATTACATGTTCAATGACATACTCTTCAATTGCAGATCTTGAGTATTATTAAAACCTATATAGAGGATGAATAAGTTTTGGACTTCATGTGTTTTGAATTGCTTAATTGGAATTTCCAACTAAGAATAAGATTTCGTAGGTCAAATCAAATTATTGGGGCTTAGTCAAACATGATATCCTTCTCCTTACCATTGGTTGGTTTAGTTGTGGAGTTACTCTAGAAATAACATAAGGAGAGTTAGGAAAGAAGAGTGCCTGTTATGTTTGAAGTGGGTGGAACTTGATTTTCTATCCTATTCTTAAATGGGGTGAAGAATGTGAAGCCATTTTTCAAAAATTGAAAGAAACTTTGTCATCCCCTCTCATTTTAGTAAAATCGAAGGAAAGGTGAGAAATTATACACATAATTAGACACAATGGAGGACAAATCCGACATTTTGTAAGCAAGGCACTTCAAGGTGTAAAGTTGCGTTACCTAAATATTGAAAAAAATTGTATACTTGATCACATATTTTCAAGCACAACACATAACATTAAGAATGAACAAATCGATATGATAGATTATACATAGTCTATAATTAGTTGGAAGAATGATAACTTGGAAATTGAAAATGTTGAGCCAAGTATAACATATGAACCAAGGCAAGCTTTAAAGGCTCAATCTTTAACAATGTGGAAGAACGTATGTAAAGGATTTTGATGATGCCAAAGAAGTTAAAGAAAACAAGAGGTCAAGTTAAAGCAAGGTGATCAAGAAACAAAAATCTCAAAATGTTTTAGATAAGTCTTGTCAATTGTTGGATCGAGCGCTTACCACTAGGCCAAAAGCTATAGCTGATAGTCAGGACGCAACTCTTTTTACTTAAGAGCGCAGCAGCCCAAGCGCCAAGATTCGACAGTGACTTGGCCCACCTAGTCTCCGCCACGGGACAATTGATGCAACCCGCAACAATCTCCCCCTCAGCAATTGCCCCGCTGGGTATCGAACTCATGACCTTGACTCTGATACCAATTGTTGGATCGAGCGCTTACCACTAGGCCAAAAGCTATAGCTTTTGGCCTAGTAGTAAGCGCTCGATCCAACCACTTGTTAGTCAAGTAGTCTCGTATAACTTAAGAGGGGGGGTGAATTAAGTTATCTAATTTTTCTTCTCTTTTTAAGTTTTTCAAACTTCTTTCTTATAAATTCAATATCATAAACAATTTGAATGTAATGATGCAAAAACTTCACAATCAAAATTAAAAGTATAGGGAAAGAGAATTGCAAACTTGATTTTATACTGGTTCGGCCAACCTTGCCTACATCCAGTCCTCAAGTCACCCACTTGAGATTTTTCACTATGCTTGTAACCTTTACAAGACTCAACTTCTCCAACACTTAGGAATTCCCTTTCCTTGTGTTGAGAATCACAGACCACCAAGGAGAACAACACTTTCTCCTTTTACAGATCAATAGTTGAAATGAATGAAGTAGAACAACTCTCTTTGAAGAGTGGATTTTACACTTTGGTGATCTAGTAGAACTCTTTAGATAATATTTGCAAATGATTTTGGCCAAGTGAATGTAAAGATAATTTTTCACAATAGAGTTCGTAACCTTTTTCTGAAAAATTATTGGTATTTATAGATGATTGTTTCATAGGTCATGACTTTTCATGAAGAGTTGTGTCTTTCTAAAATTTTCCAGAAAATAGGCTCTGGTAATCGATTACAAGACTTGGTAATCGATTACAACGGTTAAAGTTCAAAATGATTGAAACGTTGTAAAATTTAAATTCAAAATTTGAAGTTTATATCTTCTGGTAATCGATTACCATAGTTCGTTTCAAATTTGAACATATGAGTATCCATTCTCTAGTAATCGATTACATGTACTGGTAATCGATTACACCAGATTGTTAAAACTGAGGATTTGAAAAACTTCTATTTTCAAAAACTTATTTAAAAAATTATATTTGGGTTTTCTTTGAAATTCTTTATTTTAAATGGCCAAGAACTTTATGCAATATTTTCTAAAGATTTCTTTTTACATATTAAGCTAGGTTGACAAGACTTATCTAAAACATTTTGAGATTTTTGTTTCTTGATCACCTTGCTTTAACTTGACCTCTTGTTTTCTTTAACTTCTTTGGCATCATCAAAATCCTTTACATACGTTCTTCCACATTCTCCCCCTTTTTGATGATGACAACATACTGTAAATGGAAAGAAATAAAAAAAATAGTGTATATCGATCACTCCCCCTTAGTCTCCCCCTTAATAAATCATTGTTTGATGTTAATTTTATTTTATAAAAAATTTGATCAGAAATAGACAGTTGTAGTGACCATGTTAATTTGTTCAAATCAAAATATCCAATTTTGATCAGAAATAAATTATCCCTTTTTCTTCTTTCCTTTCCTCTCCCCCTTTGGCAACATCAAAAGGAATTAGACAATATATAAAAAATATAGAATGAGATAAACAAACACCATTCAGAACCAAAAGTCAAATATGTCCCTATACAAAATAGTCAGAGTCAAAGGTGCAGAATCATCCTAGATTAGCAAAATATGTCCTAATCAAAAAGTTCAGAAATTTAGTAAAAATAGTCCAAAACATAAGATAAACTAAAAGAGCAACTAACAGAATCACAGACAACTATCTACTCGGAAGGGCGTCTAAGAGATTTTACTTCCTCCTCAAGACGAGTCATTCGAGTGTCAAGAGAATCAAAACGTTCACCAACATAGAACCGGAGATCTCTAATTTCATTGAGAACATCTGAGAGAAGTGCTGATGAAGGATCTTGAGGAGGTGGAGACGAAGTCCTATCATCAGTGTCTACTGCTTGAAAATCCCGCTTCCTGACCCAGGTGTTATCCAGTGTTTTCTTGTACCCAAAGGAAGCAATTGCATTTGCCCCAATCTCAAAGACCCTCTTAACTGGAACCCATGTTTCATCTTCCAGAGGAACATTAAAGTGTTCCAAAATAGTAGTTACAAAATGTGGGTATGGAAGAGAAGCATTAACCCGCAAGGCCTTCTTCATTCGACTCCTAATCAGATGAGCCCAGCTAAATTCCCGGCCAGTGATTAGAACCCATATCAAAATTAAGTCCTCCTCTGAAGCCTGTGCAAGGTTAGTCGTGCGGGGAAGCAGTACCCGAACAATTATGTAATGCATGATTCTATAATCAAATTTCATTGAGCCAGCCAATAATCTTCCAGTCATGTCAGAATTATCTACACAAACCATACTTCGGGCATTGGAATGGGAATATTCTGGTTTCCATGTATCCGGAATCGTTCCCTCAAACAGAATACCTTGATCTTTTAATTTTGATAAATCTCCAAACAGAGACTGATTTACCACTATTGGAATTTTTTTAACATCACTGTAAAGAACTCCATTCCGGATTTCCAAATTACTGTAAAAGACCCTGACTAATTCTGGATAAACAGGGTTCTTCATAAACATAAAATCCACTAACCCAGAATTTTTAAAAATAGTATAACACTCAAATGATTCTTCCTCAAAAAAATCAACATTAATATACTTGGGATCAACAATATTTCACTCAGAAAATAACTGGTAGTACCTATCTCGTTGTTCGTCTGAGGAGAACAGAGCGAGAGCACGTCCAGTATATGGAATTGGATTCGCAGGAGCGTCGTCGGAGGGAGGCTGTAGATGGCGGCCGGCGGTGGTTGAACGTGAAGAACCCTTACAACGTTTTGATGATTCCGCCATTTGAGTGATTGTTTTGTAAAATCGAATCGGTAGAATTGAAGAGAATTGAAAATGAAGAACAATGGAACAAACGGGACTTGATTTCGTTGAGATTTGAGGAAGTTATGGTAATTTGTAGAGGTTAGGGCGCGGAGGCTATGGAGGTTATTTCGTGAGGAAGAAGACGAACCGCACTCTTTTAAGTGCAGATGAGTAGTGTAATCGATTACATGAATACGGTAATCAATTACACCTTTTCAGATTCTGTGCATTTTTCCACTGGTAATCGATTACATTCCATGATAATCGATTACACGTACCCAGATAAGTAAAGCACCCACTGCTAATCGATTACACTACCATGTAATCGATTACATGTGTCAGAATTAGCAAATACGCACTGGTAATCGATTACACAAACTTTGTAATCGATTATATTTATGTCAGATCAAACAAATACGCTCTGGTAATCGATTACTTGAATACGTAATCGATTACAATTCTTAAAATTTCCAAAAATTTGCTAGAAGAGTCAAAAAATAATGTGGGAAGAGTCTAGAATCCCCAATTCTTGTCTAATTGAAAAGAAGTTTTCTTTTGGTAAGGGCTTTGTGAATATATCTGCTAATTGATTCTTTGTTTCAACAAATTCTAGAACACAATCTCCTTTTTGAACATGATCCCTAAGAAAATGATGTCTTATCTCAATATGCTTTGTTCTAGAATGAAGAACTGGATTTTTAGAGAGATTGATAGCACTAGTATTATCACACTTAATCAGAATATGATCTAATGATAAACCATAATCAGATAGTTGTTGTTTCATCCATAGTATTTGTGCACAACAACTTCCAGCAGTAATATATTCTGCTTCAGCAGTAGATAAAGCAACACTATTTTGCTTTTTACTATGCCATGATACTAAAGCTGATCCAATAAAATGGCATGTTCCACTAGTACTCTTTCTATCAGTTTTACACCCAGCAAAATCAGAATCGGAGTAACCTACTAGATTGAAAGGCATGTTTTTAGGATACCATAGACCTAGATTTTGGGTTCCTAACAGATATCTCATAATTCTTTTAACAGCACTCAAATGAGATTCTTTAGGGTTAGATTGGTATCTAGCACATAAACAAACACTGAACATAATATCAGGTCTACTTGCAGATAAATATAAGAGAGATCCAATCATACCTCTATATTTCTTTACGTCTATGGATTTTCCCACTTCATCTTTGTCAAGGTAGCAAGTAGTGCTCATTGGTGTTGCTATTGATTTAGCATTCTCCATTCCAAACCTTTTGAGCAATTTTTTTACAGTATTTGCTTTGATTAATAAAAATTCCATTTTTGGTTTGCCTTATTTGTAGTCCAAGGAAAAATTTTAGTTCTCCAATCATGGACATTTCAAATTCACTTTGCATATCACTTGAAAATTCCTTGCACAAGTAGTCATTAGTAGCTCCAAAAATAATATCATCAACATAGATTTGCACTAAAAGGATGTCATTCATTTTTCTTTTGATAAAGAGTGTAGTATCAACTTTTCCCCTTGTAAATTCTTTTTCCAAAAGAAATTTACTAAGTCTTTCATACCATGCCCTAGGAGCTTGTTTTAATCCATAAAGAGCCTTTTTCAATTTAAAGACATGGTTTGGAAATTCTGAGTTCTCAAAACCGGGGGGTTGTTCTACATAAACTTCTTCTTGAATAAAACCATTTAGAAAAGCACTCTTAACATCCATTTGGTATAATTTGAAGTCCATTATTGATTGTTGCCACCTGCCGAAACGGACATTGGCATTCGCGACGATGGTCAGACTCTTTTTAAAGGTTTGAAAAGTGGTGAATTGTTAGAACGACTTATTCTCAAACTGAGACCTCATCGAACTAACAATTTTATTAAATGAATCACCAATCCATGTTAATCTCAAGCGAGACCCTCCATGGATTAGTGGTTTTCGCAAAAGAAGGGTTCTTGGAGTCGCCACCAATGTTTTACTCAAAACATTGGAAAAAGATATAAGGCAATTGATTTCATAAATCAACTTTGGCCATTACAACCAGAGTCGGGTAAGGGAGTCGGTTACGTGCGAGGAAGGTGTTAGCACCCCACAACGCCCCTTTCGGGTTCCCTATGACGGATTATTTTATAAATAACAGTGTAAAATTACTAAATTACCCCTATTTATTAGAAACGACTATAAACGAGATATCTACATGATGAAAAATGCAATGCAACAATCAGAAAGCAATAAAAGGAAGGATTTGAAAAAGAAACCTTTGAAGCGTGCTTTTATATATTCAAACAGATGTTAGGAGGCTTTTTGGCGCTCCTTCCCACTACACGCTTGCTCGCTCCTTCCCTAAAGATTAATTTTTACTATGGAAATCAAAAAGATTTCCCTTCGACTAGTTCGAATCCTCAAGCTAAATGCTCAGAACTCAAGAACTTTGTCGGATCGGCTCTCGGAGAGACTTCTAGGGCAGAACACTGCTCAAAAACCCCAGAATACTCAGTAAGAGGGTCCAAAAGTATGGAAAAAGTGTGGGAGGACGTGCAAATGACGTCCTATTTATAGGATTGGGGCGCAATACGGCCTGGGAGGTCAATACGGCCCGTACTGGGTTTTTGAACTACAGTACGGCCGTATTGAATTTGGTACGGCCGTACTGAAGTTCAAAAACTTCAGTACGGTCGTATTGATTTCACTACGGCCCGTACTAAAGTTTTTTGAACTACAGTACGGCCGTATTGAGTTCACTACGGCCGTATTGCAGTTCAAATGGCTCAGTACGGCCGTACTGAACCTCTGGAAGGGTGTATTGAGCTCCAATCCTCGCACACCCTTATTCTAAGCTACTCTAAGACTTCTAGACCTACAAAGAATCATCCTAGGGTCTTCCAGGAGTCCTTCCGGCTGACTTTCCTTCAGTCTTTGAGAGTCTTCGAGCTTTATTTCCGACCCGGACAATTTTAGGGGTCTACAGCTGCCCCCCCCTTTACTTAGTCGAACGGCTTCTTTGGTGTACCGATTGACAAGTAAAGGAGTTGACCCAATTGTCCGGGGAGCAAGCCACCCTTCCAACTTGTAGCGTCTTCAGGTGGGAAAACTGTTGAGTAGCCTCTCCAGGTTGAGTATTAGTCGTCGCCTCTCCAGGCTCGTCGCGTGCCTCGGTGTTTCTGACAACCTTGGTAGCGTGAGTTTGCCCTCTCCAGGGTCTGCGGTTACCGTGTTTCTGACGACGTTGGCCGCTGCATACCTCCGTGTTTCTGACGACGGGGTAGCTGAGTATTAGTCGTCGCCTCTCCAGGCTCGTTGCATACCTCGGTGTTTCTGACAACCTCGGTAGCATGAGTTTGCCCTCTCCAGGGTCTGCATGCCTCCATGTTTCTGACGATGTTGGCAGCTGCATACCTCCGTGTTTCTGACGACGGGGTAGCTGAGTATTAGTCTTCGCCTCTCCAGGCTCGTCACATACCTCGGTGTTTCTGACAACCTCGGTAGCATGAGTTTGCCCTCTCCAGGGTCTGCGGTTACCGTGTTTCTGACGACGTTGGCCGCTGCATACCTCCGTGTTTCTGACGACGGGGTAGCTGAGTATTAGTCGTCGCCTCTCCAGGCTCGTTGCATACCTCAGTGTTTCTGATCACTTTGGCAGCTTGAGTTTGCCCTCTCCAGGGATTTGTGATGATTTTGTCTCCACAGTCCACGATGCTGCTTCGACGGTTGTTTTTGATTTTGATGCCGCTGAGGGCTGGATAACGCAGGGATCCGTCTAGGGGATGTGCAGTTACTCATAGGTTCTTGTGTCCCAACTTTCCATTGCGTAGTTGGTACCCACTGGGGAATTTCTGATTCCTTAGGGATGTAGACACAAAGATGCTCTTTCCGAAGTGAGCGATGCCTTATGATTGGCTGACGTCCTTTCGACGTTGGTGGAGTATCCCGGTTATCCTTATTCAGGGTGACTCTTTTGATTTTCTGGTTTTGTTGCCTCTGTGTAGGCTGTTATCCGCTGGGGGATTCTGTCGTTTTGATCTTGATTGGCCTCTTCTGTTAGGCGGATTATCTTGACGTTCGGTGTTTGGCTGAATGCCGAATTCCGTTTGGGGAATGGTTATTGATGTTTTTGATTTTTCTCTTTTTGAAGGAGTGCCTCTGAGTAGGCGAATGATCTTGATGTTCGGTGTTCGGCTGAGTGCCGGATTCCGCTTGGGGAATGGTTATTGATCTTTTTTATTTTTCTCTTTTTGAAGGAGTGCCTCTGAGTAGGCGAATTATCTTGATGTTTGGTGTTCGGCTGAGTGCCGGATTCCGCTTAGGGAATGGTTGTTGATGTTTTTGATTTTTCTCTTTTTGAAGGGGTGCCTCTGAGTAGGCGAATGGGGATTGAGGATCTTATGTATCCCAGAGTATTATTTAGAAAGCCTCTTCAGGCTTAGCTTCACTCGTCGCTCGAGTTGGAAAACTATCTTCCACTGAGGAAGTCTGAGTCCTTTGACTCGGATATTTCGTTAGGATGATCATTGCTTCCATTGGGGGATCTTACTGATCTTGCTTTGATAGCTCTTACTGGGGATTTGGTCCAAGAGTGTGAGCTGAGAAGTCTCTGGGGAGTATTATTTCAGCAAGCCTCTCCAGGCTCAGTTATTCTGTACGATTTATTGATTTTCTGTTCAGCCCAAGAGTGCAAGCTGAGATGTCTCTTGGGGAGTATTATTTCGGCAAGCCTCTCCAGGCTCAGTTATTCTGTACGATGCGGTTGATTTTCTGATTTTTTTGCCTTTTCTGTCGATTTGCGGCTTTTTCTGTTGACTGCTGTCATACACAAGCAATTTTTCCTACTTTTCTATTTTATGCGACTGCCTCATGATAAGGTCTTTGAATGTGCAACTAATGTGTGTGTGATGCACAAATGAAAGTTTAATCATTTTGTTAATGTTTTTTTTTTTTTTTTTTTTTTAGAAAAATGAATGGCTCTCCCTATCCTCCTCTTCTTGGAGGAATTTCTGTCGTCGACGCGAGGGAATATTTTTGTGAGCCTTTTACGCAGGAGATTACGGATTTTATAGGAACCCCTCCAACTTTCTTTATTGACCGATTATTAAAGGAATTTCGTACAATTTTTTAGAAACACCAATTTAGAGGCATAATCACATGGTCAAGAGAGAAGAGAAATGAATAGATATTTTATTGATATTCACAAATGGTTTTACAGAAAGATATACAAAAGGAATTTCTGAAGAATGGCTGGCCAGGGTAGGCTTATATACATCAGGCTTAACAATTATATCTGTAATCGTTGCTCTTACGTTCCCCTAATTGCTTCGGGTGAGATACCTGAGCCAGGAGTGTAGATACTGCAAGACGCTTGCTTCTAGAAGATAATCACCTGAACCGTCTTTCGGTTTTCGATTCAAGTGATCGTTTCTTGCTTTGTTTTTGTATCTTATTCTTTTGCCCCTAATTTTTGCCTAGGACGTATCCTAGCGGGGATAAATTCGCCTTTGTTTTGCCTAGTACCCTTGTACTGGCGGGCTTTTTATTTTGCCCTAACTTTTGCCTAGGACGCCCTTTTCGGGTTTTCATCCTAGCGGGCCTATGCAAGCAACGTCTTCAAGCATAGTACTTTTTTACCACGTCAGCGTTGACTGGGTATCGAAGTTCTTCTCCATCCATGTCCGTGAGGATCAATGTTCCTCCTGAGAAGGCTCGCTTTACCACGTATGGTCCTTCGTAATTCGGGGCCCACTTTCCGATTTTGTCCTTTTGAGCTGGTAGCAATTTCTTCATTACCAGCTCTCCCTCATGGTAGACTCGAGGGTGGACTTTCTTGTCAAAAGCCTTTTTGATCTTCCTCTGATAGGCTTGACCATGGCATATGGCGTTCATCCGTTTCTCTTCGATAAGATTCAATTGGTCGTATCGGCTTTGAACCCATTCTGCCTCGGAAAGTTTTGCTTCCATGATTACCCTTAGCGAAGGTATCTCGACTTCAACAGGTAGAACTGCCTCCATCCCATAGACGAGGGAGAATGGAGTAGCTCCTGTAGATGTGCGTACTGAAGTCCTATAACCATGAAGAGCGAAGGGTAACATCTCATGCCAGTCTTTAAATGAGACAACCATCTTTTGCACTATTTTCTTGATGTTTTTATTGGCTGCCTCGACTGCCCCATTCATCTTTGGCCGATATGGGGAAGAGTTGTGGTGTTGGATCTTGAATTCTTGGCACAGTTCTTCCACCATTTTGTTGTTCAAATTAGATCCATTATCAGTGATGATTTTATCGGGAATACCGTATCTGCATATAATGTTCTTCCTGATGAAGGATGTTACCACCTTTCGGGTCACATGAGCATACGATGCCGCTTCTACCCATTTGGTGAAATAGTCAATGGCCACAAGGATGAATCTATGTCCATTGGAAGCTTTTGGCTCGATGGGTCCAATAACATCCATGCCCCACATTGCGAATGGCCAAGGTGAAGCCAATACATTTAGTGGAGTCGGTGGGACATGAATGTTGTCGGCGTATGCTTGACACTTATGGCATTTTCGCACGTATTGGTAACAATCCCTTTCCATGGTCGACCAATAGTATCCCGCCCTGAGGATCTTTTTAGCCATTGCAGGCCCGGG
This sequence comes from Cajanus cajan, assembly GCF_000230855.2. NCBI lineage: Eukaryota > Viridiplantae > Streptophyta > Magnoliopsida > Fabales > Fabaceae > Cajanus > Cajanus cajan. The sequence continues at coordinate 8,503,891 of NC_138518.1, forward strand.
GATATGGGTACCGAAAACCCCCTCATGTACTTCTTTGATCATATTTTGAGCTTCGACTTGGTCTATACATCTCAACAAGACCGAGTCATAATTTTTTTTGTAGAGGGTTTCACCAACTAGCAGAAATCCCATGGCCCTTCTTCGGATATGCTTCTTGTCATTATCGCTGGCCGCATCAGGATATTCCCCTTTTGTTAAATATTGCTTGATGTCATGGAACCATGGACGATCATCGACAGCTTCATCTATCAGAAGGCAGAACGCTTGCTTATCGTGTCGCCGGATATTGATGATGGGCATTTCATGCTCACTACCCAAGGCGAACATCGACGAGAGCGTAGCAAGAGCGTCGACAAACTGATTCTCCTCCCTTGGAATGTATTCAAAGATGACACTTTGGAAGAGATGTGTCAAATCTTTGATGTGCTCAACATATGGTATCAGTTTAGGATTTCGGACTTCCCAATCACCTCGTAGTTGGTAGATGACTAGGGCCGAATCACCAAACACTTTGAGCTTTAGGATACCATTGTTGATGGCTGCTTGGATTCCCAACGCGCAAGCCTCGTATTCAGCCATGTTGTTTGTACAATCGAAGTTGAGTCTTGCCGTTATGGGAATGTATTTTCCTTGTGGAGAGATTAGCACTGTGCCAATCCCTCGTCCAAGCATGTTGGAGGCTCCATCAAAATACATGGTCCACGCATCATCTTTAGGCTCCTCATGTTGTAGATTCATTATATCCTCATGGGGAAATCATCCTGAAGGGATTGGTAGTCGTTGGTCAGCCCGTGTGCTAGGTAATCAACTAGGGTACTACCCTTGATGGCCTTTTGTGTGACATGTATGATGTCGAATTATGATAACTGTACTTGCCATCGGGCAATCTTCCCAGTGATTATTGGTTTTTCAAACACGTACTTAATTGGATCCATTTTGGAAACCAACCAAGTAGTATGCCTAATCATATACTGCCTGAGCCGTTGTGTTGCCCATGCTAACGCACAACATGTCTTTTCTAACGGCGTGTAGCGGGTTTCATAGTCAAGAAATTTCTTGCTCAGGTAGTAGATGGCTCGTTCTTTCTTTCCCGTTTCATCTTGTTGTCCTAGCACACATCCCATGGACTCATCAAGCACGGTTAAATAGAGGATTAATGGTCTTCCCTCGACAGGTGGCACCAATACTGGTGGATTGGCCAAGCACTATTTGATCTTGTCGAAAGCTTGTTGACAATCCTCATTCCAAGATTCGGAATGATTCTTGCGCAACAGCCTGAATATTGGTCTACACGTGTCGGTCAACTGTGCGATGAACCTTGCGACATAGTTCACCCTGCCGAGGAATCCTCTTATCTCTTTTTCGGTCTTAGGAGGAGGCATTTCCATTATTGCCTTCACTTTATCGGGGTCCACATCTATGCCTTTTTCACTGACGATGAACCCGAGAAGCTTACCCGACCGAACTCCGAAAGTACACTTAGCCGGATTTAGCTTAAGCTGATACTTGCGAAGTCGGTTGAATAATCTTCTCAAATATTGGATATGGTCCATTTCGTTCTTTGACTTCGCGATCATGTCGTCCACGTATACCTCGATTTCTTTGTGGATCATGTCGTGGAATAACGTCACCATCGCTCGTTGGTAGGTGGCACCCGCATTTTTGAGTCCAAAAGGCATCACCCTGTAGCAGAAAGTGCCCCAGGGTGTAATGAAGGAAGTTTTCTCGCGGTCTTCCACATTCATCTTGATTTGGTTGTACCCAGAGTACCCATCCATAAAGGAATAGAGTGTGTTCGTGGCTGTATGATCCACTAGTGTATCGATGTGTGGTAAGGGAAAATCGTCCTTTGGACTGGCACGATTCAGATCCCTGTAGTCAACACAAACTCTAACCTTTCCATTCTTTTTAATGACTGGCACGATGTTAGCCAGCCATTCGGGATATTGAGATACAACCAAGAATCCCGCGTCTAATTGCTTTTCGACCTCCTCCTTGATCTTTAAAGACCACTCGGGCTTGATTCGTCGGAGCTTTTGTTTGACGAGTCGAAACCCTTCTTTCAATGGTAACTTGTGCTCGACGATGTTAGTGTCCAAACCGGGCATATCACGGTACGACCATGCAAATACGTCCTTATATTCCCTTAACAATTGGATCAATTGTGCCCTTATTTCATCACTGATATGGGTCCCAATGTTGACCTCTTTTATCTCTTGGCCCTGCCCCAAATTCACGGCCTCCAATTTCTCTTGATACGGTTGGAGTAGACGAGCTTCTTGATTTAGCAGTCTTTGCAGATCCGGAGAGATGGTCTCCTCATCACTGTCCAACTCAACCCATTCACCCTCAACTTTCGGATCCCGGTCGGAGCGAACAATCACAGACATAATTGTTTTATTGGTTCTGTTTTTGGTTTAGAATTATTAATGTTAATGAGAGAAAGAGAGAAAAGAACAAATGAGAGAATGATGTGTGAAAAATGTCTCTTTATTGATATGTATAAAAAACTGTACAAAAAACCCTTATTTACATGAAAAAGATCTCATGATCTCGGGTACTGATCATGAGTCCCAGAAAGAAAAGAAAAATGTGGAGGGGCCCTATCGTGGCTTGCTCTTCTCTCTACTCCTGCTTCGGCAGAGGATTCTTGCTCACATCGGGCGCTGTCGAATCAAAAGTGATCCACCCAGCATCGATAAGGTCTTGGACCTTATATTTGAGAGCTCTACAGTTCTCCGTTGAATGCCCCGGTGCCCCCGAATGGTATAGACATTTGTCTTGCGGATTGTACCAATCGGGGTAAGGTGGATCAATTTTCCTTGGTGGAATGTAAGCTAGAAGATGAGCTTCCACTAGCTTCGGCAGGAGGTCGCTATACGTGGTCGGAAGTTTATCAAACTTCTTCACAGGGTTGTATTGCGACTTTCCCGACTTCGAAGTGGAAGAAGATGAAGAAATAGTTACGGCATTGACTCCTCCCTCCTTCTTCTTCCCATAGGTCTTCTTAGCTTCAAATGATTGGGAAGGCTTAGCTAGCTTCCCGCTTTTCAGCCCTTGTTCCACTCTTTCTCCAATGGTGATGATGTCCGAGAAGAGCGTTGTCGTGTTCCCTATCATCTTGTCATAATAGGGACTGGTCAACGAGTTTATAAACAGGGACACCGTCTCCTTATCCGACAGCGGGGGCTCTATTTGTGCCGCCAACTCCCTCCATCGTTGGGCGTACGCCTTAAAGGATTCATCACTTTTCTTACTCAAGGCTTGAAGATCGGACCTATCGGGTGTTAGGTCGATGTTATACTTGTAGCGCTTGAGAAATGCGTCGGCCAACTGCCTCCATGTACGCACCTGATTCCCATCCAGCTGCATATACCAGTTGAGTGCGGTGTCAGCCAAGCTCTCTTGGAAGCAATGGATTAAGAGCTTTTCATTAGTGGCATATGCAGCCATTTTTCGGCAATACATAGTGAGATGACTTTTGGGGCAAGTCGATCCCACATACTTTGGGAAATCGGGCACTTTAAATTTGGGAGGGAATTGGATGTCCCTCACTAAGCACATGTCGGCGGCATCTTTGATATCAAAATCATGCCCCTCCATAGCCCTCAGCCGGTCCTCGAGAGCGTGGAATTGCTCCTTTGAAATCTCGGGCTCTCTAATTGTAATCCCCGCCCCAAGGGGTACAGCTCGCGGAGGGTCTTGCTCTTCCTCATGATCCTCCTCATGATGGGACTCATGGTCACTGTGGTGAGCCCCGTGCATGTTTTGGTGACGCATGAGTTCCATCATTTGCGCCATCTGCTCCTTGAGCTGTGAGAGCTCGGTTGTAAGCTTCTTATTTTGTTCCTCCAACGCGTCCATCTTCTTGAGTTTCTGCGCGCGCGTGAGGACAGAGAGATGACCAGCCACTTTCTAAAATGAATGCTTAATCTAATTAGTTTATTTATGGAATGAATACACACTTGACATGAGCTTGGTAACCCTCCATCTTTAAGGCGCTGCCTTTTTAAGACGGAGGTTTATCACCCTCCTTGACTTATGACCTCTCCCCAACGGAGAAACTCAATAGTCGTGGGTCTCTTTCACTCATGTCAAGGGGTATTGGTGAGCCTAAAATGAATGATTATGAGGATGCATGATGTCTTATTGGTAATGATGCACATGCTCCTTACTTTTATTATATTTTCACACATGGTCTTTCCTCTCATGTCATGACATTTTTCATGCATGGGGGTTATTCTTAGACCTTATCACGAGGTTTATTATTAATGCACAAACAATGTCACATAGACCTATACACAAACAATTCACTCATCCACGAACAGTCACGAGCGAATCACGAGGTAGGGGTATCCTGCAGAAAATTGCATATTCAAGGAGGTTCTAACTGTTCTCATTGGTCTGAGGCCCCCAAGGTGCCCCCATTATAGGGACCCAATCCCTCTCGTCGTAAGTCGATGGAAAGTTCCAACGCACTGTCGGACTTGAGTTCATGGTTATCACCTTGAGTGATGCTTTCCGACAACGGTCTACGGGCACCTATAGACCCATTCGACAACCGGCCGTACTAACATCCACTCCCTATGGCTTTCCACTCATGCCCCCGGGTATAGAGGGAACTGTTGTGTGCAAAGGTTTGTGTGCAGTTTTTATTTCAAACAATTGCAAAAATTTAAACATTCAACAGTTATTAAAAGCCACATAGATAAAACATATTATCATACAAGCTAGGGGTAATGAAGCAATTTTAAACTATTATTTTAGAAATAATCCATCACTAAATGGGACTGACTCTCGAGGCTTCCCCAGTGGAGTCGCCATCTGTCGCCACCCGCCGAAACAGACGTTGGCATTCGCGACGATGGTCGGACTCTTTTTAAAGGTTTGAAAAGTGGTGAATTGTTAGAACGACTTATTCTCAAACTGAGACCTCATCGAACTAACAATTTTATTAAATGAATCACCAATCCATGTTAATCTCAAGCGAGACCCTCCATGGATTAGTGGTTTTCGCAAAAGAAGGGTTCTTGGAGTCGCCACCAATGTTTTACTCAAAACATTGGAAAAAGATATAAGGCAATTGATTTCATAAATCAACTTTGGCCATTACAACCAGAGTCGGGTAAGGGAGTCGGTTACGTGCGAGGAAGGTGTTAGCACCCCACAACGCCCCTTTCGGGTTCCCTATGACGGATTATTTTATAAATAACAGTGTAAAATTACTAAATTACCCCTATTTATTAGAAACGACTATAAACGAGATATCTACATGATGAAAAATGCAATGCAACAATCAGAAAGCAATAAAAGGAAGGATTTGAAAAAGAAACCTTTGAAGCGTGCTTTTATATATTCAAACAGACGTTAGGAGGCTTTTTGGCGCTCCTTCCCACTACACGCTTGCTCGCTCCTTCCCTAAAGATTAATTTTTACTATGGAAATCAAAAAGATTTCCCTTCGACTAGTTCGAATCCTCAAGCTAAATGCTCAGAACTCAAGAACTTTGTCGGATCGGCTCTCGGAGAGACTTCTAGGGCAGAACACTGCTCAAAAACCCCAGAATACTCAGCAAGAGGGTCCAAAAGTATGGAAAAAGTGTGGGAGGACGTGCAAATGACGTCTTATTTATAGGATTGGGGCGCAATACGGCCTGGGAGGTCAATACGGCCCGTACTGGGTTTTTGAACTACAGTACGGCCGTATTGAATTTGGTACGGCCGTACTGAAGTTCAAAAACTTCAGTACGGCAAACTTCAGTACGGCCGTATTGAGTTCACTACGGCCGTATTGCAGTTCAAATGGCTCAGTACGGCCGTACTGAACCTCTGGGAGGGTGTATTGAGCTCCAATCCTTGCACACCCTTATTCTAAGCTACTCTAAGACTTCTAGACCTACAAAGAATCATCCTAGGGTCTTCCAGGAGTCCTTCCGGCTGACTTTCCTTCAGTCTTTGAGAGTCTTCGAGCTTTATTTCCGACCCGGACAATTTTAGGGGTCTACATTGATGCATAGGCAAGTAACATCCTAATGGCTTCTAGTCTTGCTACTGGTGCATATGTTTCTTCATAATCTATACCTTCTTCTTGATTATAACCTTTAGCAACTAATCTAGCTTTATTTCTTATGACTAAACCATGTTCATCAAGTTTGTTTCTAAAAATCCATTTTGTTCCTATAATGGGATGATTAGTGGGTCTATTTACCAAATCCCATACTTGATTTCTCTCAAATTAATTTCATTCTTCTTGCATAGCATTAATCCAATGTTCATCATTTAAAGCTTCATCAATATTTTTCACTTCTATTTCAGAAACAAAAGACATATTGTTGCATGCTTCTTTTAGAGAGTTTCTAGTAATTACCCCTTTTGTTATATCTCCAATGATATTTTCAAGAGGATGATTTCTTGAGATTCTCCACTCTCTTTCAGAATTGATGTTTGTTTGACCTTCTTGGATTGTTGAATCCTCTTTTTCTTTATCTTTGTCATCCTTGTGAGTTTTCTCATTAAGATGAGTATCTTCAAAGCTTTCTACAATTTCATCAACAACATCTCTTCTTGGACAAACAAGGTTAGTTTCATCAAATACAACATGTACTGATTCCTCAATAGTCATAGTTCTTTTGTTGTATATTCTAAATTATTTACTATTTAGAGAGTATCCAAGAAATATCCCCTCATCAGATTTAGCATCAAATTTTCCTAAGTTATCTTTTCCATTATTAAGTACAAAACATTTGCATCCAAAAATGTGAAGATGTGAAATATTAGGTTTTCTTCCATTGAATAACTCATAAGGAGTTTTCTTAAGAATAGGTCTAATCAAGGCTCTATTCATAGTATAGCATGCAATGTTGACAGCTTCTGCCCAAAAATATTTGGGGAGTTTTGAATCATTAAGCATTGTTCTTGCTAATTCTTCTAATGATCTATTATTTCTTTCTACTACTCCATTTTGTTGTGGAGTTCTAGGTGCAGAAAAGTTATGTTCAATTCCATTTTCTTCACAAAATAAATCAAAATCTTTATTTTCAAACTCTTTTCCATGATCACTTCTAATGGAGACAATCTTTAAGGTTTTTCTTATTTTGAATTAGTTTAGCAAATTTTCTAAAGACACCAAATGTATCACTTTTATTAGCAAGAAACAAGGTCCAAGTGTACCTAGAGAAATCATCTACTAAGACTAGACCATAGTAACTTCCTCCAAAGCTCATAGTTCTAGAAGGTCCAAACAAGTCCATATGCAAGAGTTCTAAGGGTCTTGTGGTTGTAACTATATTCTTTGGTTTGAAAGATACTTTCACTTGTTTTCCTTTTTGGCATGCATCACATAATTTATTTTTCTCAAATTTAATTTTTGGTAATCCTATTACAATCTTTAGAGATTAATTTATTTAAGTGTTCCATGTTTATGTGAGAAATTCTTTTATGCCATAACCAAGATTCATCATTTTTACTCATGAGGCATTGAGAATGTTTAGGATTATTTTCTATTTTAATTTTATATACATTGTTAATTCTAAATCCCACTATCTTGACTTGTTTATCATTTTTGTGTTCTATTAGACATTTTTGTGAATCAAAGGATACTGAAAAATCTTTATCACAAAGTTGGCTAACACTTAATAGACTATGTTTAAGACCATCTACAAGTAAAACATTTTCTATGGAGGTTGAGAAATTTGTACCAATTTTTCCAATGCCAAGTATTTTTCCTCTGTTGTTGTCTCCATAGGTTACATGTCCACTTCTCTTAGGAGTGAAGTCAATAAATTTTGAAGCATCTCCTGTCATGTGCTTGGAACATCCACTATCAATGTACCAAGTTTGGTTACTAGAATCCTTCAAGACAAAGAAGGAGTTGATTTAGGTACCCAAGTTTTCTTTGGGTCCTTAATGTTAGAATTAACAAAAGAACCTTTTGGAATCCACACCAAATTCTTGAGATTGTTAAAATTCTTTCTAATATAGCAATTTGAAGAATTATGACCTTGCTTCCCACAATAAAAACATGTTATTAAAGGAAAACTAGTAACTTGTGTGGGAACAAAGAAATTTTTGTTCTTCTTTTGTTGTTTTTGAGGATTATATCCTAATCCTGTCTTATCAAACATACATTTTTGCTTTCCTAATATTATATCTAAATTATTTCTTCCATTTGTAAATTTTGCAAGAGTGTTTCTTAAATTACTAATTTCTTCCTTAAATTTATTGCAAGTTAAACATGGATGATTTGCTTTATTAGTATCTAACTTAGTTTTAATTTCATGTTTTTCATTTTTAGAGTTAATCATCTTAATTTCAGTTTTGAGATTATCTAATTCATTATTTAATGTTGAAATCTCATTTTCTAATTTTGAAATTGTTTTCTTATAAGATGATACTAATTTAGCAAGTTTAAATGATTCTTTATGTCAATCATTGAATGCATCTTGAAGTTCATCAAATGAGATTGAGATTTCATTGTTAGAAGATGTTACCTCTTCTTCGCTTTCGTAGTCATTGGCCATAAGTCCCAAATTTACAACTTCATTTTCAGAGTCACTTGTAGAATCTATGTCGTTTTCTTCCCAAGTGATATAGGCTTTCTTCCCCTTCTTTTCTTTGAAACTTTTCTTATTATATTTCTCCATCCTTCTTTTATAGATTGGACATTCTAATATCAAATGTCCTGGTTGATTACATTCATAGCATTTTGGGGTTGAAGAAGAGTCTTCTCCTTTTCTTTTATTGTTGAAGTTGATTCTTTTTCGGTTTCCTTTGTTTCTAAGGAATTTTTTGAATCTCTTTATAAAGAGACTGAAATCCTCATCATCCTCTAAACCATCTTCCACAATATTTTCTTCTTTCTCATCTTCTTGTTGAATGGATGATGATGTTTTGAGTGTCATCCCTTTCTTTCTTTTATCACTTTCCTCATTTTGATTCAGTCTCATTAATTCCATTTCATGTTCTTGGAGTTTTTCGAACAATGAGGCACTACTAGAAAAATTAATATTTGTGACGAATTTTGTGACGGAAAAAATAGCATCGCTAATAGTGACGCATTTTGTGAGGGAATTTTAAGTTTTGTGACGGACTAGAATTTATTGACTTTTGTGACGGATTTTGTGACGGAATATATTCCGTCTCTAAAAATCCGTCACAAATTTCGTCACTGAATCAAAAAAAAAAAATTTGTGACGGATTTTGTGACGGAAAAATTTTCGTCTCTAAAAATCCGTCACAAATTTCATCGCTAAATAAAATGTTTGTGACGGATTTTGTGACGGAATGAACTTCGTCTCTAAAAAATCCGTCACAAATTTCGTCACTAAAATGAAAAAATTTAGTGACGGATTGTTCCCTCTCAAAATTCCGTCACAAATAGGTTAAAATATTTTGTGAAAATTTTGTGACAAATTGTTCCCTCTCAAAATATTAAATTTTATTTATGAAACTTTTATATTTAAGAATTATGCATAATTAAAGAAAATATGTTAAATTTTTTTTTAAAAAAATAATAAAATTAAAAATATTTTATTTCATTAAAGGACTGAAAAAATTATGAAATTTATTTAATTAAATAAAAAATTGTCAATTTTGAACATAAGAAACTAAGACATTCATTAAAAATATTTATAAAAAAAACTTGTGAAATTAAAAAAAAAAGAATATTAATTTAATTTTGGCTTAATTACATTTTTGATCCCTCAAGTATTGTAATTGTGCAATTTTGATCCCTAAGATTTTAATTGGATAATTTTAGTCCCTAAAGGATTGTAATTGTGCAATTTTAGTCGTTTAATTTTTAATTGAACAATTATAGTCCCTCAAAAATCATAATTGTGCAATTTGAATCTCTCCCATTAAAAATTTAATAATTTTAAAATTTTAATATATATATATATAATAATAATAATTTAAAATTATACAATTATTTGCTTATTTAAGTTAACATATACTATAATTTTTATTAATGTAACAAATGATATATATTTATTATTACTAAATAAATAAAATTTATATATTATTAATAATTTAATATTGCTAATAAATTAATATCAATAATATTTTTAGTATATTTATAGATAAATTGATAATTTGATAAATATAACTTAGTATATATTAATATACTTTTACAAAAATATAAATATAGTAGATAAGATATGTATATTTATATTTTTGTAAAAGTATATTAATATATAATAAGTTATATTTATCAAATTATTAGTTTATGTATAAATATACTAATAATATTATTGATATTAATTTATGAATAATATTATAAATTAAAGTAAAGAAATTAGAAGTGTCAATTTATTTTTCTAAGTTATTGATTTCTTATTTTTTAGTTTAGTTGTTTATTGAAAAATATCTTTCTAATTTCATAATTTTATAATTTTAAAGTGTAAATTTTTAGTTAAAAAATTAAAAGTTTCTTATTTTATGTTAATAAAATAATATCTTTTAATTTCTTTATTTTTATGTTTAAAAACAAACTTATAAATTAATGTAATTTAGATTTAAAAGTGACAAGGATAATTTACAAGTTTTTAATTATTTTTTTAACTTTAATTGTTTCTAAATGAAGGAAAAGAAGTAAGAAAACAAGAAATCTTGAAACCCTTCATTGAGTCATATCTAACAAATTATGAGACACAATCTCACACTCTAGTGAATCAATTTTTATCAATACCATAGTACTTGGCTCAACCATGGCTTTGACAGTAACACATGGTCGTTATGAATTCGATTAACAAGAACATGGAGAGGTTGGGAACCTTATATCAAAGATTTAATTCGAATGAAAATGGAAAGTACTACTACTGTGATGAATTGGAATGCATATTCAATAAACCCTAAACACTTTGATTTTGAAATGCAAGAATTACTTTGCTCCATCCTCTTTCAACCGTCAATAATTTATCTATTTTAAATTATGTCTTTTTTTTATTATAAAAACCAACAAAACTGTAAAATTGGATAACCAACAAAACTACTACATGGAGGTTATTTTTTAATAAAGTGGAGATCAAAACCTTTGTATTTCTTTTATCTTTAGTTAAGTTATAAATAAATTTAAATTGATTTTTTTTTAAAAAATGAGTAAACATGATTTAGATTAAAAAAAAAGACTAAACATAATAATTTATTGTAGATTTTTTTTATAATTTTTTTTTGGAAAAAACTCAAATGAAATTGAATTTCCAAATAAAATATTAAAAATAACATAAATTTAGTTATTTAAATTTTTGTAATTAAAAAACCCATAAAAATTATATAAATTTCAAAATTCAAAATTAGGCTAATTTTAAAATTGAATTTATAATAAAATATGATTATATATTTAAATTTTTAAAAATGAATTTAGAAATTATTGAAATGACAATTTATATTTATGTTATTTTATATAAAAAAAATGAATTTGATAAATAGAAATATCTTAAGCGGGAAACTATCCCGCTGTTCAATTTTCCCCATTTTCATGAAAATTCAAATCCCATAAGGCAATGCGTTTCAAATTTCAATTCCAAACAAAACCCCTATCTATCTCACGCGCAATCTGGTGGGATTTGTTAGGTCTTTAGCGAACGGTGTCACCCCTTCACAATTTGTTTCCTCTTTGCTCATACACTATGGTCAAGTAGTAGGGGAGGACATGTATTCCCCTTTGTAATTTTCCTTTTTTTTTCCTTGTCTCTTCGCCCTGTTTAATTTTCTCACGAGATCAAAAAAAAAACCCCCCGCGCCTTACATTTCGCTCTGTCTCCCCAAAAATTTAAGAGTCCGCCGCCCAGGTTAGGTTTTCAATTCCATTTCTCTATTCTCTTCCTCCTTTCTACTCCATTCTCTTTCTGGCTTGACGTGCGTGCTCCTTTGCTTTTTACTTTCTTGCTCGTGTTTTCTCGTTAATGTTTGAGCATTTGCTTTCGTCAACAACAACGATGGTTCAGAGGCTCACTTACCGGAAGCGCCATAGCTATGCTACCAAATCGAACCAACACCGGGTTGTTAAGACCCCTGGTATGCTTTTTCTTTCAATTTTTTTATGTTTTGTTTTTCCCCAACTGTGTGTTTTTCTCCTGATCTCAATTATGCTCCTTCGGTTGTTGTCAAAATCTGATTTTGTTAATGCTGTTTGGTGGCTTAACTGACCTTTGCAAATGGGTATGTCTCAGGTGGGAAGTTGGTGTACCAGACCACTAAGAAGAGGGAAAGCGGACCCAAATGCCCTGTCACTTGAAAGAGGATCCAAGGGGTATGTATATTTTTTTTATTTATTTTGTCTTCTTTTTCATATTGCCTTTGAATACTAAGGATCAGTGATTTGTTGTGAAGAATCTAATTTGTATATATGAAAATTGGTATACTTAGAGATCTGGGTATTTATAAAATTACTGAATGTATCTGATAGGCATGCTTTGTACTCTGGGGAAATTTGTCTATCTTGTGTCTTGTGAAATTGTTGAGATGGAAAATTTCTGGATGATTCTTATTTTTTTCCCTTCAATTTTGGTTCAGTGCCTAATTGATTATGTTTTTTGTGACGGGTATGTATCTATTGAGGACAGGTTGTGGGAATGAGATTGAGCTGCTTTTCTTAATGATTTTTCTCAGTTATCTGATTGGAATGGGTGTTGGTATGGACATTTTAAGGAGGTGTTTTGGATGCTATAATTTTCAAGTCCTTTGGGTGTTTGTTGGTAGCCTTAATTCTTAGATAACTGAATTCAGATTTTGAATGTTAATGAGTTATGTGTAATGCGGTGAACACTTTTTTGAAATGATTTATATCAGTTATCTGATTGGAACGAGTTTTGATTATGGCTTATTGTTGTAAGCTCCTGGCCAAGCTTATGAGTAAGCTTTCACTTAATATGAACATATTGAATAATGATGTTTGGGAGAACTTATTTACATTTTGTTTAGGCTTGGGACAGTTAATAATAATAGCTTATGATGTATACAAATTTTGTTTCAACTTATTCCAATCTTTTGAATAACATGAAAACCGCTTACAATGTATATGAAAGTAGTTTTGCTATAATTCCTCTTCCATTATAGTAACTATTTATTCAAATGTGTACATGGTAAACACTTACGTGTAAACAACTTAATTAAGCACTTATTGAAGAAGTGCTTATGTGTGTAATTTGTACCTTTAATCAATGAGGGAAGAAAGTTATACTGTTTTTGTAAGCTATTTTGGAGAGCTAAGTAAAACAAACTAAAAGAAGCTTTTGAACTTTTATAGTGCTTGCGTTGCAAGATAAACTCAATGAAACTGTAAATAAGTTTTTCCAAATGCATGTTTTAATAAGTGTTTAATGAAGCTGTTTACCTAAATTTGCCTTTGGTATTTAATTAAGCTGTTTATCGGAACATGTCCTAAGTAGTGTGAGCAGCATTCTTCTCCTATCATGATTTTCTAATCCTTACATAATCTGCAGATCCCACACTTGAGACCTGCTGAATACAAGAGGTCCAGATTGCCTAAGAACCGCAGGACAGTAAACCGGGCCTATGGAGGTGTATTATCTGGTGGAGCTGTTAGAGAAAGGTTTGTTGCACAAAAGATTATTTGATAATTATACTTGAAAACTTAATTTGTGCTCAAGAATTTTGACTTTCAATGGTGTTAAGTATGAATGTGGAAACTTAATTTGAAATTTATTTTATGATTCTGTGCTTTTTGGTCTTTTATATTTAGAATATGAAATGATTTTTAATGTTCTTGTCGGGAGCATGCTTGGTGATGCCCAACACGTTGAGGAGGTAAGGAGCTGTTTTAATCATCAAACTCTTTTGTGAGATTTTCAATTGGGTGCAATGTTTTATTGTCGGGAACCCCAAGTTCATCTGAATGTTTTATTTTAGATGACACCTGGTTTGTATGTTTGGTAACACTTTAATTGTGCAACACAATTTATTATTTAAGTTATTGTCTGCAGTTAGTGGTGTGCTATTTGATTTGGTTTTTTAAGTTATTGGTTGTATTGCCTTGACTTGACTTCAGTTTGCCTATTAAAAACTGTTTCAGGAAAAAGTAGGATCTGGCTTGTCTCTAGATCAAAAGTAGGGGAATCTTGATAATTCAGAAACTGGAATTGGTGAGTACCTAAGTTGCTGGAGTTTTGTTATTGTGTTTTTGTATTATTTATTCCGTATATAGTTTTGAACCCACCTAGGCATGTAGTTTTGGTTGCAATAATTTATATATATTGTTCCTAGAATTTATTAAGTTTTACTTTTAGGTGTAATGTGTTGATGAAGTTATACTGTGCATTCATGTTCATAAGTAACATAGGAGGGAGTCAATATTGAACAAAGATATATTACTGAGAAGGTTTCTGATTTACTGAAGGTATTTATAACCTTTTTATCATTAAATTTTATAATTATTACTGTTAGAGTTTTACTATATGAGAACATATGAATATAATATGTTGGACAATAGTAATGAGTTATTATATACAGTTGATTAATTGTACAAATTAAATACGCAAGATCTGGAAATCAATAATTGTTCCATTAACATACTATAAACGCATTTTTCAATGATTGTTTGCATCTGATAGGATTATATAGCACACTTAGTTACTTGTTATTAAATTTCAGAAGACAAATGTAATTGTTTAGTCCAGAATAATAGGCTCTGGTAATCGATTACAAGACTTGGTAATCGATTACAACGGTTTAGTTTCAAGTTGTAAAGTTTAAATTCAAATTTGAAATTTTCATCTTCTGGTAATCGATTACAAGAAATGGGTAATCGGTTACCAGAGAACCTTTTAATAAGTAAATTTCGAACATATGATTTTCATTGTCTAGTAATCGATTACATGTATAGGTAATCGATTACCAGACTCTTAAAAACAATGGTTTCCTCAAATTTAGTCATCAACAGTTAGTGAGAGATTCATCCCAGTTAGTGACGGATAAAATCCGTCGCAAATTGTGACGGAATTCTGGCGTCGCAAATTGTGACGGATTCTACTTAATTAAAGTCATCACAGTTTGTGACGGATTTAATCCCTCACAAATTGCGAGGGATTTAATCCCTCACAAATTGCGACGGATTTTTATTAATTTCTAAACATTTATTATTAGAAATTAGTGACGAAAATTATACTGTTTGTGATGCCTTAATTCCGTCACTAATTGTGACGGAGAAAATAATCCGTCACTAAATATTTTGTGACGCCAAATTTTGTGACGGAATCATTTTCGTCACAAATTCCGTATCTAATTGATTTGTGACGGATTTTATCAAAATTAGTGACGGATTTGTTCCCTCTCTAATTTTAATTTTTCTAGTAGTACTGAGACAAGAGGCATGGTTGTCAGATCTTTTGATTCAGCAATTGCAGTCACTTTCGGTTGCCATTCCCTACTCAAACATCTCAAAACTTTGTTAACAAGATCTTCATTAGGAAACACTTTTCCTAGAGATGCAAGATGATTAATTATATGCGTAAATCTCTTTTGCATGTCTTGTATGCTTTCATTTTGATTCATTCTAAATAATTCATATTCATGAGTGAGAGTGTTTATCCTAGATCTTTTCACATCATTAGTGTCTTCATGTGTTACTTCAAGTGTATCTCACATTTCTTTAGCACTTTTTACAATTTGAAATTCTAAAATATTCATCAATTCCTAAAGCAGAAGTGATTATATTTTTGGCTTTTAAGTTATATTGAACCTTTCTTCTATCGTCTTCACTCCATTGATCTTTGGGCAAATTTTTTATTTCATGACCAACTACAATAGTGGGAATGAAAGGACCAATTTCAATAGCATCCCATATGTTTAAGTCTATGGCTTCTATAAAAATTTGCATCCTAGATTTCCAATAATGATACCCTACCCCATTGAATATAGGAGGTCTATTAATAGAGTTTCCTTCGGGAAATAACAAATTTAATGAGGCCATTTCAAATCTTGAAGCTTTTAAGCCTTATACAAGAAACCTGCTCTTGATACCACTTGTTAGATCGAGCGCTTACCACTAGGCTAAAAGCTATAGCTGATAGTCAGGGCGCAACTCTTTTTACTTAAGAGCGCAGCAGCCCAAGCGCCATGATTCGACAGTGACTTGGCCCACCTAGCCTCCGCCACGGGACAATTGATGCAACCCGCAACAAACAAATTTTATAGTCGAACTTTGTTTAAGGTAAGAGAGCAAGAATAAAGATGTGCTCTTTTTGTTGATGGCTCTTCAAATTTAAAGGGAGGAATGAATATTCTTTTAGAATCAATGGACAAAATAATTATGGAGTAATTTAGAATATCAATTATCACCAAACTATTGGTGAGAATTAGGGGTGGCAAAATTAAAAGACTTTTGTCATGAAAAAAAGTCTTGCAAATTTTAAAAGATTATATAAAAATATAATGACTTATAAAGAAAAAAAAAAAGAGAAATGACATGTTATAAAAAAAAATATTTAACTTTCGAAATATTAATTTTATGGATTGATTGGATATCCACTCATAAACAAATTGTTAATGGATAGATTGGATGAATTTTTTTGGTAGATTGAATTTTTATGCAAATTTTTAATGGATCTAAATGAATTAATAGATTATTTTTTATCCAATCTATATATTATTATCCAATCCATCCATTTGTCATCCCTAAGTTTGACTAAAGGTAGCAAATCGATCCATCTATCCAATACCCGTCCAATCCATCTATTATAATAAAAATTGATAATGGGTCAGATCTAATCCATCTTCTTAATTTTATGGATGGTTAGTAATCTATCTATTATTTTTTCAAATGTGATATTTATTGAATTGAGATTTTAAAAGATTATTTTAACATAAAAAAATCTTGCAAATTTTAAAAGATTATATAAAAATATAATAACTTATAAGGAAAAAAAAAAGAGAAATAAAATATTATAAAAATAAAAATTATTCAATTTTTAAAAAATTTATTTAATGGATGGATTGGATTTCTATTCATAAAAAAATTGTTAATTGATAGATTAAATGAATTTTTTTGCTTTAAATGGATTGTATGGATTCAATTTTTATGTAAATTTTTAATGGATCTAAATAGATTAATGAATTATTTTTATCGAATCCATTATGATTTGCCTAAAAACTTATTCGATCCATCCATTTTCCATCCCTAAATTTGATTAAGGGTGATAAATCCACTACAAGAATGTTTTGATTTAGAGTCGGCGAAAAACCGACTCTAAATCATAAAAACTGATGTAATATTGTCGGTTATTCATCAGTTTTGGCTAATGCTAAATAAGTCGACACAAATTTTTTTTGTGTCGGCTAAGCCATCACTAATAAATTTATTTATTTTAATTTTTTATTGTCGATTAAGTCGACACTATGTTGACACAAAATTTATTTTATTTTTTTCTTTATCTTCTTTTTCCAGCTTATCATTTATTCGTTCGTATTTTTAACATTCCTAGGACTCGATCCGTGAACCTTGAGGTCTTAAGTGAACTTGATAACCAAGTGTACCAGAACACATTATGCGTATATAACATTGAAAAAATTATCTTTATCTCTTTCAAAGTACCTATACTGTCAGAAAAGCCGACGTTATTTTAAGATGTAGCGTCGGCTTTTTCATTACTAAATTTAAATTAAGTTTAGTGTCGGAAAAGCCGATATTATTCTTTAAATATAGCGTTGGCTTTTCCGACACTAATTTAATTTAAATTTTGACACTAATTTAATTTAAATTTAAATTAAATTAGTATCAAAAAGCCAACGCTATATTTAAATAATAGCGTCGACTTTTCCAATGCTAAACTTAAAATAAATTTAAATTAAATATTTTAAATTTAGCGTCGGAAAAGCCGACGCTATTCTTTAAATATAGCGTCGGATTTTTCGATACTAATTTACTTTAAATTTAAATTAAATTAGTGTCGAAAAAACTGACACTATATTTAAAATAGCGTCGACTTTTCCGACACTATTTGCGTCGGCTATTAATCGACGCTTATTTTCCGCCGCTTATTCACCATTTTCTTGTAGTAATCAATCCATTTATCCATCCATAAATAAATTCATCCAATTCATCCATTATAATAAAAATAAATAATTAATTAGAATCTAATCCATCCACTTAATTTTATGTATATTAGTAATTTATCCACTACTTATTCAAAATTCATTAGATTACAATGTGAGATATTCATTTAATTGAAATTTTAAAAGATTATTTTGACATAAAAAGTAGTCTTGCAAGTTTTAAAAGATTATATATAAATACAATAACTTATAAATAAAAAAAGAGAAAAATAAAATATTATAAATAAAATTATTTAATTTTATAGCATTAATTTTATGGATTGATTAAATATTCATTCATAAAAAAATTGTTAATAGATGAATATTTTACTTTAAATAAATTGGATAGATTAAATTTTTATATGAGATTTTAATAAATTTAAATAAATTATTTTTATATGATCTATTATAATCATCTAAAAAAATAATTATTTGATTCAGCCATTTCTCATCCTAATGCAAAACACAATAATTCTGAAACTTTTGCAGTCGGTGAACTTTTGCAATCCAGAATACAAAGAGGAACTTGAAGGGTTCGGTAAGGACCCTTACCTATTTGTAAGTGCATAAGCATTACTTGGAGAACATGACTGCATGCATTATAGGTCAAGGATTGTTGAATTAATCCTTGGTTTATACTTTATTGATAGCATAAGCTTTCGGTACAAATTTTTATTTAATAAAAAACAATACGCCTAACCAAAATTGTTTGAATAAAAAATTATTGTACGAAAAACAGATTAATAGGATTTTCTAACACATACTATGTATACATATAAATGACTGCATGAATTATATATTGACGATCCATATACATATAAATGTTCACAATAACAATTAAACAAATCCAAACCCAGAATAAATTGTTCTTTAAATAAAAAAGCAAATAACTACATTTTCACGACTCAATTAAACAAATAAAAATAAATAAATAAATAAATAAAACACCCTGAAAACATTTCAACTATAAAAACTTGTTAAAGTGTAATGTTCAAGAATCAAAACCATCTTCAGTGTCGGACATCATGGTCTAATTATATGTTCAATGTCTGTTTTCTCTTAGTTGCATAACTAACGTGAACAAAATTTTAATGCTTATTCTTTTAGCCACTTGACAAACCTATTCAGGTTCTCTAAAGAACGACCTCCTTTGGTTATGCTGTTCACGACTTTCTCCTTCAACCCAAGAGACCTTGATTTTATGTTGTCATCATTAAGGAGTTGATCCACTTTCATTTTTAACTCCTTGCATGACACGAGTCCATTTTCATTTGAGTCAAATCCCAGTCCAACCTTCAACTCATCACAAATATGCGTCTTGTTATGAAGTTGGTCTGCGAAGTATGGCCAGCACAACAAAGGAACCCCATTGGACAAACCTTCCATAATAGAATTCCAACCACAATGGGTCACAAAACATGCTATGGAAGGGTGACTCAGCACCTTCTGTTGAGGAGCCCAACGAACAATCTTACCTTTACTCCCCAAAAATTCATTAGGGTATACCATCTTATTGTCTTGACGTACAACCCAAAGAAAAGGTCTATTGGTGAGGTCTAATCCAAGAGCTAGTTCATTGAATTGAGTTTGGTTGAAAAGAGTGAAACTACCAAAGGCAACATACAAGACAGAACGATGAGGTTGTTGATCGAGCCAACTCATGCAGGAGAGATCTTCTTCCCAAAACATTCCCATTGGTTTTGTAGTTGCACTAGCACTTGTGTTATCATGACTTCTCAACAAAGGGCCAATTGGGAGGATCTTGGGAATATAGGATAATGTGCCAGGTTCAAGTTCATGTGTGGTGTTGCAAAGCCACCATTCTGTCAAATGTAAACTTCGTGTACAGTGCACTAAATAGTCCACAACTGTGTTACCAATAATTGGGTCACCCATATTCAACCAAAAAAAGTCTCTCGTGTCCATTTCTGGCATACTTGGTGATATCCGCATTGTCTTTTTCGTGGTTAATGCTAATCCTTCAATGGAAAAACCAAAAAATATTAAGAAAAGAAAATAATAAGTCGTAATACCACATATTAATAGTTATTTATTATGTTTCAATCAATAGGCACAGGGATTCGGTCTATTTATGCATGATGATTTTAGATACGTGGTGTCATTCCTTTTATATAAGAACACTTTTTACATCTAAAAAGAGTGTTCCTGATGCTTATTATACTTTTCATTATGTATATATGCACATTTATATTGTGAGGGAAGATCCCGTTAAAAATGTCGTGTCAAATTTTTTGATTAAAATTAATTATTGATAAAATTAATTAATAAATATTTTGCATCAATAACAAAATTATAAAAAATAATATACTCTTGCTGTGAGTATTTGAACAAAGTTGATAAAAATTGTAACATGATAACATTTTCTTTCTTAATTCCAGGTGTTAATCTCGTACAATTACATAAAATATATATATATATATATATATCGTAAGACTTTTATGCTGTAAACTCTGATCGATAAGATTTAGCAAAATGATGTTTTGACACTTAAAAACCTATTTGATACCTAAAAAGTGGGAGACAAAAGAGAAAAAAAATACAAATATGATAGATGATATGATCGATGTGATAAGAAGAATTGAGTGTGATAATAAGAAATGATGGGTATAACCGTATAAGAAAGCTGTATTTATAAATGTAAAGTGACCAAAAATCATTACTCTATTAGCGAAATGTTATTTTTTACCTTCCAAAGTACTGAGATACATTAAATTCGTTTTTCTTATATCACTTGATTTTTCATGAGTAAACAGAACCTAACAAATTTGGATATATAGTAAGGTACGCATAAACTTTTTCAAAACTACTTTAAAGAGAAAAAAAAAATGAAATAAACATTTTTAATTATAAGCTAATTCTCAAAAATTGTCTTTGAAACCAGTATGATATTCTTACCATAATCAGAATCTATGATCCCATGGTGAATAAGCCTAGGGACGTTGTACAGCAGGGCAAAAAGAGTTGCTGATCCAGGACACAACACAGCTCCTTTAATTCCCAGTTTAGCCCCAACATCTAACGCCCATGCCATGCACAAATCTGCAACAATGAAGCTTATTCTGTGGTCACCTTTGACATGAATATCCTCTATGAACTTCTCAAGTGCTGCAGGCATGGTTCTTGGAATAGTTTCACATAGCTTCCTCTGATCGTTTCTGTCATCATCAGGTCCTAAGCCATCGGGGATTGAAACCAACTTCAATAGTGATTCATCATCAAGGCCTTCTTGTAGCTCCACCACGGAACTCAACATTCGCTTATGGTTGAAGTCGGTGTTCAGAAAAAGCACTTTGCAACCATGCTCTACCAGCTTCTGTGAGAGGGTCATCATGGGATTGACATGCCCTTGAGCTGGATATGGTAAAGCTAACACGGTTGGAATGTTCATGTTGTATTTGGGTTGGTTTCTATTGATTCTGTGGCCAATTGTATTAATCTTCTCATATGCCCCCACTGTGATATATATAGTTACTCCCACATGCATGGCTTTATTGTATAATGTATATGGATTTATTTACGAGATATATATCTGTCGCAATATTAGACCAACAATGTAGTACTGACTTTCTTAACCATGCTAACAGACAAAACAGTTTGATGATTTCTATTCTTTAAAAGAATAATTATACTCTATTCATCAGATATAAGTTTAAAAGTGATTATGAAAATTTCTCTATAAAATATATATATATATATAGATATATAGAAGACATACTCTTAAAAGTAGTTTTAAATTATATCCAAACAAATTTTTTAGTGTCCAACTAACTTCATTAATAGAATATTTCTTGAAGTATAACGAATTGCTATCTATACAATTCTTATATATCGGCTATGTACAAACTTCTCTTAATTCACCTAAGATTATTATGAGAAATGTTGAAAGTTTCTGTTTTAACAATTATGACATACGAAATTATGTTGTTGAAATTTAGACAACTTTATATTATTATAAGAAATATATCTCCTTTACTAGGTGTGGTATGTATATAAGTGGATAACATGAGTTATTTAAGTATGCATACGACGGATTCTTGACTATACAAATAGAGAAACATGTGGGAAAATAAATTGTCTCTTAAATGATACTTTCTTCGGAATATTAATCTCGTGACTTCTAACTACGGCAATAAATCCTTTTGTGTAATTTTTTTTAAGAAAAAATATTTTTTAACAAAATAAATAATTTACCATTTCTTAAGTGTATAATTATTTATTTTAAAAAATGGTTTTCTAAATTTGAGAAGACGTAGGTATCTTTTACCTTATTTAACTGATTAAAAATAATATTTGAACATATTCATATATATATATATAACCTAAAGATAGTAAAATAATAAAAATGGACCTAATCCTACTTTTCACTAGTATAAAGATCCTAATTGAAAAATGTGAATTTACTATTTCTTAACAAGTAGTTGATCTGTCCTCAACAAGAAAAAAAAGTAGTTATGATCTAACTAAAACTAAAATTAGATCTATTCATGTCTTAAATTTTTTTTTAAAAAACATAATTAAGAAAAAAAAAATTACTATACAGATCGATGATCAGTTACATTTTCAAATATAAATTAATTATTCAAAAAAATAGTAGATATTTTACACAAATAACATAACTATCCCAAAAAAAATACCATTTCTTCTTTTACAAGTTTTTGCGTATTATTAATTTACGTTCACATCTTAGTCTGAATACTTCTTCATCATACTTTTCTAAAATTCGTGTTCTGACTGGCTAATAAAGTTCCATGTATTAGTTGGTATTTGTATTGAAGAAGAAAAATTGTATTCTTCATATGCAATGCATGGTTTACGTATAAAAACACATGAACAGGCTGATCAGTTCTGTCAAAACTTCGTCTAATGTATTTATTTTTTCTAACTTTTTGTGTACTTTTCGTACTAATCGTGCCTTTTGCATTCCCACTATATAGAAGGTCTCATTTCAGAAATACCAAATTGTACAAAATTGATTTAGTCAAATTTTGCAGGAACGTGCATTTAGTCAAAAAAGCAAACATATGTATATATAAAATTATAAACAGCAGTTCCATTCAGCACGAAAGAACAAAAGGCACAGATACAGATGAACTCTTAAAGCTCATATATAAAAAGAAAATGAACTCTTAACGAGAATGACTATTGGTTTTTCAAGCGAATAATATTAATATTAATATATTTGCCGTCCTTTAGTACGCATTTGGTATCGTTTTGACTAGTTAATAAATGTCCACATATTTATGGTCTTCAATTTGACTGGTAGCTATTTATATTTTTCTTCCTTTATTGCATGTTTGGCAACCTTTGTTCCACCGTTTTTTTTTTCTGAACATTTTTTTTTTATGATGACACTGATATATATACCCAATTCCAAATTTTTATGTATATATAACCTTTGATAGTGTAGCATTTAATGCTATTATATTTCAATTTTATATAAAAGTACACATTTTTATAAGTAATACATTTGGAAAATTTTGTTTAAAAAATACTCCTTGCATCTCAAAATGATTGCAGTTATAATATTTGAAAAAAAATCACAAAATGACTTATGTTCTAAATTTTCAATATATAATATAAAAAGAAAATTAATTTGCCTAATCATAAATTCTTCGATCACCATAATTAAAAGTAATGTGTTTACATATTTCTCTAGTCAAATTATATCTAAAAGTGATATATTGTGCTTCTTAATATATGAATGTGTAAAAATCTTAAATCATAGTCATTTTGTGACCAAATTTATTAATGACATTTAATTTTATTAACTAAATATTAATACAAATATAAAAGTAAACGAAACTATTCTTTTGAAAAATCAAATATATAATAATGATATATAGAAATTAATATGATATATAATAATGATATATAGAAATATTAAGGACGGCTAATTCTTGATAGCATCTTGATTGCCAATAAAATTCTAGAAGAGACAAAAAGAAAGAAAAAACAATGTTTACTGTTTAAGGTTGATTTTGAGACGGCTTATAATTATGTTAATTGGGAGCATATTTTGTTTGTTATGGAAAAAATGAGGATTCCAATTTTGTGGAGGAGGTGGATAGACTACTAGAGTGTTTGTTCTTGTGAATGGAAGTCCATCTAGTGAATTTAGAGTT
Source organism: Cajanus cajan (assembly GCF_000230855.2). Classification (NCBI taxonomy): domain Eukaryota; kingdom Viridiplantae; phylum Streptophyta; class Magnoliopsida; order Fabales; family Fabaceae; genus Cajanus; species Cajanus cajan. The sequence goes on from NC_138518.1 coordinate 8,528,081, forward strand.
GGTAGAGGGTTGAGACAAGGAGACTTACTGGCTCCTTTTATTTATTTTATTGTTGTAGAAGGGTTGTCTTCTTTAATGTCTAAAGCAGTTCAGGAATGTGTGTTTACAGGCTATATGGTTGGTGGGGATGCAATGCCAGTATCACATCTACAATATGGTTGATGATACCATCCTAGTGGGCGATGCTACTCTGAATAATGGTTGGGGTATTAAAGTTATTCTACAGTTGTTTGAGTTAGTAGCAGGTCTCAAGGTTAATTTCTTCAAAAGTCGATATTTAATGTAATTATTTTAGAGTTTTGATATTATTTAATTAATTATATGAGCTCTATTTCATTTATGAAACATGATTTGTTATTATCATTTTTAATTAGTGAAGTAGGAGACATTTTATAAAATGTATTTTATTAATATGTATGCTTATGTTTATGTTGATTATTAAAGAATGAGTATATTTTAATTATTATTTATTTTTATGAGAAAGAAAGGAAGGACGTTTTGATAAATGATTTATTTTATTATTTATTTATTTATTAAGAAAGAAGTTATTCATTGTTAGGAAGTTACCTGAGGCTACCAAAATCATTTTACACTTCTGACTTCATTTTTCTTTCTACGCTCTCTAAAGACCAAGGAGAACTTGAAGAAGAGAATCAACCTGATTTCGCTCGTGCTTCATCTTCTATTCATCAAGGTAAGGGGGAGTGAGAAACCTCACTTGAGAGTGTGGGAATAATTGTTGGGTAGCAGGATTAACCCCTAATCCCTTGCTTGATGCATGTTTTAGGAATAGGAAAATTATGAAAGTTTTCTATTTTAATATCTGAGTTTTTTGTTGGGTTTCTGGTTGGATGTGATGCATGAATATGTGTTTGATTTTGAAATTAGATAAGTTTTTATATGAATTAGAGTGCTCTGTGATAAACCCTATGAGAAATAATTAGGGATATGATCTTTTGACAAGATTTGAGGTAGTTTGCATAAAATTGGGTATGGATTTGTGATATGGGTGTTATTTGAAGTGTTTTTACTGATTGAATGCTATAATTGCGTGTTTGGTTGTGAAATACGCAAGATTTCGCGAAGTTAAGTAATGCAGGTTCGTGTTGGGGCATTGGCCGTAGCTTTTAAACTAGGCTTAGTTTTTTTAAGTCGGGCTTAACAGTTAAGCCAGGCACAAATTCTTTAAGTCGAGCTCAGGAAAGTTTCACCGGGAAAATTTCTCCGCTTTAGGTGCGACATTTAATTCGTTGGGCGTGCTCAGGCGCGCCGGGCGTGATGCTCTGCTAATTTTGGTGCAGCATTTAATGCGCCGAGCGCGAGTTAGGGCGTGTTGAGCATGATCCCTATGATGTTTTATATGTTTTATGTCTTGTTTGAAGGTGCAAATTGTGTGGAAATTGCCTTATTACTGTATTAACGTAACTAATGTGTTTTATGAGCATGATAAGGACAAGAATCTCCAAATGATGATCTTATGTATGACTATGAGAAATGTGAAATGTGAACAAGTGACATGTGACATGGTGTGAATTACGTGCTATTGTGAATACTATGACTATGAGAATGTGAAACATGATGAAATGAGATAAGACATGAAATTCTATGAAAAGTAAAGTGATGAGTCCATGAAGTGTGAATGTGTGTGACATGTATCATGTGCATCTATGTGTTGAGTATGATATGGAGTACACCATTAAGGAAGGTCCTCCTTGTGTAACAGTTTGGGGGAGTCCTAGGGGATAGTGCGGTTTGGATGTCTCGATTCTGCCCGTTTGTGAGCACGAGACGTATAACTTGCGCAGCTTCACTATCCCGACCAAACCCTAGCAGTACATCCTTCTAGTTGAGAGTGTACGGGTAGCTCTCTACATGTACTCCGAGACTACCTTAGGTGTGTTGTTGAGTCAACGCACCAATGATATGGGATATATGATTGGTGCCACATGCATGCATTTATAAGTCGAGTCCCTAACATGATTGCATGATAAATGAGTGTGCATGTGATACTGATTGTGTATGTGGATTGTTTATATGTAATTTGTGCTTATGACTTGTATTATGTTTGTTGTGTGTGTTATCTAACCTTTATTTTTGCACCTGAACTTGAGTGAGATGTTTCTCACTTCCTTGTTTCTCTTTGTATGTGTTTAAATTGTGTTGCAAGTGATCATCAACATGAGGATGTTGGTGATGAGGCTTAGACTTCAGTTGGGCGTGCTCTAATAAGATATGTGATATCGGGACATAGTTAGGACTAGTTTAGGACTTTAGTTTCTTTCTTTTGTTTTCGAAAAACCTTTAACTTTATTTCTTTTGTAATTTCTGCAAGTGAATTATGATTATATATACGAATGTGAATCCTTTACCTCTTTGTTAATTGAGACTTATCTAATTGAGAAAGTTTTTATTCATTCTTATTTTATCTTACAATTATTGTATATTATGTTGGGGTAGAGGGTGTCACACTTCCTATATTACAAATGTTCAGGGGAAATCTAGTTTACTTTTGATAGTGATTCGCTAATGCTATCAAAATAGTGTCATTGCCAAGAACACTTCATAGGTTAAAAGTTAGGAATAGTAGTAGTGTAGTTATTAGTTTTATAGTTGTTAGTCCTACTTTTTTTTATCCTTTTATTTTTTATTTTTTATTCTTGTAATTCTGAAAATTATGAAACTGAAAATATGGATAATAACAGTGAGCTAACCTTGAAGGAATTGGCCACACCTAATGTTGTGTATCAACCATGGTGTATTTAATATCTTGAAAATCAAGTGAATTGTGAGCTTAAATTTATGCTAATCCATTTGTAGCCTAAGTTTCATGGAATTGCAGGTGAATATCCTCATAAGCATTTAAAGGAGTTCCATGTAGTGTGTTCCACCATAAGACCTTTCAATGAGTGCTAGAAGATCATGTGAAAATGAAGGAATTTCCTTTCTTTGTGGATGGTGTTGGAAAAGATGGGCTTTAATTTTTACTAGCAACCATCACTACATGGCATGAGATGAAAAGATTATTCCTTGGAAAGTTTTTCCCTACCCCCAGAATTGTAGCAATTAGAAAAGAGATTTCTAGAATAAGGAAGCAAAATGGTGAGACTTTGTATGAGTATTGGGAGAGACTCAACAAGTTGTGTTCCACTTGTCCTCATCACCAAATTAGTGAACAATTGTTGTTGTAATATTTCTATGAGGGACTAATATTGATGGATAGGAACATGATTGATGCAGCCAATGGAGGAGCATTGATGGATAAGATACCATTTATTGCAAGGAAACTCATTACAAACATGGTAGCCAACACTTAATAATTTGGATTCTAAGGAGTTGTTAAGGGAGTAAATGATTCGGTAACTAGAGTTGTTTGGAAGTCGTAGATTAAGTTAAATTAATTGATGTTGAGTGAATTATTGTTTGTTTATTGTATTGTTTGATGTGAGCTTCATGTGCAAGAAGAAGCGCTCCAACCTTTGGTACCTGAAGTGGAACTAATTTGTTGCTAATTAGGCTTACCTCAAATTCGTAATTGTGTAATAAGCCTTATAGAAGAACCTCAAGATGTTCATGTGGAGAAATAGGATCTTCAACCGGCCGGTGAAAGACAACAACTAGTGCTTTGACTCAAGCAAGAAACTTATCCATGGTTTTTCCTTCAAGAGTTGTGATACGTAGCTCTATACACAACTGACTTGCTCTTGCTTGCATGTGTGAAGTATTCGTGAAGTTTCTCCCAAAGTTCCGAAGAATGCACACAACCCATGATTTGTGTGAGTATACTACCTATGAATCGATTGCAACCAAGAATGTAACAATTGATCTTGTTGCTCCCATGCTTGATACACCGAATTTACCGATCTAGTGGCACAGTCTTCTTTAGAAAGAAACCACGAAGGGATATGAGGATTCACCAAAAAAGAATGAAAACGATACTCTTTGATGACAGGATCAATTTGTTGTAATTTACCAAGTCAATTATAACAACTAGTCTTGAATCTATTGCTCTAATATAAATAGTGCTCATGTATAGAGATAGGTGTAATATTTCATATCATTCTACTTTCATAACTACAATATAAAAAAATGCAATTCTTTCATTCAATTCAGTATTCGAACAAGCCTAAATATTATAATTAAGATTGCGATGGGCCACCGTCTGAGCATTTTTTAGCCCCCAAAAGTGATGGACCTACAAAGTCAACACTAGGCATGGCAATGGGGAGGGGCAGGTTTTATGTTCCCCACTCTTGCCCCCATAGATTTAAACCGCCCTGCCTTTAATACTTGCTGGAGATAAAATCTGGATATTCATCCCCGTCCCCGACGGGGTTCGGGTTTCCCCACCCCACCCCCGCTCTTGGACCTTTTAGTCTAATAAATATGAAAAAAAAAAAATTTAAAATAAAAGAGGTGAAGAGGTGAAGAGATGAAGAGGAGAGAGTTGTGGCCGCGTGAGGTGAGTTCATGTCTCTAAGAAAAATGAGGTTAGGATTTCTAATTTTAGTTTGTGTGTGTGTCTGTGTGTGCGTGCGTGCGTGCGTGTATGCGTTTCAAGCAAGTACCCACGGGACCAGATTAGAATGTCATGCCTAGGCAACACCCTTACTCCCTCACTCCCTCATTATGCAAATCCTTGCAAAAACGAAAAGGAAATAATTCCATAAATAAAAACAAAAATTTAGAATAAAAAAACAAAAAGAAAAGAAAAACAGTAACCATTGTACTAATTTACAATTTCTTAAAACTTTTTAAAAATACTATTCAAAGGCCAAGCATACCTTTAATAGCCTGGAATTGTGGTGATCCTCGGGTGGACCATACATGATTCCATTTCACTCTAGACTTCCTGTTTTTAATAATCATGTCTTTTATTTTATTTTTTTTAAAATAAAATATTGTATATATTATATGTACTGATAATAAATAAAAAGAATTAAAATAGAAATTATATTAAGAAGGTGAAAAATAATCTTGGTATAAACATGTTTTAATATGGAAAAACATGCACTTTTTGTTTTACCAAAGGACATTTGTATCTTTAGAAATTTTTTGCTTTTTAAGTATCTAAAGTGTTTGGGTATCTAAAGTTAAGAATGTTAATTTTTTTTTATATTTTTTTGTTATTTAAAAAATAGCGATCTCAAGAAACATGGTTTCTTGTAAATGGATTTTACATAAATTTTTTACAAAATTATTTCCATGTAAACACATCACATTATGTTTATTTGTTTATTTAATGTAGCAAGGATCTTTGATTTTTAGGAAATATTTATAAATATTTCCAAAATTACTTATGACTAACCAAACAAATTTTCACAAGAATCATGATTTTCAGAAATTGTGATTCTCTTGAATCATTATTCAAAGCATAGAAAATTTTGTACCAAAATATAAGAACCAAAAATGTATAAATTAGTTGGACAAAGTAAGACATTAATAAAAAATAATAATAAAGAATAAAATCAAAGCTTAAATAACTTTTTAGTGTCTAAAAAATAGCTTGTTTTTGCTTTTAATCCTCTTATATTTTTTTCCATTTTCATTTTTGTAAAAAAATTGTTTCATTTTTTTCTTTGCCTTCAAATTGACCATTAAATCTAACGGGAAAAAATATCATAATATTACAGGAAGCAAAATAGAAAAGTGAGAAAATTTTAGGGATCAAAATAGAAAAGAACCAAAATGAAAATAAAAAAATTTTGAAAGGACCAAAATAAAAACAACTAAAATTAAAAAGAATTAAAATGAAATCAACCTTATTTTTTATGGACTAAATATTTATTTGAGTTAAAATTATAAAGTTTGAACTTTTAAATAAAAAATATAACTTCATAATATAATTATAAAAAAAAAGTCATATAACAAATGCATTGATGATGAATGCAGTGAAAACTAGCAAAAATAATTATCAAAATTAAATGCATAACTTTGTAAAGTCATATAATGATACATTCCCCCTTATAAATATACAAAAAGTAAATACGACAAACAAGTAGAAAAAAATAAGCACAAAATAAGATAGAAATACAAAACAAAAACATTACATGTGAGTATGAAATAAAAAAAGAGTGAATCACCTGTACACTGTCAGTGTAAAGTTTTTTTATACGGGTAACCAATTATATCTTTTAATTGTGTCATGTCACTGTAAACATATTTACTTTTAATAGTAGCATGGTACAATTAAGAGATATAATTGGTTGCCAGTGTAAAAAAAATTTTACACTGACAGTGTATAAGTGATTAACTCATAAAAAAATTCAAAAAAAAAATGAAAAAAATATATATATTAATATCTTTCTTACATTTACACCGATATCTCTTATAAATTACATCAAGAAAAATAAAAACCTATTACTATTTCCTGCTCATATATTACTACTCATTTTGACATCTCTATTACATTTTATGTTTTATTTTTTCTACTTTTCATTTTTTATATTTCTTTCATAATTTGAAGGTGACTGCAACTTTAATGAAAGACTTTTATAAAGTTTTATGTGTAATGTTTAATGTTTTAGATGATCACTGAAGATTAAGATTTTTACTATCTATAAGTTCAAATTAACGTTTAAACTTTATAACTTTAGTTTAAATACAAGTTTAGTTCCTTTAAAATAATATTTTCTTAATTTTAATCCTCTTATTTCTAATTAGTTTTATTTTAATCATCTTAATTTTAGTTATTTTTATTTTAATCCTTACAAGTTTTTGTTACTTTCATTTTAGTCATTTTCTATTTTGGTCCTATAAATTTCTTTTTTTCCACTTTTGTTCCTACATTTCTTTTGACTTTTTTCTATTAGATTTAACGGTTAATATGATGAGAAACACAAAAATGAAACAAAATAATTTTATAGGAATGAAAATAAAAAAAATAACAATAAAAGAAAAATTAAAAACTACCTATTTTACATTTTTATATTGACAAAAAAATTATTTAAGCATAAAATCAAACTTACCTTTATTCAACGTGATTGAAAGCATATTTTACTCTTCAAAGTATTTAATCATGATTCATGTGTTGTGTTGGACTATTTTTTTGTCATGTTATTCATCCCCAACGGACACCATATTTGAGTCCAAATTCTAGCATCGCCTCGCACAATTCGACCGTTGCAGCCACTTTTGCCTAAACGGTCACATTATCGTTAACAATTTTCATATACTTGTTTCTTCCTCCTCACACCTAGTTCTCACATTCGCATTGAACCTGCAGTTCCCACTTCAACTCATTTTCCTTGTTCCGTGGCACAACACAATAATTTCATGGAAAAGGAAAACATGCTCAAAACGCCTCCAAAAGTTCCAATCCAAGCACAAGTTCCCGAACCTGAATGCAAAACACCAACTCCACTGCAACAAGACCAGAAGGATCACAACTCATCAAATGAATTGCGCAAGCCTGTTACCCCAGATCGTCTTAGAGTCCCCAAGGCATTCAAATACCCAGAAAGGTATTTAGATAAGTGTTTACAAAATCGATTTTTGATTATAATTGATTTATTGGGTGTTTGGGATACTTCCAAGAATTAATTTTGACCCCAAAATCATGGTGAAAAATTGAAGCAATTATTTATTATTTTAGCCTTCAACCTAGTTTTGTAATTGATTTTAGTTGATTCTTTTTTACTGGAATAATAGTTTAAATAAGTTGGAATTTGGGAGACTCACGAGGCATGCCTGAGGACTCAAAGAACACCAAGAGAAGTATTTACAAATTACTTATTGGTCTTCACATATGAGAATCAAACTCATGTATTTGTGAGATATGAGTTCCCTCCTTAATAACTAAGCTATCTTCGTTGGTTGATTTTGATAGAATTGAAAAGCAATTCAAATTACACACTTGTATTTTTACAAAGTTGACTCAATTCACAATTAATTTTAGATTTATAATCAATTTTCAATATTAAATTAAATAGTTAAATATTTATCTAAAGTCGCCTATGAAGCCAAACACCTATTATATTATGAAATTCTAAGGATAAAGTATGCAGATGACATTATAGTTAGGTTAATGAAGTCAATGTGTGAGGTCTTATTGGGCTTTTTTTTGTTCATTTTCTTAGATATACAAGCCCAACTGATTCGATGATGTCACCAGTAACCAAAGGCCTTCTTGCCAGAACTAAAAGGGGTGGTGCAGTGTTACCACCTGGTAAAATTCAACCACCAAAGGTACACTAATAAGGCAATAACAGTCAACAGATTGTTCTGCATTTGACTTTTCTGGCTATGATACTTTAACTCTTTTGGGTGCTCTGCAATTTTCAGTGTGGTGCAATTTTCAGTGTGGTGTAACAGTGCTTGTATATGTTTTGTGAATTACTGCAGATTCTAGACATGCCCTTGCAGGATGTGGGTCCTTTCCAGAAAATGCAGATTGATGAGAAGACCAACTCAACTTGAGGAATTCAAAGAACTTTTGTTCAACGTGATAAATCATGTGACAGTGGTTCATGGGGACAGTTTAAAGATGATGTATTTAATATCAAAGAGAAAGAGATAGATCTTTGTTCCCATCTTATAGAACTGTCTGTTCTAATGATTGTAAGGTCTTTGAAGTTTATGATGCTCAATTTTCTTAAATAGCCTTTTGTAACAATGATTGTCCCTGTTAATTAAAAAGTTTATATTTTCAGATTCCATTGAAACTTGTAAAAACATGTACGATAACACTTAAATCTCAGTCTCTTCATCACTAATTGAGAGAATCATTTTATTTTGATTAAAGAATCATTTAATAAGTATGGGTACATAACCTCTGCAATAAGGATTATAACAATATCATTTTATTTTGATTTAGATATATTTTTTATTCTTGTATTCTATCAATTTTGTTTCTTGAATAAGTACAACACTTTGAAGGGGGGTCTAGCTGCTCTTGCATTAATTAAATTAACATGTTTGTGTTCGTTACAAGAGAATTGAAGGTCGTAACCAAGTTAACATGGCAAACTTAACTATCACTCCAAACGGACCTCATACCATTGAATTGAGCCAACATCACCATCAATTTCAAGTTCACAAACAGATCTCACAAGGAAAGAAACAGCATCATCAATGTTCTCGTATCTAGCAAGATCAGGAGGAAGAACCTTGCCAGGCCAATTTTCCAATAACTGTTTCAAAATTGCCTTCAACTCTTCCTCAGAAACAAATCTCTCATCCTGCCCTGGTTCTAATAGTACGTAAGTTTCAGTTCTCTCATTTGCCCTTCTCCTCCTCCTCAATGCGAAAACCTGATAGGAAATGCATGTTGATTGTTAGAACAAAAGCTGAAAAGGTACTTGATTAAAGGTACTTGATTAAAATAAAACACATGGACAAGGAAAGGATATTTAACGCCGTCAGTCAATCATAGATTGTCATAAATGGTACTCTTGTAATAATTATGTTAAAAATAATATCTAAGGTGATTTATTATTAGTTGATACGTGATACCTTAAAATTTTTTATACCAATAATGTATAAAAAATAAATTTATTCTATACTTTAGAGTAAACTACATTGACTCCTCGTTAGCTTTTATGAGATTGCATCACCCTCCTGCGTGAGAGTGTAATGTTTTTTCAAACAATTAACAGGGTTAGTTAGTGTAGAGATAAAAAAAATGTAGGAAATGTATATACAATTTCATGAAACTTCAAGGAGTATTTGTGTAATTTACTCTATAATGTAACATATGATAGCAAGGATACATTGGACATACTCTTAATTAAATAGAAGCATTCAACCCATATAACATTTCATATAGGACTTTCTGAATTGAACAGAGAATTTATATTTAGACTAAATGGGTCAATCATAGTCAGATATTAGATATACCTTAGTTTTACTTCTGCAATCACCTGTAACCTTTGAAAGTCTCTGATGGATTGAAGAACTACAACATTTAATTAGGCATGGTGATGATATATGGATTACGGGATTCTGAATATAGTAACCTTCTGCAGCTGCAAATGATCAGAAAGCTAACACATTAGTAAAACAGAAGACCTTGGCTTTTCTACATAAGGCTACATTTACCTATAATTTAATGCATGTTTGGTTTAACTTCTTTTCAAGGAAAATAAACGCTTATTCTTCAATAGCTCTCTTTTTTCTTTCTTTTTTTTATAACATAATAGCTCTCTTAGAAGCTGGCAAAATAATAAGCAATTATTTCTCTAAAATAAGCAGAAAAACTAAACGCTTAGATTACACATAAACAATGAAATCTACATTTGGTTCAAAATTGTACTGCATATTGTTAATGTATGACTGACTATGGATGAATCATGTTAATGCTCAAAAGTTCATTTTCTTTGCGCAATCATTAGCAAGAACAAGGCAACAAGTGTTCTCAGTTACAAGCATGTCAAACCTGATTGGCATTCTGTGCTAAAGATAAATATTAAAGGCTAATGATATGAGCATAGCTTACAGCAGAGGGAACGAACTCCAACATTGAAGGGACGAGACTGCAAAACTCCTACCATAGCAATTACCAAATATTTAGCACTAAGCTTCTTTCATGTTTCTGAAGCATTGTACAATGCGACCAAGTATATCATCCATATAGCCCGTGTCAAATTACAATCACAAACTCTAGGGATAACTTCTTTATTCTAATTCTCTAACTACCCTCCATTTTTATCATATTTTCAACATTGCCCTTTTGTACATTACATGTCCTTGCGCCCTTTTTTTTTAGTTTTGGCTACTCCCTATTTTTGGCGCTTTGGTTAAGATTTCTCGAGACTTAGAAACACGTTTACAGACCAAACGAGTTTCTGTGCCAAAAAAGGCATGTTTGGTCATATTTACACATAAGAATAAGCATGACATGATCAGATATATTAACCATTTTTGTTAATTAATTAAGCTACATTTTTTAATTCGGAATCAAGCAAGCTATATTAAGAATGAATATGTAGATAGAGTTTTTACTCTATGTGAATGATATATGGATAGAGATAGACTTTAAAATTATATAAATCTTGGTTTGCAAAGCTAATCGAAATATGTTCTTCTAGTATATTCATTGATAGTTTAATACAATATTTTCATTAGGCATTAACCATCTAAGGTCTAACGGATACCAAAGTTGGTTGAGTTGTGATATGTCATAATTAATCACTCTGTTATATAAACGGAGTAATTCCCGAGATCCTCTCCTTGCCTTTCTTTATCATTGTATTGTCTTCTGTGTTTCTCCATAGACAAACCCATATACCCCAAAACCCAGCTTTCATTTCCTTGTCCCCATGCCAGCTTCTCCTTTTTCTTAATTTTCCTTGCAATTTTCCTACTCTTGATTTTGGTGCAGAACATGTTAATCCAATAATGAACTTCATCTTGCACCAATTTTTTGATTGAAGGATCGTTGAAAATTGTAGATACAGGGTTCCCGGAATTAATCGTAAAAATTTGAGTAAGTTCTATAGGTTTCCCGTTTCCCTCGATATTTCATTTGGCGATTGTACAATATTCAGAAAAGGGTATTGTTTATTTATTATTTTACATGAAGGTCATATGTTGTATGCTAATGCTGCAAATTATATAACGATGCATGTAATGTGTTGTAGCTCTTATGTGCATGGCTTATGTTAAAATTCTCTTGGTACCAAAAATAATCTGTTACGAAAGCATGTTAATTCTGTTTCCAAAGTTTTATGAAACATTACCAGAAATTTATTGTCTCATTGTCACAATGGTGGTCTAAAAGTGCTACATGTCTTGCTTTTTTGTAGGGTTCCAAAATTAATGGCTTTCTTGAATTATGAGAACAAGAGAGGAAGTGGTAAGAAACTCAAAGTGCATTTTGATCTTCCTGAGGATGATGACTATCCCAATCAGAAGCATTCAAGATCCTCATCTGATTCTTCATTAAATTCAGATGATACAGACAAAGATGGTAATAGCATAGACAATGTTGATTCTAAGTATAATTTGTATGGCTCTCCTGTGTGGAGCTTTCAAGGAGGGTCAGTTACTCAATCTCCTCCAGTTCAGTTTATGAGTTCTCCAGGGTATGATCCAAACAGAATCCCCTCATCTGTATTTGCTAATAGATCCACAAGTCCTATGGAATGGAGTGTTGCCTCAAATGAATCACTATTTAGCATACACTTGGGAAACAATAGTTTCTCAAGGGATTATGCTTTTCCTCACAACAAATCTGGGGAATTGCCTAGGACTAATGATGGGGTCATCATTCCTTCAACACTGCCACCTGTTCAAGAGGTGAAGGCTAGTGGCAATAATATGGACGTGGAGAGACACTCTGTATCATCAGATTCATCAAGTGAATCAGAATATTCAGTTGGGAGGCATGAAACTGCAGGTTCAGTTGTGGAGGTTGTTGACCTTAAGAAAACAGAAACATCAGCAAATGTTGGAACGAATGAAATAGTGTTGGGCAAAACTCCAGAAGATCATCATAAAGAAGAAAAGGTCCCTAATGAGGAACCCAAGAATTATAACAGTGTCTCCTACCGTTCAGTGGGAAGCGATATGAGTACACATTCATTTCAATTTCCTATGTGAGTTCCCCTCATATCTTGCTTATATCACTGTTTTATCATCATGACATAACTTCCCTAAGGAGAGTGGATATTTAATGCATGCAAATCAAAAAACCTGTTTGGTATGAATAAACTTCTCTACAAGTAGAAACTAACAAGAAGATAAAATAAATTGAGTTTCTTCTATAAGCTAAAATCAACTTATGCACTTAACTTTTCTAGAAACTCTCTCTTTAATTTCTGCATAAGCTAAAGTGCATAAGTCGATTTTAGATTATGGAAAAACTCAACACATTTTACCTTTCTATTTTCTTCTCTTATGTCTCAAAAACTACTCTGAAATATGATAGAAATCAAATGGAAATTCTTGGTTGATGGAATCTCAAGTAAGCAAGAGTAATGTATATGCAGACTAGTTCTTCCAACCTGTAAAGAGTTTGATAATAACTCATACAATCCAGCATTGGTCACTAGCATTGTGTTTGGATTGGCTTCATTCATGTATTCTCTGCTTAGTTTTTGTTCTTCAAAGTAATATAAATTATAATTAATATGATGTTTTTAGAGGGTAGGATATCCTTCTATTGACCATCGTTTTTTTTTTCTTGAATTCTTTCAGATTGACAGCCGATGGTGGAAGAAATAGTTCATCAACAGTAGAGTCAGAAAAGCGAGAAAAAACTGAAAATCAGGAGCAGCAGCCAGAGAATGTGTTGGAGCCTCCTAGTCCTAAAGCAGAAAAGGAACCAAAGCAAAGTAGTAAAAGTTGGTGTTTCTGCTTCTCTTGTTCACCGTGTTTTTGAGAGAGAAAGATCTTCAAATGATGTTGGAATGGAAATAACTAAATGACTAAAATGATGATTACAATGAAGAACATTCAAAGGATCTGCTGGTTATATGGGGATTATTTCCTGCATTGTGCACATCTTCTCTAAAATGCTAGAGGAATAGATAGTTCCAACCCTGAGATTCCAGGCGCGGCTTTGGTGTAGATGATTTTAATGTTAAATGGTATATGCATGACTATCAAAAGCCACAGATGGATTTGCACTTCACTTTGTAAGGTTTTGCAAAATGCTAATCATCTGACTCTCAAGCTACAGTTCTCTGCTTACATTTCCTTAACATGTATTAGTGGGTTAAGCTTTTGAGTCCATGAATTCTTATATTTCCTCAAATCTTAAATGATACATGGCCATGATTTTAAGTTTAAACAACAAATGACTTTGAATTATACTCTATTTAAGAGTGTTGGAGATCCTAAATTCAACTAGAGATCAAAAATATTATACACTAAGCAATTTTCATTTTACAAACCAGTTTTGTAACATTAAATTATGTGATTATCCCCTTTCTTAAGATGTTATCAGAGTCTATCTTGGTGAGTGTTGTTAAACTTGTTAGGTCACCCGTTGTCAAATTCCACCGATGTTTAGTTATGTAAATTTCATATTCGAAATATCTGATCTTGAGTGGTAGGATGCCTCATTTATCTTAGTTTTGTCATACTAGAATTATTAATATTTGAATAGTATTCAATCAACGGATAGAAAATTAAGAATCGAAAATTTAATTGAAGTATCAATTCAAAATCTGTACGGTAAAATTTTTATAGCTCAATAGTAAATTCAAATTCTCAATCAACCTAATTTAACGCGAATTTAATCAAAAAATGTAGATCTAAATCTAGATTTATGAATTCTATCAAAACATGAAATACAATCGTGATCTCACAATTTTGACAAAATTCAAGAATGGTGAATGGTTGAATTAAATGATTTAGGCTATTTTATGTTTAAATCTAAATCTAAATTTAGATATAAAATTAGTCTTCAATCTTTGTTCTAGATTCAAAATGAAATTTATCATGAAAAATGAAAGAAAAACATAAAACAGAGAATAAGAGAAATAGAAAATTCATTTTGTGAAAAGATTGAAAACTCAAACTTTACTATAATTCTTGAAACCTAGAATTGATTAATGAACTAGTCACACATCATAATCACATTGCAACAATCCAATTTGTGTAACTAAGAAAGATTACATACAATGTTCAAGTTTCATTTATGAATGAAGATATGAACCAGATGATTATCCCAACCAAAGCAAGAGAAGAGAGCAAGTATGAGTTGTGATCACTTGTGTGAGTTTATATATATATATATATATATGGGGAATGCTAATATACTTCCACCTATTTTTTAGTTAGAGTATGTTAGCAACCTACACCAAAATTTTAGGACAAGAAAACTATTCATTTCTTTTAATTTGGTTAATTTGTATAAAGGATATTATAGTAATTTAATTTAATTTTAAAAGAAAATAAAACATTTTCTCTTTCTTATTAACTTCATTCTCCAATTCATTTCTTTTTTTTATTAATTAATTTTTTATTTGTTCAGAGAGAGGAATTTAGATCCTCTCATGTAATATTCTCTCTCCAGCCTCTCTCCAGTAATACTAATAACAATTGGATATATCTAATGGCTCAAATTTAATCTTATAATTAATGGATCCTCTTAAATAATTTTTATAAGATTAAATTTGAGCTATTAGATATATTCAATGGTTATTAATGTTGATGGAGAGAGGCTGGAGAGAGAATATTGGAGGAGAGGATCCAAATTTCAGAGAGAGAGATGGGGGAGACATCATGAGAGATGAGAGAGAAATGAGTTAAATAAAGATTTTAATAGGAGAGAGATAAATGAGTTAGAGAAGATATTTAATAGAAAAGAGAAATGGGTTAGAGAATAAATTTAATAAGAATGAGAAATGACTATAATATCCTTTATACAAATTAATCAAATCAAAAGAAATAAGTGGTTTTCTTATCCTAAAATTTTGGTATAAGTTGCTAACATACTCCAACTAAAAAACAGGTAGAAGCATATTAGCATTCTCATATATATATATATATATATATATGAGGAGGGTTCAAACGACACCGGTGCAACTTTTATTAAGTGTTACACCACTTAATAACTTTATATTAAATGTGAATTTTGAAAATCCAACCGTTAGATTGAAAGTTCATATCTCTTAGATCATGTATATCAAATTTTGTTAAAATTGAACAACAACTTGAAGGTAATCAAAGTGTTCATATTTTAGTATATTTTGAAATGTATATATTACGTCAATTTTGTTTTATCAGAATGAAGTATCAAATCATCTTAGATTAACATAAAATTTGATATACATGATCTAAGAGATATGAACTTTCAATCTAACGGTTGAATTTTCAAAATTCGTATTTAATATAAAATTATTGAGCGGTGTAACACTTAGTAAAAGTTACACCGGTGTCGTTTGAACTTTCATATATATATATATATATAGGGAGCGTATCAAGTGAGAAGTTTTTATTGTGAGAAGGTGAGAAGGTGGAAATATAATCCTTAGATTAATCAAGTGAGAGAAAATTTGGGATTTAATCAAGTGAGAGAAAATTAATCTAAGGGTTATATTTCCACCTTCTCACAATAAAAACTTCTCACTTGATACGCTCTCTATATATATATATATATATAGAGAGTGTTATCATTTCTCATAACTCGGGTGAACTTGGGTTTACAGAATAATGGTCAACATTTTATTTTTTTGACTTTTTATTAAGTTAAAAATCTACACCAATCTTATATAGGTTATGTTTATTCTAACTTTTAATTTAAAAGGTATATTAAGTTTAAAATTAAAACTAAGTGTTTCAAAAGTAAAATAGAAGATGCTTAATATCTTTTTATTTTTTATTTTTTTAACTTAAAAAATATAAGCTAAAAGACTAAAGAAAGAAGAAAGAATGTTCAAAGGAAAGAACCCAAAAGAGAGGGGAAAGAAAAAAAGAAAAGTCAGATTCTTTGAAAGTTTCTTCACATTATTAAAAAAAAGTCACTAACTTTGTTTTTTATATGAAAATTAATCTACATAAATTTTAATGTTTCAAAAATAAATTTGATATAAATACATATATTCTTAAAAAAAAAAAAAAAAAGTGCTGAGCTAAGTAGTGGTCCTAACCAAGAATGATTTTAGGCTATTTATTTATTTATTATGACATGATTTTAGGATCTTTATGAATGACATGGCAACCTCATTTAATTTTTTTTTAAAGAAAAATATGATATTAAAGTAGGAGGCAGTGTGTGAGCCAGTTGTGAAGAACGTGGGTAGGTAAGGAACCGTCAAAGACTCAAATGCAATATTGACTCTCTTATTTTGGTATGATGCAATTGTGACGTTTGTAATACGTAACTTGTTTAACCAAATCCTTTTGTAGAAACTACAAATTACAGCACTCGTTGGAGTCTTGGATTTCATTTAAACAATCAAAATTTCGAGAAATTAATTTTCGACCAAATTGATGGCTAGTTCTATCTATATTATGATTTTAAAAAATAAATAACAGCACTCATGGTTAGTTAAAAAATAATAATAAATAAAGATGAATAAAGTATATATACAAATAGAATGTAAAAAAAAAATCAAATTATAGGCAGAATTTTCTATGGCTTGGAAGATAGCTACTTCATATAATCATGTCATTTTTTTTCTTTTATATACGCCAAATGAATTGACATAGCCACATAGGCATTTAATTTAGGCATGAAGTTCACTGATGGGAAAAGTTGTCTTCTTTCTTTGTCACATGATGAACAGGATAAATCAGGATAAGGAGGAAGATTTTATGCAGTTTTTTTAATTGTTATTAATTTTATTTTAATAACTTGTATAAAAAATAATAATTTAAATATTAATATCAATAATTCAGTGAAAATTTTAATTATTATTAAAAAATAGTAAAAATAATATTGAAAGTACTTAATTACTAACTTGTATATTTCATAAATGAATTACATGATTAGTTAAATTATTTAAAATTAAATAATAAACTACTAGAATCAACTTAATAATAGAAGAATATGTATATGATTTTATATTCAAACTCTATAAGGTAGATAGATTAAAAAATAGTAATTTGTTAAACTTATATGCTTAAGACTGCGAAAAACTACTTAATTTTTTAAAATAAATTAATATAATCACGTAAAAAAAACATTTAGTCATCGTATTTTTAAGAAACGTATTTTATTATCATCGACTCATCATCTATATTTAAATAAGAAGATGTAAAACGAGGAAGAAAATATTATATTAAAAGTTGGAGCAAGAAAATTTTAAGATACAAAATACTTGAAGGAAAAGAATATTTTTTGTGAGTAGTTTTTCTCCACCAAAATCTCATTTAAATTGTCCATTTTTCATTTGAAAATGTAAGAAACACACTTTTTTTCAATCAATCTATTTTATTAGTCAAAATTTATTAAAATTTTGTAAATTTTACATTCTAAATTTTATTTAAAAAATGTGCTAAACAAAATATGTTACGAAATATGAAAACAGTAACGCTTCTCTTCACGAATATATTTGGGGGCATAAATAAATGTTACATGTTACTATATTAGTTTAAAAAAGTATATCAAATAAACCTCTCAAATAATTATAACGTATCGTATTTAAACATTTTATTGTTAAATTTATTTGTTAAAAAAGTATTCGTCTTTGAGGGGTTATGATTTATTTATTTTTTATTTATTTGTAGAGGGGCTATGATTTGATAGATTAGGAATAGGATATGTGAATCTTACAAAGTGTTTCGTCCAACATGAAAAGCTTGATCTCAGAGTCAAGGTCAATAATACTACGCTTAAGTAGTTCAGCTATCACAGCTGATAGCAGTTTTTCTTTCTTTCTTTTTAAAAAAAAATAATAATTATTTTGATAAATTATATGAGAAACTTTTAGAGTACCCTGTTTGAAATAATAGAAATAGTAAAGAAATTGAATAGTTGGAGAAGGAATGGTTAAACCACTATTTTAGAGTACTTTTACAAACTATTTATCAAAATGAGGTTGTTTTGAAACATATTACACCTTTGAGACTGTTTTCTACGGTGTCGCTATGGCTCATAGCGACACTAGTGACATGTGGCAATTTTGGGTCTGATTATAAGCCATGAACGCCATATTAGTAGAGTCGCTCAAAAGAAGTCGCTATAGCCTATAGCGACTCAATCCGGCTAAAACT
This sequence comes from Cajanus cajan, assembly GCF_000230855.2. Classification (NCBI taxonomy): domain Eukaryota; kingdom Viridiplantae; phylum Streptophyta; class Magnoliopsida; order Fabales; family Fabaceae; genus Cajanus; species Cajanus cajan. Next base: position 8,546,684 of record NC_138518.1, read on the forward strand.
GAAGTCACTATAGCCTATAACACCACATTTATATAAATAATATAAAAAATATATTAATATAAATTTAAAAATATAAAAAATTATGTGAAGAAAAAACGAATAAAAATAACGTAATATAAGAAAAATAAAAAATAAATTTTGTTAAAAAATAATAATTAAACTATAAAATAATAATTGAAAAAAACAAGTGGGGCGCTATGGCCCATAGCGCCACCTGGGCGCTATGGCCCATAGCGTCGTTCTTCAAATAAATTATAATAGTATTTTATAAATATAAAATTTAATAAATAAATTATAAAAAATTTCAGGTAAAATCGAAAAAAGAAATGACTTAAAAAAAATATTTTAGAAAAAAACAGAAATATTATTTATAGATAATGAAGAAGAAAGAAAAAAAAAGGGCGATAGGGCCCATAGCGCCACTGAGGCGCTATAGCCCATGGCGCCTGTTTTAAACTACGATGAAATAACACAAATGGAAGAGGACGATATGAAATGAATTATGTTCACCCACAACAACTCCAAATATCATATGAATATACATCTACTAGATTCCCTGAATTTTGTAGTGACCCACATGAATCAGGTTTATTACAATATACGCATTTAAAATGAAGATCGTCCCTGAATTTTTCATTTAATATTTTTTAATTAACATATAAAAAAATTATTAAATATTTAAATACATATTTAATTCGTAATATAAATATTTAAAAATATATATATATATATATATATAAAGTAAATAAATTATAGAAAAAATAAGTTTATAAATAGAAATTAATATTTAATTAATTATATAAAAGAAATTATTTTTAAAATTAATTTAGTTAATATTAAAAAAAAACCTACAAACATAGTGGTGTCGCTGCCCATAGCGACACCACTTTTTGATTTTTTTTAGTTTTTTTTTAATTATGTTTTTTAAAGGAAAAAAAAATATATTACGTTTAATTATGTTTTTGTGACCCAGTTTATTTTAAAATTTAATTATATTATATTAAACAAATTATATATAAATACTGAAAATGCAAGGCGCTATGGCCCAGAGCGACACAGTGTCGCTATGGGCCATAGCGCCTCTCTTAAAAATTACATAAAAATTTATTTTAAAATTACATTTTTAAAAAAACTTAATTTTATTTTTATAAATATATAATAAATAACTCAATTTATTATTTTTATTTTATATTTCCATTATTTTTGTTTTTCTCTTTTTTTCTTAGAGGGTGTCGTTATGGGTTACATCATTTTTGTTAGTCCATTAACTGTGTTGACCCAGCCTATAGCGACACTGATATGGCTCATTCCAGCCCACCCTAGACAAAAAAAAAATTGTCACGTGTCATAGGTGTCGCTATGGGCCATAACGACGTCGTAAAAAACAGCCCCAAAGGTGTAATATGTTTTAAAACAACCCCATTTTAGTAAATAATTTGTAAAAGTGCTCTAAAATGGTCGTTTAGCCGGAAGGAATGGGTAAGAAATAAAATTAGGATGTGGTTTGGTTTGTATGAGTCATATTAGGGGAGAATAAAAAAGAAGCTTTTTTGTAGCAACTTTTTTCTGATGCTGCAAAACTACCGTAAAATGTATATTATCATTTAGTAAGGTTATAATTACACCGACATAACTTTTACTAAATATTATGTTATTTAATAATTTTATATTAAATGTGAATTTTATAAATTCAACCGTTAGATTGAACGTTCATATCATTTTATATGTGTATATCAAATTTTGTTAAAATTGAACATCAATTTGAAAGTGATCAAAGTGTTCATATTTTAGTATATTTTGAAATGAATATATTACGTCAATTTTGTTTTATAAAAATGAAGTATCAAATCATCTTGGGTTAATATAAATTTTTGTATATATGATTTAAGTGATATGAACTTTCAATCTAACGGTTGAATTTACAAAATTCGCATTTAATATAATTATTGAGCGGTGTAACAATTAGTAAAAGTTACACCAGTATTATTATAATTTTTCTATTATTTATTGGACAGAAACCGCGACAAATTATTTTTTTTACCTTTTTTTAAACACGTATATGCGATTTTGAAACTGAGAGAGTATAAATTAATTAAAAAAGATTACAATCGATTAAAAGACATTTGTACAGCCACGATTTCTGATATAATATAAAATTAAATAATATTTTTAAAATTTTCTATTTCTTTTATTTTTCTACTTCTACTTACCTATTTATTTCTTTTGTATTTTTCTAAACTTTATTTTCTATATTCTTTTTTCTTCTTTATCAAACACACTTTAAAGAGACATTTTGTACATCAGAAATTTTTACTTTCTCAAGAATCTAACATAAGAAATATTAATTTCTCATGTTTAATTTGTTATTTAAAAATAGCATTTCTAAACTAAAAAAGATTGTTTTTCGAGAGCAGTTCTTACATAAGTTTTTCACAAAAGGATTTTCATGGGAAGGAGGGGAACTAACTTTTTGAAGTAAAAAAAACAAAAAAAAAATTAACATAGTAAAAATGTTATATTACTTTTATTTTAAGGGTGAGGCGAGTTGACCCATTAAAAAAGCGGGACGAGGTGGGACAAGTTAGCTACCAAAAGGAGATGAGTTGAAAATCACAACCCATCCCACTTAGTGATGGGTTGGTGAATTGACTCACTCTAATGAGTTGGTGGATTAAAATGGTGGTTTGACAAGTTGACTTACCTTCAATTTACTTAAGTTTTCTTTTTAAAAAAAAAAGAATCTTAATTGAAATATTTAAATATACATTATCACTTCAACTTATATTTTATTAGTTGCAAAATTGATTAGAGGTATTATATTTTTCAGAAAAGGGGTAAAGTAATAAATATCTCTATTAAAAATAAGATATTATACATGAAAATGCACTAGTAAAAAACATGTGATTGAAATACTTCTATTTCATATAAAATAACAATAATTAACTAGAAAAAAAATAAATATAAAATAAAAATATTGATCTAACATAAATCACATCAATCCACTAACTTAGCAGGTTCGACAAGATAGATTAATGGGTTTATTTATCCAACTCAAGACACCAAAATTCTTACTTTATTGATCCATCAAGTTAAACCTACATTGTCATTCTTACTTTATTGGTTTATTTAATGTAGTAAAAATTCTTGATTTTCAATTAATATTTAATAATATTTTCAAAAATATTTATAACCAACCAAATAAATTTTCATGATTATTAGTAATCATAATTTTTTAGAATCATGATTTTCATATATGAAAAAATTTTCTGGACATCAAATGTCTCCAAAGCTCTTTTCATAATATTGATAGAATCATGTTAAAATATATTTTATAAAAACTATAAGAAAATACAATTTACAAAATTTCAAGTCTTATGTAAACTAGTATTTTAACATGTGCAATGCATAAATATATTTATTACATATAATTAAAACTTATATATAATTATATATAAATAAATATTATATTTGAATATATAATTATATTTAAAATTATTATACATAAATATTTTTAAATATATAAATTATATTTTAGATTTATGATAAATAATTTTTTATATTATAGTAAAAAATTTATTTTATTTATTGATAATTTATTTAAAAATATTAATATGTAATTCATTAATAATTATGATAAATAAAAATCAAATTAGATCAAAAGTTAAATAAAATTCTTACGAGAGTAAGTAAACTCCCTGAAAACACTCTCATATAAAATAGATATTCGTATTTAATATGTAAGGGTTGATTATATATTGAAGATTAAAATTTTTTTAGTGTATAATTTTTTTGTAAATTTTTATTCTTATTCTTCAAATGAATATTTTATTAATTTTAATTGTTGAACTTTTACCGATTTTTACTTTTAGTCTTTCAATATTTTCTTTTGTTAATATTTTGATCCTTGACATAAAAATATTCATAGAAAAAATTCAAGACTAAAACTAAATAAAATTTATTCAAAATTAAAAATTAAAAACATGTTTAATTCTATATAAAAAAAATTCAAACTGTACTATCCGTACCGCGTAACCGAGCTCCGAGCTCGGCACCACAACGCAAGCCAACCTCGGACGCGCACCGCATGACATCAGCTCGGCATTTAAGTGAATCATAACCGATTCCCGAGGATCTCGCCCCAAACGAGGTCTGTTATCTAATCATATATATTACATCTTATCTCAGGCCCAAGGTCCAAAGCAACCCTAATTCACACTAAGGTACGTGCATTACTTATACGAGATTCATACTCCCACAAACACTAATTTTAGCATCGAAGTCTCTTTTGCAGGTATCACCCCCATCTTGGAGCACCCGCGAAGGAGGCTCACCGATCTTACCTGGCGGATCAGCTCTACAGTAGATTTCCGGTAAGAACACAAACTAATGCCTTTTTTGATGATTAAAATATATATAACTAACTCTTTTTTTAACTTACGCCAATAAAGAAAAGGAAGAAAATTAAAATGCTAATTTTTTTTGGTAAATGAGTTTTGATAACTAATCTTATCTTATATAGAGATATAATAGTTAAAAAAGTAATATAAATGCATATTAATTAAACAATTAACTCAATATAGTTCAATTTAATCTTAAGAATAGGATCTAAAAGAACAAAAATATTTTTAATTTTCAATTTTTTGATTATGTTTTAATTTTTTAGAAGAATAATATATTTATTAAACATGCAAAGATTTTATATAAATTTTTTGATAATTTATGGTTATATCTTATTTTTGGTAATTTACAATTCAGTCTTATTTGTGTAACAATCCGTTATGACACCTACATTATATGTCTTATCAATTAATAGCCAAAATAACCAATTACTTAGAATTATATATTTATAAATACTTGGGTATATATATTATATAACATGCATGTAAGTGTAAAACAACATACAAGTATAAAACAATATTAGTACCGTAATCTAGTAATTGTCAAATATACAACCTAAGTTATCGATCAAACAACATCTATACAAAGCTACACAAAAGTAACATAAGAAAAATGACATCTTTCTATTCTACTCTCATATCAAGTATGATCATTACAGTCTAACAACATGAAAACAAGTAAGGGTAAGCTAGAATCCAAAGAATAAACATATACAACATAAATCATGATTAATAATCATTTCAACACATCTCATGCGTAACTCAACAATTCAACTCAATCAAAATCATCAATATAGCATATGTATCACATAACAACACAACCACATATGCATAATAATCAATTACATGCATTTTCACACATTTCAACTACGAAGATCTCCTATAATATAAAGTGAGTAGTCTAAGTGGCTTGACCCTACTGAATCAACAACTTGATCTTCTCACACCGGCTAAATCAACAACCAAATGGGATATCAATCCCTACAACATGTTTTCTCAAATGTCGTCACCTAAACTAGAAGGTTTAGTATTCTTGTCAAGGTGGAACTACTTGGGTCTGAGTCTACCACGATATTAGCTAACTTAACTAAGTCTCCTATGAGATTAGCTCACCGACTATTGTCCAAATACTACGCCTCTTTGATACTCAACTAGGGACTAAGTGATCGAGTTTGTACTTTACTTAGATTGGTCTCTTGTAATTAGTATAACTCAACTTGTCTCCTATATTGTGGTTGTTTGTAGTTGGTATGCCTGAACTTAGCCTAGATACCACATCAATTAAGGTCATAGTGGAGACTCAACTATCATCTTCAAAATTCAACTCCCCAAGAAGTTTTTTAATAAATTGGACTCTCAAAGCACCACAACACAATATCCTTACAATGAGATATGCAAATTTAAAAACAATCACTCCTCTAGCTTAGGTTGATCAACACAACTTTCAATACCATGCCTTAAACATTTCCAACATCAACCTCACAACAACATCATGCATAAAACAATTCAATGCATCTACTCAACAACATCATACAACTCAACTCAACTTTCCTCAATTCAACTAAACAATTTAATCACCAATGTATAATGAATTACATTCAATCTTCATCATACATTATGTAACACAACCCACCCTACAAGATATATGAAGAAGATTACATAAAAAAAAAATGGGAAACAAACACTTCAAGTGCCGCAAAGATTGCTTGAAGCAATGGAAATTCGCTTTGAGCACCTAATAACTCGCCCTAAGCGAGGTCAGGTAGAAAGCACCACTAGGAGTCTCGATCTAATTGATTAAAGTGAGCCAACTATCACTCTAAGTAAGCAAAATTTGCTTAGAGCACCCCAAAATTTAATTAAAGCTGGGCTAATCATCACTCTAAGTGAGTGAAGTCAGGGACCACCTCTGCAACACAATATCACTTGGCTCTAAGCGAGTTGGTTCTTGCTCTAAGCCACCGTATGTTGACTTGAGCGATCAAAATTTACCTTGAGCAAACCAAATTAGAGAGTACCTCTGATTTGGCCCCACCTACTCGCTTTGAACGACCTCTCATAGGCACTCCAAGCGATTGAACCCAAAAAAACATGCACGAACCCAGAAAAGAACATAACTAAAGAACAACATAATCACTCCAGAAATTCTCTCATCCAACTACAAGATTCATTCATGCAACTCAGAAATAGTCATCTATTATCATCATACAACTAAAAAATTTCATAAAATGCCAGATGCAACCATCAAATATATCAAGATCATCAACTTATTTATTATTCAACAAGAACACCAAGAACAAGAACACAAGGGTTTCACCTTAGCAATTCAACTTCAAGGCTTACCAAAGCATAAGTTAATACAACAGAACACTATACATAACTTAGAAGATCGAATGACCAACTTCTCTTACCTTAGAAATCTCTAAGTTGAGAAGAAAAGGAGAAGGAAGAAGAAGAAAATAACTCTGAACAACCAAAAAACGACTCTGCACCGACTCAACACTTTTGATTCATGACTCTACAAACCAAAATCCACAACAACACAACAAGAATGAGGCTTCACTAAAAATTTACCCTCATAAAGAGAAGGTTTAGAGATGAAGAGAACTTATAGTCTTTAGAGTGTATCTTTCTAAATCATCTCTGTAAGATTTAAAAATAAAAACTTATTAAGCTCAATTCTAAACAAAGACTTCATATATTCCTCCCTTTAGGCTCAAATTGAACCTCTATCTAAAGAAACTCTTAACTACCTAAAATTCATTTAAAATTCTTGAATTTTAGAATTTCTCAACACAAAACAACATTTTACAACAATAACATATAATTGTAAACCAACAACAATAAACTAAGACATACAATGTTACACTTTGAACTAAAAAATAATCATAATTGAATCTATAATTTTTGAAAATTAGATTTTAAATTTATTTTTACAACAACTTGGAATTACCAAAAAAATTAATAATTTCTAGCTATTTTATTGACTTCAGAAACTCAATTTGTAAAAAGTAGTAAAAAAATAAAACATATAATAAATTATTTTAATTTAAAAATTTATATATATATATATATATATATATATATGTAACACTGTACGTTATAAGTTAATTGTTTAGGGTTCAGTGAAAGTTAAAAGGAAGAGTATATAAGATTTTCTTTGAGAATAGAGCTCATACGCTCATTCTTAGGAAAACTTAGAGAGAAGTTTTAGAGAGAAGGGCTATGGGTTTGTGAACTCCTTTCTCTCACAAATTTCTTTGTTTGATACCTCTTATTCTCTAGATCACTAACCTCTTTTATCTTTTCTTTGAATTCAGGCTAGGAAGCTTGAATTTAGCTAGTTGAAGTCTGTAAGTCGAGTTTCAGGATTTTCTTCTCCTTCTTCCTCTTCTTGGCTATTCTAGGTTAATCTTTAGGTGACGGAAGCTAGGATGTTGTTTAATTTGTTGCATGTGAGTTTAGAAACTCAATGGATGCATGATTTGTGGAAGAAATTGTTGAATCAAGGGGATTTAGCACTTTTGGGGTTTTGGGCCATTTTCGGGGTTTGTAGTGATTTTCATGCACTGGATGAGTGCATGTTGAATCTGAGAGTGTTTTTGGATTGTATGAGGTCTGTTGGTTGTTTTGGATGGATTACATGTGATTGATTTACTGAGATTGCAGGTTTGTGCTTGAATTTCTGAGGTTAGAGTGCTAATATATGAATTTACTTTGGGCGCACCTTCATGATGTTGGGTGGGCATTCATTAGGGGTAGCCATTTCACGATCACACCAAGCGTAAAGAAGGTCATGTCGAGGGCGATATCAGATAGTGACATGGATGGATTTTTATTGATATGATGTTGGGTGCAAGGCTGGTTGCACCAGGCATGAATGCCCTAGGGAATCTTTGACTTCGTGATGCCGAGTGTAGGGTAAGTTGCGTTAGGTGTGATTTCTTAGGTGAGTCTCTTCCAGACTTACATTGGGCATGGTACCCTAACGTTGGGTGTTAGAGAGCCCTAAAACTCTCAGGTTGAGTTTAGGTCGAGCACGAGCTGAGATTTGTCGGGCGTGAATTGCATTTTGTTGTTGTGATTGAGTTGTGATGCTTTTGCATGTTTTGATGTTTAATATTAGTTCATGTACATGATATATGATGCAAAATGTTGATTGATTAATATGTATGCTTAGAATGGTATATATGAATGTTTAAACATGATTTGATATGTATGTATGTCTATATGAGCATGATATTGATCATAATGGTGGATGGATCATGTATGACGTATGATGCATTGGTTGCATGTGATGCCTTAAGGCATGTGTCTAGCCTAGGATTTAAGGAGAAGGAAATATGTTTTTGAATTAGAAGAGCTCACATAGAGTCTATTGAGAGTGGTGCTTGGATAGGCCACTAGTTTGGATGAGAGTGGTGCTTGGATAGGCCACTGGTTTTCGGTGAGAGTGGTGCTTGGATAAGATACTAGTTTGGGTGAGTCTCCTCTAAGTCCTTAGCTAGTGTTGGAGCAGGGTATGAGGTTGAGGGTTATTCCCTTAACCAAGTATTGGAGAAGGTTGCTTGGTTCCTAGCAGATAAGCGGTGGGCAAAATCCAGAAGTGACTTGGTAATGCATGCCAAAGTCGTGGTAAGCCTATACCTAGTTGTACTATTCCAGATGGTGGAATCGGACTTCTAAGTGTGTAAGTGACACTATTCAAGTAAACACCTAGGGATATTTGATATCCCGATTTGCTGTTGATCCAACAGGACGCTTTAGGCGTAAAAATGGCTGAGGTGATTTCTGTAGGATGAGATGTCACTTATACTACTTTGTTGTTAGGGGGGATCTCCTAGGTGAATGCATCACGACACATTAGATGATAAATATGCATTGATATCTTTCATGTGTTACTTTATTGCATGATTGTTGTATGATAGAGTGCATGGTTTGACTTTATAAAAATGATTGGTGATTTGATGATTGTGTAGCATAGATGTGGATCATTATGCTTGTATGATTGTTTATTGAACTCTAACTTATCATTCTGTTTTCATGTAGATGGACTACGATGATTATACTATGTGTGGGAGCAGATCATGGTTAGGTTGAAGTTGCTGTAACCATTGTGGATGTATTGGATTTTGGTCTTGATGTCGGACTAACTTAGGATTAAGTAGTTGGTAGTGCTTAACTAGTACCAGTTAGGGGTGTTCAAATTGCTAAATTGAACTAAACTAGAAGAAAACTAAACTAAACTATAATAAATAGTTCATCAAACTAAATTGAACTAAAATAAATATTGACTAAACTAAACTAAACTATTATCTACTTTAGTGCACTATAGTTCTAGGAGTTTGAACTAAACTATAATATCAACTAAATAAAACTATTATTAACTATAAACTAAATTGAACTACATTAAAAAAAATTTTAAAATCAACATTTTTAAATTGAGTTACCAAATCATTGATATTAATTATGAATTAACACTACTATAATTTTTTTTATTACATGCGATTTTTCTTGCGAATTTTTCATAAAAATTTGCAGGAAACGTTGTTCCTACAAATTTTTTTGTGAAATTTTATCTATAGGTAATAACTTCGTGGATAATATGTTTTTGCGAATTTTAAAATTTGTAAGAAATTTTCCAGCGAAATTTCTTGTAAAAAAAATCGCAGGTAGGTTTCCTGCAAAAAAAAATCGCATAAAAGTTTCCTGCAAGAATATTTTTTACGAAAAAAATTAAAGAAATCATTAATGATCACAATGAATTTATCTGAAGCATTTGTTTTCACGCCCCAACATGTGATATATAATCTTTTAAATTCTAAGATTGTAGATTATAAGCCTAACACTTAACCATACAAATCAACTTATAAGATAAGTGTTGCCCCAACTTATATATTCTTTAATTGTTTTATTTTCAATTGATGTGAGACTTGAAGTTTTTTTAAAATATTAAACTTATAAATTTAAATATTTTTTTTGATTTTTCTTGCAGATTAAAATTGATAGGAAAATCCGCAGGAAAAGTTACCTGCAAAATTTTTCTACCATTTAGTAAACATTACTTGCAAATTTATTTTTGCAAGAAAATTTGCAAGAAAAAAAATAAAATTCTTACAATATTTCCTGTAAATTTTGACCATGGAAATTTTTTTCTATGATCATTAAAATTGTAGCAAAATTTACAAAAATTTCTTGTAGATTATTTTTCATAAAAAGATTTATAAGAAATATCTGTAAATTATTTTTATTAAAATAATAATATTTTTTAGCATCAAAAATAAAATTATTTGAATAATAAAGAGATAAGTTTGTATATATATATATAATACATTTTTTAATTTTTATAATATTTATATTAAAAATATTGAAAAAGTAATAATTACGAAAGATATATAAATTTTTATTCAATTAATAAATAATTTTTTTTTAATCCTATAAATTAATTATTTATTTAGAACTATAATGCACTAAACTACTTTTTATAATAGTTTAATTTTTAAAACTAAAACTTAAAATATAGTTTAGTTTAGTTTTTATAAAAATTAGTTTAGTTTTTTATAATCTAGTTTAGTTTAGTTTTCCTAATAATTTAGTTTAATATAGTTCTTTAAACACCCCTAGTACCAGTGTATTATACATGAATTATATATATATATATATATATATATATATTAAATCATGAATAAATTATTAGAGTTAAACTTAGTAATAGGAGATTGAGACAAAATTTTATGTTCAAATTTTAATATTTTATTATTATTAATGTAATTTTGATAGATTAAAAAAATAATTAAATTATCCTTTATTATTATTAACGACCTACTTTCCAGTACAGACAAACAACGCCAACCATGTTAGAATTATGTATCATGTGGTTTCCGTTCCTTGTTTCTTGACTACGTGCGGTCCCCACTTGACAATGCCCATGTCCTGTGCTGTAATCCCAATTTCCAAATCAAAACTCCTTAATCATTCCTTCAAACTTCAACCACGGACAAGCCATTTTTTAAGAACTTCATCTTTAATTCCAATAATCTTCACGTCAATCATATAATTATATATTTAAAAAAATTGAAATTTAATATCATTAATTAAACTAAAATAATGTCATACAGATTTATTTTCATGTTCATTAGTCTAAGTTTATTAAATTATTATGTTTCTTTGAAAAAAATTAAAATAATATAATAAAAATTAAACTTAAGTCCTTAACTAAGCACTCTAAGTTCCACCACAATAATAACATGTTTATTAAAAAGTCTTAATATTATTATTCCACCACTATAATAGCATGTTTATTAAAAACCTTAATATTATTGGTAAGAATCATTGTGAAGTTTATCTATAATATGTGTATGGTTAACTATATATATATATATATATAAAGAAAGTTTAAATAATATTAGTATAAATTTTATTAAATATTATATCATTTAATAATTTTATAAATTTAATTATTAAATTAAAAGTTTTAATTTAATATAAATATATAAGTTATATGAAATTATAATTGAATAATTAGATTTATAAAATTTATATTTTAAATTTACAGAATTTATGTTTATACTTAATAAAAATTATTTAATAATGTAATATTTAATAAAAATTATACATGTGTGATTTGAACTGTCAAATATTTTTGGAAAATAAATTTAAAAAACCATTCTTACACGAAAAAAACAAAAGCAAAAAAAAGAAAGGGAGAAAAACGCGTTTTGCAAAGAGAAGACTGTAGTGTTGAGTCGAGTCTTGTTCCTCCTTCTTCTCCATCATTTCCATCGTCTTTTCCCCTCAACACCACAAGATTAGGGTTTTCAGAAAAACCCTTTCTTCTTCTTCTCTTCAACGCCACTCCAAAAGCGGGGCGGAAGCGTTTCTCCGTTCAATTGGTTCGCGTCCACTGTGAAATGTTTTCTTCTTCTCATTGCAGTTCATTGATCAAATGGAATTCCCTCGCGCAATTTCTCTTCCTCGTCTTCCTCCTCTACCTCTGCCCAAACGACGCCGTTTCGCCCGATTCGGACAAATCCGCGCTCCTCCGCCTCAAGTCCTCGGTCTCCGACCCCGCCGGCCTCCTCTCCACGTGGACCGTCACCGGAGGCGGTGACTCCGGCAACTCTGGTCACTGCACCTGGTCCGGCGTCCTCTGCGACGGAAACTCCCGCGTCGTCGCCGTCAACTTCACCGGAAACGGTGCCGGTAACCGGTCCTCTCACCCGTGCGCTGATTTCGCTCAGTTCCCTCTCTACGGATTCGGGATTCGGAGAATCTGCGACGGTAGTAACGGTTCTCTGTTCGGGAACGTTTCTTCTTTAAATATCGTCAGCGAGCTCACGGAGCTTAGGGTTTTGTCTCTCCCGTTCAACGCGTTGGAGGGTGAGGTCCCCGAAGGAATTTGGGGCATGGAGAAGCTAGAGGTTCTCGATTTAGAAGGGAATTTGATAAGTGGCTATCTTCCGTTTCGAATCAGCGGGTTGAGGAATTTGAGGGTTCTGAATCTCGGGTTTAACGAAATTGTTGGGGAGATTCCGAGCTCGATTGAATCTCTTGAGAGTTTGGAGGTTTTGAATTTGGCTGGTAATGCCTTGAATGGTTCTGTGCCTGGTTTTGTTGGGAGGCTTAGAGGGGTGTATCTGTCGTTTAACCAGCTTAGTGGGGCTATTCCGCGTGAGATTGGGGAGAATTGTTGGAAGCTTGAACATTTGGATTTGTCTGGGAATTCCATGGTTGAGAAGATTCCGGGGAGTTTGGGGAATTGTGGGAGGTTGAGGACGCTTTTGTTGTATTCCAATTTGTTGGAAGAGGGTATTCCGGGTGAGCTTGGGAAGCTTAGGAGTCTTGAGGTGTTGGATGTTTCCAGGAACACTCTCAGTGGTTTCGTGCCGAGGGAGCTCGGGAATTGCTCGGAGTTGGCTGTTCTTGTGCTGTCGAATTTGTTTGATCCGCGCGGAGATGTTGTGGGGAGAATGGTTGGTGTGAATGATGAGTTGAATTATTTTGAAGGGGCAATGCCTGTGGAGGTTTTGGCCCTTCCGAAGTTGAGGATATTGTGGGCTCCCATGGTGAATTTGGAAGGCGATTTTCGGGGGAGTTGGGGCGGTGGGTGTGAGAGCTTGGAGATGGTCAATTTGGCTCAGAATTTTTTCAGTGAGGAGTTTCCGAACCAGCTTAGTATCTGCAAGAGGCTGCATTTTCTTGATTTGAGCTCGAATAACCTTACCGGGGAGCTTTCTGAAGAGCTTCATGTTCCCTGTATGACTGTGTTTGATGTTAGTGGGAACATGTTGTCTGGTTCTGTTCCTGATTTCACCGACAACATTTGTGCCCCTGTTCCTTCCTGGAATGGAAATCTGTTTAAAGCTGACAGCGTTTCCCCTCCGTATGCATCCTTTTTTTTGTCGAAGGTTCGTGAGAGATCGCTTTTCACATCAATAGGGGGAGCTGGTATTTCTGTTGTTCACAACTTTGGGCAAAACGGTTTTACTGGCATTCAGTCATTGCCAATAGCACGTGACAGGCTGTGGAAGAAGAGCAGTTACACACTTCTTGTGGGAGAAAATAATCTTGCAGGCCCATTTCCTACATATTTATTTGAGAAATGTGATGGATTAAATGCATTGCTTTTAAATGTTAGTTATAATAGGATATCTGGTCAAATTCCTTCAAATTTTGGTAGAATATGCAGATCATTAAAATTTTTGTACGCGTCTGGCAATCAACTTGGAGGACAGATTCCCCATGATTTAGGTAATTTGGTCTCTCTCGTATCTCTGAACCTCAGTAGGAATCAGTTACAAGGCCAGATTCCCGCCACCCTTGGCCAGATGAAGAATCTGAAGTTTCTTTCTTTAGCTGGTAACAAGTTAAATGGCTCAATTCCTACCAGCCTGGGGCAGTTGTACTCTTTGGAAGTCTTGGACCTTTCTTCGAACTCTCTTACTGGTGAGATTCCAGAGGCTGTTGAGAACATGAGAAATCTGACCGATGTTTTGCTCAATAACAACAATCTTTCTGGACACATTCCTGGTGGTTTGGCAAATGTCACTACACTCTCAGCATTCAATGTCTCTTTCAACAACTTATCTGGGTCCTTGCCTTCGCATAGTAGCTTGATTAAGTGCAGCAGTGCTGTTGGGAATCCGTTACTAAGTCCCTGCCGTGGAGTTTCTCTGACTGTGCCATCAGGGCAACTAGGGTCGATTGATGACAACTCTTATAATACAGCAGCAGCACCAGCTACTGGCAAAAAGAGTGGGAATGGCTTTAGTTCTATTGAAATAGCTTCCATAACTTCTGCTTCGGCCATTGTTTCGGTTCTTATAGCCCTTATTGTTCTATTCTTTTACACACGGAAGTGGAAGCCTAGGTCCCGGGTTGTTGGTTCTACTAGAAAAGAAGTTACAGTGTTTACTGATATTGGGGTCCCATTGACGTTTGAAACTGTTGTCCAAGCAACAGGAAATTTCAATGCTGGCAACTGTATTGGGAATGGAGGTTTTGGGGCAACATATAAGGCAGAGATATCCCCAGGAATCCTGGTGGCAGTGAAACGTCTGGCTGTTGGACGTTTCCAAGGTGTTCAACAATTCCATGCAGAGATTAAAACCCTTGGGAGGCTTCATCATCCGAATCTCGTCACTCTCATTGGTTATCATGCTTGTGAGACAGAGATGTTTCTCATATACAATTATTTGCCAGGTGGTAATCTTGAAAAGTTCATCCAGGAGAGGTCCACAAGAGCTGTGGATTGGAGAATTCTTCACAAGATTGCCTTGGACATAGCCCGCGCACTCGCATATCTGCATGATCAGTGTGTTCCTCGTGTTCTTCATCGCGATGTCAAGCCCAGCAACATCTTGCTGGATGATGATTTCAATGCTTATCTATCCGACTTTGGTTTGGCTAGACTTCTGGGAACTTCAGAGACACATGCTACCACTGGTGTAGCTGGAACATTTGGGTACGTCGCTCCGGAATATGCCATGACGTGCCGCGTTTCTGACAAGGCTGATGTGTATAGCTATGGAGTGGTGCTTCTAGAGTTGCTCTCAGACAAGAAGGCACTGGACCCTTCATTTTGTTCTTATGGAAATGGCTTCAACATAGTGGCATGGGCATGCATGCTGCTGAAGCAAGGGAGGGCAAAGGAGTTTTTCACTGCTGGGTTGTGGGAAGCAGGACCTGGAGATGATTTGGTGGAAGTGCTTCACTTGGCAGTTGTGTGTACTGTAGACTCTCTCTCTACCAGACCTACAATGAAACAGGTTGTGAGAAGGCTTAAGCAACTTCAACCAGCATCATGCTAGCTATAGCCCCTCGTTGTGTGGCTGTGTTACCTTTAACATTATTATTAATCTTAGAAATATCCCTTTGTAATTTGTAATTTAGCATTTTTGTGGATTTAGGCTGAGTTCCCAATTTGTACTTATTCCTCCCTTGTACATTGTTATATAGTTATAGCCCCAATTTTCCATGCTCTTTTTCTTTATTAGGTTAGGGGGCTTGGTGTTGATTCTGCAGAAGAATGCAGATATTTGATCTCCCCGCCATACACGCCTATTCCATCTCTATTTGTTCAATAAAATTAAAGAATAGAATCTGTTTCTTGAATTTTTTATTTTTGAGCTAAATTTACGGGTAAGTGTTGAAATTTATGGTTCAAAAGATTACAACAGCAACAGTGAAGATCGCAAAGTCTCTTGTAACCCTTACCATTTTGGTTCAAATTTATCTTTAAATGATCTCATGATGATTACACTGTTATCTTTTAGATAGATTAAATTGCTTATTTTTTTCTCTTATTTTATCTAATTTATTAAATTTAATTCTTTACTTTTCTAAAACCATGCAGTGTAATTTTTTTATTTAATTAAGATTAAAAACGTTAATTTTATCACATGTATATGTACAAAATTTTAATGTCATTAGTCTTAATAAGATAGAAATGATCAAATTACATTATTTTAGAAATTTGATCAAATTGAATATTTTAATAAGAGATTAAATTGAATAAAATAAATAAATTGAGTGACCAAAAAATTAATTTAACCTTAAATATTTGTTACTAAATGTTTTTAATTTTTAGATTTAAAATTTTACTACATTTTATTATAATAAAAAATTCAAACGGTAATGTAACAATTTATTAATTACTTTAAAACTCTCGAGAACCAATTTTAAAAATGTTTTAAGATACCCTTATTCCTTGAAAGTCAAATTTAAAAAGTACAAGTCAATTAATTAAGAGTGACAGTAATCAGGTCAAAATATTATTTTAATTAAATAGTTATCTAAGAATTAACCTAATGGCATCATTTTTTTTTATAAGTTACTTTTCATTATTTACCTTATAAGGTTAGAATGTACACATTTTATAAACATAAATTAGTTATTAATCATAAATTTTGAAATTAGAGCCAAAAGAGTTGAGATGTTATATTTAGGGGGATAATTTTAAATTTTATTAAATAAATATGTAAAATATAAGTATAAATTTTATATTGAATATTTATAATTTTGATTTTTATAAATAATTTAATAATATACAATAGAAAACATATTTATATAAAAAATAAACTAAACATAAATGTTAATCGTTAGTTTCACATATCACTAATAATCATAATGATTTTATAATAAAAATGGGTATATACATTATTTATAAGTTTTACAAAGTGTTTCATTAATTATGCTTTAAAATTATAATTATTATATAATCTTTACGATATATATATATATATATAATAGAATTTAATAATAGGAATTTGATTTTAAATTAGTAAAGAGAAAAACAATGTTGTGTATTAGCCATGATCAATGTTGTCAAAACAAATTTCAATAAGTGAATGTTAAACTATAAAAATGGAGTTATATTTTTGTGTTCTTTAAAAATATCTATCATTTAGAAGGTAACATTCTCAGTGTTTATAAACTTAATTATATTATAAAAACACCTTATGAATAGTTCAATTTTAATATCAAATTATGCAGTAATATATTTAAAACAATAAAACAAGTACAACAATTAAGAGAATAAAGTTAAAGAGATTGCACATTGAGTTTTATACTAGTTCATTCAAATTGGGTTACATTCAATCTTCATACAATCTTGTGAGATTTTTTTTACTATCATAGCTACTATTGTTCAAGCTACAACATTAGTAACCTACTAATATAGATTCTGCACTATGCAACCACATGATGAAATTTCTCCTTCAATAACCTATTGAGATACCAAACCTCACAACCACCTTGTTGACTTCTTTTCTTTCCTTCCTACACCTCTACAACTCAGATCTGGGTAGGAAAGACTCTTTATAGAAATGAATTTGTATATCCTAGCTCTCTATTAAGGTTACAACATTTTCTCCTAACTAGAGCTTCCACTAAGGAAGATCCATACTTTGTTTATCAATAACAAGATTGACATAAGTGTAAAAGTAAAGTTCTCTGAAACATAGAGTATGAAGCAAGATCACAACTCTGATAGCTTGTGTTTTGATTTCACTCTTTAGTCTTGCTTTCTTTAAAAAAGTGGCCTAGGTCATCCTTTTATAACCTTCAAAATTAGTTCATTGAGGTTAGCTTAGTTTTTAAGTTGTGCTAACATTAGTTGTACTTTCCTTTTTTAACGCTGTCAGCTTTTTCTTTAGAAGTTGTTACCTTTTAAGCAACATTCTCTTTAAACCTTCTAAGTAGAATCTTCAATATCAATCTTCTGATAAATTAAGTTTTAACTTAAGCTTTCTAATGAATGGTTCAAAGAACTAGACTTATAAACTAGGTCTTCAAGGCATTTTTCCCGAGAGAAAATGTTCATCTTGAACTTCTTTAAACTCCTTTGATCAGTAATCATTGTGTGCTCATCAAAATAACTAAGATCATGGTGCTACATAACGACTCAAGTAGACTTTTGAATTGTAACACTTTTTAAGCTTCTGAATAATGAACAAAATAAATATGAAACATTTAAACATATTTATTAGTACTTCACACAAGAACTCTTCTTTATTAAAACTTGAAACTAAAAGTTTATTATTATTAAAATGTGTATTAAAGGTAGGATTCAACACTTTCAAGATTTACAAAATAAATTAAGTGGGAGAATTGCATATTTAAAACCAAAATCACATTAGAAAAAAATAATGATAAGCACATTACGAGACAAAAAAACTAGAAAGAAAATTCATATGAAAATAGTGTTAGATAGAAAGAATAATTATTGGTGTGTTTTTTTTAAAAGATCAAGTTATCAATTACTTATATAATATTTATAAACTTGTTCCATTTGCAAAGATTAATAAAAAATTATCTTTAATTTTAATAATTATAAAAAAGATAATAAAGTCAATTTTTAACATTCTAATAAAATCAAGGGTAATCATTTATAACTTTAAAAATAGGAACAACATATTATAAAAAATCTTAAAAATAAATCAATGATTCTTAAATATTTTATCTAAAAAAATGAATTATACCCACAACAGAAACTACAAAATAAAAATAAACATTTTTTTTAAAAATAATATCATTATCTTCATAATAAATAGTATATAAAAGAGAATAAATTAGTTTATAAAAAAATATAAATAAATTTAATTTAAATATAATTATTTGTACAACTAAATTTCTAAATGTAAATAATTATTTGGAAAAAAATATTTAACCCTCTTAAACTTCACTCCTTTTACATATAGACACCACAAATTTTAAGTTCATTCTAATTGATCCTTAAACTTTATTTTATTAGCAAATAAACACCATAAAATTTAATTTTATTATAATTTATCCTTAAACTTTATCATTTTTACAAATAAACACCTTGATTGCAATTTTATCTTAATTAGTTTTTCTTTTGTAAGTCTCTTATATTACATTGAGATTAAATTACTATGATAAAACAATATCAATCATTTATTTATTTTAAATCACACTTATTTATTAATTTTTTGGTACATATATATATTGGTTTTATTTTCATGTATATTAAAATACCATGTAATTCAGAAGAAGAAAAAATCAAATAAAGATTTATTTTTATTGTTCTTATCATTTTTTTTCTTCTAAACTCATTTTTATTATATTTTAAAAAAATAATTATTACATAAAAAGAAAAAGATTAGTAAATGATTGATATTTAAGATAAATAATTTACTTTAAATTGGTAATATAAAATTTATAAAAATAACAAATTATCAAATGTCAAAATCAATTAGAATAAAAGTAAAGTTGATTGTGTTTATTTGTAAAATAAGTAAAGTTTAAATATTAATTAAAACAAAATAAAAGTTCATAATATCTATTTAATAATCAGATAAAGTTTAAGGATTGATTAGAATAAAATACAAGTTTATGATTCTTATTTGTAAAAAAAGTAAAATTTAGGATGGTTGATTCCTCTTTTTTCTAATTATTTTAATTATCTTAATTATTTTAATATTAAAATCTAATAATAAAAATTAAAATAAATAAAATTATTAAAAATTTAGGGGCGAAGGCCCCTCCATCCTAAGTACCTCCTTCCGTCCCTGCCGTAACCATATTTATGGGGGAAAAAAAATCCACACCCTTTTCCTATTTTTATTTTTGGGGTTAAAAAGATTTTAGTTCCCCAATTTTTTTTAATAAATCCTACTTTTAGTTGCTCTTAAAATTTATCAATTTTTAATTATTTATTAATTTTTTTTCATATAAATTAGTCTTTAGAATTAAGTTTTTTTTTTTAATGTTAAATGATGATGTATGTTAATAAATTATAATTGACTTGACTATTGATGTTCATGTGGTTATTTAATAGATATCAAATCACATAACACAAATTATTCTTTATTAGTGAAAAATTGTTTTAATAACATCTTTGATTTTAAAAAATAATAATATCTGATCATGAATGAATAATTACGCATGTCATTTGATTTAATATCTACTAAGTATTCGCATGAATATCAATAATTGAATTAATCATAATTTATGATGAAATATTCATTTAATATATAATATTTGATCTTAAAGACTAATTTATGTAATAAGATATAAATGGTTGACTTAAAGTTAGAAAATAAATTTCTGGAAAAGACTAAAAATTAAATTCTTAAAATATTAGTAGAATAAAAACTTACTAAACCCTAATTTTTTTAAGCTTACTTTCTGACTAATCTATGTGATAACACACAAAAAAAAAAAAAAAAAATATATATATATATATATATATATAGGGAACATATAAAGTGAGAGGAAATTTATTATGAGAGATGAGAGAGTTAAAATATAACTTTTAGATTAATTTTCTCTCACTTGATTAAATTTCAAATTTTTGCTCACTTAATTAATTTAAGGGTTATATTTTAACTCTCTCATCTCTCATAATAAATTCCCTCTCACTTGATATGCTCCCTATATATATATATATATGGTATTCCAAGAAAAAACTCATCGATGAAATGCATACTTTTACAATTTGACAACTATTTAGGTATTTTGAACATTCTGCTTAATTTGTATTTCGTTTGCAAAATTTAATTTCACCTCCAGTGTTTTTGTTTACTTTCTTGCCTGCCTCATTATTGAAGTAGCTGACTAGAAGTTTCAAAAAAGTGGAGCTTGTGGCTATGATTCAACCATAGATGCATCAATGTAAAGTTGAAAAGTTATCAACAAAAGTAACAACATAATATATAAAAGAAAATTACAAATAAAAAAATGGCACATATTCCGTGAAAAAAAAATAATGATTTAGGTAATATATCAAAACTAATAATGGTTACACTTGTAGGACGCGACTTCCATTAATAAATTATTATTTTAATACTTACCAAACATCTTTTCAAATAAGAATTTGTCGACCTATGACTTGTAAAAAACACTAATAATGGTCGTTCTTTATATGATTTTAGATTTATAACACTAAATTGTTCACTTGTTGAAGACATAATTAAATGTATTTCAAAGAATTTGTTATGCATCACAAAAATCTTGAAATCAAAAAGTCAATTCCTCCTTAGTCTAACCACAGGTTCCAATATTTTAAGTTTTCAATGGGGCAAACTTAGAGAGAAATTGTTTATTATTTTGAAAGAAAAAATCTAATTACACTATTTAATTCACCTTAGACACCTCCTATTATGAGCCTTGAAGTTAGACCTATTCTATTTTTCACATAGATCAAAATAAGGTACCAAGGTCTATTGTATTTGATCACATTATTAGTGTGATTAAGTATCATCCAATAGATGATAATATTAGTTCATTTTTGGAAAAATAAAATTTACAATTGATTATAAACCTACAAGAATTTATAAGAATTCCAACATTGTGTCACTTGGGCAAAATCAATTATATAGTTTATAACTTTGAAAAATTTTAAAAAATGACTCTCAGGCTAATAACTCTTTGTGGCTACAAAATATACGACCCCAAGATACACCACCAAATTTGTAACACCCTAATATTATCATTAATCATTAAAATTTAGTTTTTATAAATGAAGGGGTATTTTTATAAATGTATTTTATTTATATGAAATATGTGGTTTTATTATAATATGATTTTATTAATATTTGAGGGAAGGAGAGGTGAACATTGCTTAAAATATTTTTCCTAAATGGTTAAATGAGGGTTAAGTTTTTTTTTTTTTTTAAAAAGGGTTACAACAAATTTTTTTATGTTCTCATCTTTTTCATTCTACGCAGATGCTTTGAAGAACTGGAAGAAGAATCAGAGTTCGTGGAGATTACCACGAAGATTCACATCCTTTGACTAGTGTTGATCAAAGTACTAGGGGAAGTGAGTAATCTTGCTCCGGATATGGGATAACAATTGGATCATGAGATTGACCCTCAATCTTTTTTTTTCTTTTGTATTCATTACATGTGGGGAAAACCATATGTTGCATCTGATTCTTGGTTTCTATCTTCAATATGATTCTTTAGTGATCTAATTGATGTTATTAACTTGCATGTATGCTTAAATTCGTGTATCAAACTAATTTTTTGAATCTTGGATTGCCATGGATTCCTATGGGAACCTAAGGGAAAACATTTTTTGTGATTGTATAAGGAGAGGAGATGATATGAGTGTGCAAATATGTATAATTTGTCCTCATTAGAAGTGCATTCTTGATATTTTGAAGTGTTTTACCAATTGAAATTGTAATGCGATAAATATTACTTATGCAATTTGCATTTTCTGTAGGCTTGATTTTTTGATACGATGTTAGGAGCCATTTTGGGCTCGCTGGGCACTATTGTGGCCAAGAGCAAAGTTTGCTCTCTATGCCACTCATGCCGAGCATGGATTGGTCCTCACTAGGCATGGAAAAACGCAAAGGTAAGTTAGAGTAAAAAAATCAACACAAACACATTGTAGAAAACATCATATAATCAACTCATCTTTAACAAAACAACTACATAACAACACAAAATGAAACTTAGATCATCACATTACAACTTTGATTCAACTCAAAATCACAAATCATCTTAATTTAACACAACATATAAACAACACAATCAACTCAACGCATCATATGCTCAACACAATAGTTGTATGCATCATCATGCATTTCAATTAGGAGATCTCCTACAATACAGGGTGAACAGTTTAAGTGACTTGATCTTACCGAACTGACAACACAAGGTGATTTTTTTGGACTTGCTAGATCACAACAAATTGGATATAAATCCATAACACAACAACTAAGTTTATTGGATGTTGCCACTTAAATAAGGAAGTATAGTACTAATGTCAGGATAGAAAAATTGGTTATGAGCCTTCTACAAAATTAGCTAGCTTAACCAAGCCTCTTATGGGATTAACCCACCAACTACTTTCCAAATACTATAACCTTCCAATATATGGTTAGGATTTAATTTCCCGACTTCGTACTTTACTCGATTGGTCACTTATAACCAGCATAGCTCGACCTGACCCCTACACTATGATTGTTTCATACACATGTGCCTTGATCTTGTCCACACACAATACCAATAAAGTCCTAGAGGAGAACAACACAACATCCATTTCAAGGGTTAACTTCCACGAAGGATTTTTCAACAAATTGGACTCTTAGAGCACGACAACATAATATCCACACAATGGGATATGCAACTTTCAAAGACATATCCTCTAGTTCTAAGTGGTCAACACATCTCAACAGCACAATAACTTATTCTATTTTCAACACAACAACAAAATCAACACACAACTTTACAACTCACATCTCAACCATCACAACCTATTTTCAACTTTTTATTAATATGCATCTCAACAATACATCATACTTTCAATATAACTACACGATCAACACACATCTTGGTCAAAACACATCTTACAACTCACATCTACTTCTCAAGTAACAACTTATAACAAAATCATCACTTAATCATGTAATTGTTGATCAAGCTCAAGATGAAAACATGATTATAGTTAGTTTTGATGATCACAAATGAGCCTCTTGAGAGATAATAGTGTAACTTGTAGTTTACTTTGGGTTTCGAGCCTTTTGATGAATAAGAGTGCAAGTTATATCTTGTTTTGTGTGGTTTTAAGCTTTGTTGTTTTGTGCTTGGTAAGTAACTTAGCATTTTACCTCTATCTAGATGATGATTGATGGCTTAGATATATGTTAAGATTGATTTGTAAAGAGAAATGGTATGAAAAATCAAGATATTAAGCTTTCACTTAAGATAATCGATTATTTCAAGTAATAATCAATTATTTGTTATATTTTTCTGTTACATGAAGAATAGTTGTTGTAATAATCGATTATTCATCAAAACTATCGATTATTTCAGAAACAGTTCTATAGAATAATCAATTATTGCTAAAAATAATCGATTAAAATGTTATTGGTTGATTTCTAGAATTGCTAAGAACAAAATAATTTATTATCCATGTAAATAATCGATTATTTCAATCAGAAAACTTATATATATCATTTTTCATACCTTGAATAGAAGAGACTTAAATCTTTGTGATATCATTTTATGAAAACACTCTTTGTAACACATTTCTCTCTATAAGAGTTTTTTTTTTTTTTTTTTTTTTTTTTTTTTTTTTTTACCTTTGTGGTAATCTCAAGAAAGTTTCAAGAATTGAGTTGATCATCATCTTCCTAGAATGAAAAGCTAAGCTATATGGTTGCTTTCACCTTCTCTGATTTATTCTGTAAATAAGGTGAATTCGTTCCTTAATTTTCTGTACTAGTTGTTATCTTAAGTAGGTTTCTTAAGAGAAAAGAATCTTGTAGTGGGGTGCTACAAGTAGGTGCTTCTTAGGGTTCAAGAAGTGATTTTCTTAATATTGTAGAAGTGTATCGCATGTGGTATTGTGATTGTAAAACTTATGATATTAAGATTAGTGAAAAATCTCAATCAGATTAATTGAGGACTGGATGTAGGTCACAAGTGGATGTAGCTAAACCTGTATAAAATTGGCTATGCATTATTGTTTCTCCTTATACTTGAATTCATATTTTTGGATTTATGTATTCATGCTTATTGATATGTGTTGTTAGGCATGTTCATTGCATTAAGTATTGAGTAAATTTAGAGTTGTATTGAACTAATTATCGTATCTAAAGGCTATAAGTCAACACACTTCTTTGGAAAATTTTAAAAAAAAATTTAGAAACCAAGATAGTTGCACCGTAAAATTTGAAAAACCAATTCACCGCCCTCTTGTTTAGGCTATTTTTTATAATAGTAACAGCTTGAACCAACAAGAAAATCAACACTTCATCAACTCTATCATCATGTTTTTCTTCAATGACTCATGCCTAGCGCTACTCACCTTGTGCCCAGCAAAGTCTAGGTAGGGAGTTCTTTACCTTGCCTACACCTAACACTACATGACTCATGCCTAGCATGGCTAAGGTAGAGGCCCTTGGGACCTCACGCTTGGCATGGTAAAACATCACACCCTGACCCATCTTAGGCAGAGAATCTTTGTTGGAGTCTCATCTAGTGTCATCACCTCGATGCCCAACAAAATCCAGACAAAGAGTTCTGGCTTGGCCATGCTGAGCGCCACACAACATTGGGCCTAGCGTCACTAAGTCAGAGAGCTCTCAAGACATCCACGCCTAGCATCATTCAACCATGTCTAGCATAGTTTCAACTTGAGATGAGTCTCTTTCCTCACGCCTAGTGCCACTAATCATGTGCCTAACGTGATTGAGATAGAGAGCTTCGAATTAGAACAACGTCTAGTGCCTTGAAGGCACACTCGATGCGGTATCAAAGTGTTGCATATGCAGAACTTGATTTTTGAGCCAAACCTGAAAATCAACAAGCATCCAACACATGCAATCAAGAACAACAACTCTAATCTACACAAGCAACTCAAAGTCAACTCAAAAATGAACATGCAACAACAACACATGAGAAATTACCATCTTCTTCTTCAAAAACTCAAACCCCAACTTTCAACTCAACCCACTCGAATTTGATCCACACATAGACATGAATTGGAATGATTTTGTGCAACATACAATGACGCAACCATCAACAACTCAATAACTCCACAAAAGCAAGAATCTAGCTTCCCTTACCTCGAGTGACTCAACTTCAAGGTATAAGAAGAACAACCAACTCCACAATGAAATCAACGATTTGATTCGAGGTTTCCACCACCTGAATCATAATAACACCATTTAGAAAGGATTTGGAAAGAAGAAGAGAAAAAGATTGAAAGAACAAGAGCTCATGAACTAGAGACCTTCTCCCTAAAATCTTCTCTAGAAAGTTGAGGAAAATGAGTTTATGAGACTCTGTTCAAATAGAAACCTTATATACTCTTCCCTTCGGGGTCAAACTAGGTGTCAACATAGAAAACCCACTCTCAACAACACTAAAGCTCAAAAGGGATCCTTAGACCTCCGAGCCCCTTCAACACAAACAACTCCACTTAACAACATAAATCAAGTAGGAGTTGTATAATACTATCACAACTTATAGTGTTACAATACTCTCCAACGTGAATTTTCATCCTCGAAAATAGATTTACTTGGGAATAAAAATGGGTATTACTCTCTGCACTGCTTCTTAACCTCCCAAGTAGCCTCATTAGTAGCTACATCCCACAAAATCTTCACCAAGCTGATGGACTTACCTCTTAGTTCTTTCAGCTTGTGATCAACCACAATTACAGGTCTCTTTGCATAAGTCAAGTTCTCTTTAACTTGAACTTCGTCCATCTCAATAATAGGTCTTGGGTCATGAACATATTTTCTCAATTGGGAGACATGAAACACATCGTTCAGATTGGAAAGGATAGGCAGCAAAGCCAAATGATACGCCACCAAACCTAAATGATAAAGGATTTGACAAGGACCAATGAATCTCGACATCAACTTCTTAGCCCTCGTCGCCCTTTCGACTTTAGAAGTGGTGTCACCTTAAAAAATACATGATCACCCTTAGCAAACTCCAAAGATTTCCTCATCTTATTAACATATGATTTCTTCCTACTTTAGGTAGTCTCATCCTTTCTTGAATCTACTTCACCTTCTTAGTAGTCTATAAAATTAACTCTAGCCCCATAACTACTGACTCACCATCTTGGTACCAACATAGAGGAGTCCTACACCTCCTACCATACAAGGCCTCAAACGGTGTCATACCAATACTAGCATGAAAACTATTATTATAAGTAAACTCCACCAATGGTAGGACCTCCTCCTAACTCCCTAAGTGGTCTAACACAAGCCCTCAAAAAATCCTCCAAGGATTGAATAGTCATCTCCGACTAGCATTTGTTGTGGATGGTATGTAGAACTCAACCTCAACCTTGTCCCTAGGGCTTGGTGTATACTCTGCAAAATTTGGAAGTGAACCTCAAATCTTGATCTGAAAAAATACTGGAAGGCACCCCATGCAACCGTACTATCTCTCTCATATACAATTGTATTAACTTCTCCAAGGATCAATTGATATTGATAGGTAATAAATGAGCAAACTTGGTTAACCTATCAACAATCACTTAGATACCATCACTATTCCTAGATGACCTAGGCAACTCCTCAACAAAATCCATAGTCAGACTATCTCACTTCCACTTTGGGACTTCCATCATATGAAGCAAACCACTTGGTTTCTAATGCTCAACTTTCGCCTTCTAACAAGTCAGACAGGCTGCCACATGTTCTACAATGTCTTTTTTCATATCAGACCACTAGAAAGTCTTCTTGAGATATTGGTGCATCTTAGTCATACTAGGATGTATCCTAAGTCTACTTTTATGGCCTTCTTCCAACATAACTTTCCTCAACTTAGGATCTTGAGGTAGGTAAATTATTCCCTTAAACCTCAAAATTCCATCTTAGCCCAACTCAAAACCAAATGCCTTCTTTGTATCTAACAACCCAAAAATCTTTGCCAACTCAAGGTTGCAACTGTTTCAACCCAACTTGCTTCAAGAACTCACTAGCTATGTGATCATCCCACAACTATAATGTGATCTTAAGTCAACTCAACACACAAATTCATGTCTTTGAACTTGTCCACCATCTCTAATTCATTCAACATCATGGTAGACATATGGATGAATTTCCTACTAAGGGCATCTAACTCTACATTGGCTTTCCCTAGCTGATACATTATTTGAAAATCATAATCCTTTAGAAATTTCATCCACCATCTTTGTCTCATGTTCATCTCCTTCTGATCAAATAGATACTTCAAACTCTTGTGATCACTGAAGACATTGAACCTAGCACCATACAAATAGTGCCTCCATATCTTCAAGGTAAAAACAACTTCCAACTCTAAGTCATGAGTGAGGTAGTTTCTCTCACGAGTCTTCAACTACCTTGGAGTATATGCCACGACTTTCCTATTTTGCATCAACACACACCCCAATCCATGGTGAGAAGCATCACAATACACCTCAAATGGCTCACCAGGATTGGGCAACACCAACACAGGAGAAGTAGTCAACCTCTTATTAAAATCCTCAAAAATATACTCACATGAATTCATCCAAATGAAAGGCTAACCATTTCTAGTTAACTAGGTTAGAGGCATTACTCTCTTGGAGAATCCCTCAACGAACCTCCTATAGTAACCTACTAATTGCACAAAACTCCTAATCTATGATAGTCCTTAGGCATTCCTATTGTAATACTGACTTTACCTTAGTCGAATCCATTGCAATCCCCTTTATTGAAATAACATGTCTAAAGAACTTCACCTCCTCCAACCAGAATTCACACTTTGACAACTTTCCACACAACTACTTCTCTTTCAACACTTCCAACACCAACTTCAAGTACTCTTCATGCTCCTTCGAAAATCTTGAATAAATAAGGATGTTATTAATGAATTCCACCAAAACATTATCCAAGAATGGCTGAAAAATCTTGTTCATATAATCCATGAACACTGTAGGGGCATTGGTCACCCCAAATGGCAGCACAACATACTCATAGTGACCATACCTAGTATTGAAAGCAGTCTTTGGTATGTCACTCTCCTTCACCCTAATTTGGTGATAACCTGACATTAAATCAATCTTGGAGAATAGTGATGCTCCTTTAAGTTGATCCATCAAGTCATTTATCCTAGGAAGCGATATTTGTTCTTGATGATCAACTTGTTCAACTTTCTATAATCTACACACAATCGGCTCCATTCATCCTTCTTCTTCACCAACAACACGGGAGCACCCCATGGCGACACACTCGATCTTACCATTTGTCTCTCCAACTCTTTGATAGCATTGTCGAATCACTGTCTAAAATTACTAGATTTTCCCCCAAAGATTTGTAATATAAGGAACAACCTAGGTCATTCTTCTTGAATGAAGACATACGCCAATTGGATCCAAAATTATCACGGAATTAGAAAGGAGATTTTTATGAACAACAAAGAGAATTTAGAATATTACAAACACAAACAAAAAATTCAATCAGAAAATTCAATCAAAATTTACATCGATTCAAAATTTCAATCTTTACAATAAAATTTTCATAGTTTAACAAGAAATCCTAATTCTCAATCAACCTAAATAACATGAAAATAATCTAAATATAGATCTAAATCTAGATCTATTGAATTTCATAGAAATATGAAATGCAATCGCAATCTCATAATTTTAATAAAATTCAAGAACGGTGAACGGTTGAATTAGGCGATTTAGGTTATTTTAGATCTAATTCTAAATCTAGATCTAGATCTAAAATTAATCTTGAAACGTGATCCAGATCCATTAAAACAAAATTCATAATCATGAGGAATGGAAAATAGATCTATAATTGATAAGAAAAAAAGAGAATTCATTTGATAAAAAGATTAGGAACTCAAAATTTACCATAGTTCTTGAAACCTTGAATTAGATAAATGAATTAACCACACATCTTCATCAAGATGTTATAATTCCTTTGTGTAGAAAAATGTAAAGAGAAAATTCTAAAAGAGAGAAGAGAGAACTTAGAGAAACTTGTAGAGAAAATAACTCCAAAATCTGAAAAATAAGTGTAAAGTGTACATAACTAGTCTCACAACACCTATTAATAGAGAAATATAGTGGGTCTAATCAGAATATTTACAAGGCCTATCCCACTATATCAACTAATTACATCCTAAACAAATCCTAACATTACATTCTAAAAATAAAAAGAAAATATTATGCAAGGCCGCAACTTTGCAATGCACTTGTGGGTTACTTAACGTCCAAACTGGTCTTTTCTCTCAACATATAAATTGTAGAACTCCCTCTTATCTTTTCAGGGACACCAAGAACATCCAAATTTGATGTCGAGAGATCTGGATATGACCTACACAAGAAACAATATCAAAATAGGAAAAAAATTATGGGAATTAACTAAAATTTACAACTAAGACTAAAATGATACACTAGAACAAATCAAAGCTAATATATCATAATATGATACAATCAAAAGTCTAATAAACTAAAAATAATGCATAAAAGATATCATTGATAAACCTAAAACTTAAAAGAGAGTAAATACAAAATTTTAACACTTTTTAATGAATTTCCAATGTATAGAAAACGAGAAAGAGTACAAAAATTCTTAAAATCAAGGCTACAAACAATCTATGAGACATAAATGACATTAAAATCAAGCAAGAAAACAACTCAAATTAAAGAATGATTCAAAAATGATAGAACCTCACAAGATGATGTATACTCTCAACTCTCAAGTGTTTAGGAATGTATTTATACTCAAACACATCATGAAAGCTAGCACATCCAAGCTTTGACAAGCCTCTAATTTCCACAACTTGAAACACATGCAATGAAAGATCAAAAGGACTTTTATTTAGCTTGTAATGTGGTCAAGGTATAGGTGGGATAAGAGAAGTATTTTTAAGCTGTAAATCAAAGAGAAAAGAGGAGCAATGGGAATAAATTCAATAAGCATGAAAGCTACCCCAAATAGGATCCTTTTGTTTTCATTGGTTTCTTATTTATTTCAACCACAATTTCTTTTATTTTCTTTTCTTTTTATTTTTGATGCATTACTTTGTTTTATTTATTTATTTATTTCTATATTTTTTTTCTTTGTTTCCTTTTCAAGCTAAGGCCAAACAATTCAACAACATCAATACAAAATCATTCCCTTGGGGTTACACCCCACACTTATTTAGAGCCTATTGCCAAAACAATTCTAAAGTTCCTTTAATCCCTAAGGTTAAGGTGTATCATGGTTTTTCACTTTATGGCTTGTAATGAGCTTCAAAATCAAAGAAAAGGTTATATAGGCTTAAATGGAGGTAACAAATGGGAAAATGTAAGGTAGGTCATTTTGGCTAGTAGCTTATAAGAAAGAAAGCCTAAATCATATCAATAATATATGTGAAAGAAGAGGCATCAAAGAGAGTCTAGGCAAAACCTAGAGTAACGAGCAACATGAGTGCAATCACACAAGAAAGAAAATGGCATGGAGTGATATATTTCATCCATCAAAATTGGCACAAAATCTCACAAGATTAATATTTTATCACTAATGAATAAAACTTTAATTTTTCTAGCAACTTACTATACTAAAAATGTAAAAATGACTTATATCAAGTATTGCAACCTATCAACTAAAAATTATGCAACAACTTTCACAATTCATACATCTAGAAATTCAAAAGAAAGTATGGAAATTTATGTATTTATTAACTTTTTACAAACAATAAAACAAAGAAAAATATAGAAATAGAAAAAAATACATAAAATAGAACAAAAATAGAGTACAGAAAACAAATATAGAAATGGAAACAAAAAATAGCAATAAAATACAAAACCTGATACAAAAAAGTAAACAAAAACAAAAAAAAAATAGATACTAAAATAGTAAACAAACAGAAAATAGAATTAGAAAACATAAATTCATACAGAAAACATAAAACAAAAAATAGAAATAGAAACCAAAATAGAACACAAAAAATTGAAACAAAATCTAAAACAGAATACAAAAATAGAACAAAATATAGAAATAAAATACAGTAATACAAATAAAATATAGAAATAGAAACATGACATAGAAATATAATACAAAAATAAAATAGAAATAGAGATAGAATACAAAAACAGAATATAGAAATAGCAAACTAAAACAGTAAAATACTAAAACAAAATTATCATTTTTTTATATATACAACTCAGCTCCCCCCACACTTAAAATTCACATTGTCCTTAATGTAAAAATAAATTCAACAGTAAAGACATTACACATTAAAATAAAAAAGGGGTAAAACTCCCTCGTAGTAGCTTGACCAAGGAGAGATCCTCCGCATCCCCCTCCACACTTGAAATTTGCGTTGTCTCCAATTTAAGTATAAAATGCTCCATAAGAAGCATATAATGCTACAAAAAATACAAGTGTAAAATAAATTAAAGGGAGAAAATTTGCATGATGTTTTTCATGATTTGACCAAAGGAAGATCCTTTATTTTCTCCTCCATTTGCTCCTCCACTTTAGATGTTTGGACAATGACAAGACTAATTTGTGGAAATTCGACATGAACTTCTTCCTATAAAAACCTGCATGTCCAAATAAACAATGTTTTTCCCGCATAGATATGGAGTAAGGTAGAGAAGATAAAACATGAATATCATTCCTAACAACCTCTATGTCTCTGGTAGATACAAAGTGCTCTAAAATTGTACCTTCTATTACCATAAAATATAATTTTTCATAATTTAGCATCAAGTTAGTTTCAATGCACCTATGCAACATCCTAGACAAAGTCTCTAAACATATATCAAATGAAGATTCAAGTTTATGCTTTAAGGATAGAGGTTGCATAGTGGATGGCAATGGAGGTTCTTTTGTTGAATGAACATCCATTGTTATAGTTACATCTGCTAGTTAAGTATCTAATATTATGACATATGTTGTACCTGCAATAGCAATACTAATCTTTGCACATATAGCACACACAATAGAATCATCACAAGTACAATTAGAGTCAATAATGGCAAACTCGACTATAATGTCAGAAATATCAAATTCATGTTCAAATATAAGGTCAACAATCTCACACATAGATGAATTAATACTATATGAATCAATACTAGTACAATTGAGATCAAGAATGTCACTCCTCAAGGTAGACATAAATGAACATGCTAACTGTAGTTGGTTGACATTAGCAATCAACTGAATAATCTGTGTTTGCAAATCTTGAGATGCAATATTTTACTCTTGTTGAAACTTCTTATTGCATTCATCCATTTGTTTCATCATCTCTTCTAATGTAACTCCACTACTATATATAGGTGATGGCTGAACATAATCCTCAATAGGATGCCAATGATGGCCTATTCGTTCAAAACTATACCTCTCAGAGTATGAACCATTATAATATTGTTGTGGACGATCATAATATTACTGTGGAAGTTCATATTACTGACCAAAATATGGATCATAATATTGTTAATGTGGAGAATCATAATAATTTTCAATAGTATTACTACGAATGGCTAGTTGTTGGACTAAGGAGGTCAACTTAGTCAAAACATAATCCATAAATATCTAACAATAGTAATAAATCCAAAATCACAATTTAAAATAGAAGCAAGACTCACAATGCTAAACAAAACAAAGTGATGAAAGTCAACATAAAAGTGAAAAGTCAACTATAAAGTCAATATCTAACAAACAAAACCTATAACATGCAAAATAATATCAAATGAATTTTTAAAAAATACAAGACTACCAGAAACTCATTTATTATCAAATTTGCCATTTTATGTAATATTTTGTGATTTTCAAAAATATCAAAAATATTATAAAAATGAAAAGTGCTCTAAACAATGAAAATTTGGCAATTTTACGCACAATTTACTCCCAATAGGAGCAATTTTGCTCATAATCACGTTTTCCCTTTTGAGATAATTTTTTTAGCCTAAAGCAAAAACTCTGAAAAGGGTCTACGGGCAAATATTACACAAAATCATATAACTTGTTAAATTGTTAAAATCAAGGTTAGTATAGACAAAAGCAATTTCACAAATAGTTAGTAGGCGTGACAAAATCAAGACACAGTGACTTGTGTCCTTGGCAATTACGGCATTTTAATAGCGTTGCCGAATCATTATAAAAAATTACTAGATTTTCCCTAAAGATTTATAATATAGAGAACAACCTATGTCATTCTTCTCGAAGACATAAGCCAATTAGATCCAAAATTATCACATAATTAGAAAAAGGAGTTTTTATGAACAACAAAGAGAATTTAGAATATTACAAACACAAACAAAAAATTCAATCAAAAATTATATCGATTTAAGATTTCAATCATTATAGTAAAATTTTCATATTTCAGCAAGAAATCTAATTTCTCAATCAACCTAAATAACATGAACATAATCTAAATGTAGATCTAAATCTAAATCTATTGAATTTCATAAAAATATGAAACACAATCATGATCTTACAATTTTAATAAAATTTAAGAACGGTGAACAACTGAATTAGGCAATTTAGGTTATTTTAGGTCTAAATCTAAATATAGATATAAAATTAATCTTCAAATATGATCTGAATCCATTAAAAAAAATTCATAATCATGAAGAATGGAAAATAGATCTAGAACTTAAAAGAAGACAAAGAGAATTCTTTTGGTAAAAAAGATCAGGAACCTGAATTTTATCGTTGTTCTTGAAACCTATAATCAGATGAACGGATTAGTCACAGATTTTCATCAAGACGTTGCAGTTCCTTTGTGTAGAAAAATGTAAAGGGAAAATTTTGAGAGAGAAGAGAGAGTTTAGAGAAACTTGTAAAGGAAGTAACTCTAAAATCTAAAAAATAAACCCATAAATGTGAGTAATGTCCAAACTTGCCTTGACTTTGACAAGTAATACTTGATTTGATCGAGTACGGATAATATCCGATTTTATTAAATCAAATACAGGGATAAGGGTGGATATATACTTACTTTCCCAGTACATATAGTCGTCCCTATCCCTATTTTAAATTTCTATAAACTTAATTTACTTTTTTTTATATATAATTTACTTGATATTTATATAATTCTTGCTCTATTTTAAATTTATGTAAAATGAAAGTTAATTAATTTAATTTTGTAATTGCTACTCTACGTTTGAATTCTTATTTTTTGATATTTTTTATAAAAAAATATTTAATTAGTTTCTTGACAGATACAAGTACATCCGATATCCAACAGGAATAAAGATGGGATACAAAGTTAATACTCGTCAAGTATGAAGATAAAAATGAGTATAAGATATAAATTCAGGGACGGGGATGAGGATATTGAAACTCGCACCCACCCCATCTCGTTTTCATCCCTAATCTTATAGAATTGTAGACAATTTCATCCAAAAATAGAAATATCAGATAAAAAATAAAGCATATTAGTCACTTATTTAAGAGTATATTAAATCTTTAGAAAAATAAAGGCTTAAATAATCTTTTTTCATGTACAAAGAATTGTTTTTATTTTAGTTATTTTAAATTATTCTTTTTAATTTCATGTTGTAAAAAAAATTGTTTCTTTTTCGTCCTTGCCAAATTGATTCTTAAATCAAACAAAAAGGACTAAAATTTTATAGGGACCAAAATAAAAAAAGTTATAAATTATATAAACCAAAGTAGAAAAAGACTAAAATGAAAACAACTAAATGTAGCATAAGTTTCAGAAGGCCCAAAGTCCTGTGTGGGTAATTTAATAGCCCAAAACGAGTCGTTTCTAAACTGCAACGGGCCATTCCAAACTACTAAATAGGCCTATAAATCTTAGATTGGAACGGGTCGTTCCAAAATGGTCATTGTGAATTAAATTCAACTCTAGAATGCGCCGTTCTAGACGTGCCAGAATGGGCTGTTCTAGTTTCAGAACGGGTCGTTCTGCATGTGAATTTTACACATGATGAAGGAGCCCAGAACGGGCCGTTCCAGATTCGAAACGGGCCATTCTGGCCACTTCAGACTTCTATAAATAGAACTTGTGTGTTGTTGAGGAGAAAAAGAGGTTTTAGAGAGAAGTTCTAGAGAGAAGGATTCTGGACTAGAAAGCTTATTTTTGGAAGATTGAAGTTCAAGAGTCAAGCTTTGGAGGATATTTCTTCTTCATCTTCTTCTCCTTCTTCTTTTTCTTCTCAGATTCTTGGCTTTTAGAGCCAATCTTCATGTAAGGGAAGCTAGATTGTATGTTGTTTGGTTATATGTGAGTTTAGGAACTCATATGGAGTAAGAATGTTGAGAATCATTGATTGATTTGAGGACTTTCTCATTTTTCAGGGTTTTGGGAAAAATGGGATTTTTGATGATTTTGATGCATGGTTGATTTCATGTTGAATTTGAGATTATTTTTGAGTTGTATGGAGTTGTATAATTACATTGAGATGTATGATGAGTAGAAAGTGAAATGAAGAGATACATGTTGAGTATAGTGTTGTAAACTAAATGAATAGTTGTGCCAAATAGAAATGTGTTGAATATGTGATATGTTGTTAAAGTTGCTATATGTTATGTGTGGACATTTATATGTTGTGAAATATGATGAGATGATATAGTTGAAAGTTGTGAAGTTCATGATGATAATATTGTGAGTTATGAGAAGCATGACGTGAAGTGTGTAGATGTGTTGAGATTTATATAGATGTTATTAGTAGACTGTGTTGTTAAGTTGTTAGAGGAGAGTTGTATGTTGCTATAAAGTTGTATGTTGTGCCATGTGTTGAAAAGATATTACTTTATGATGATTGACTTGTAAATTATGAGTTGAGCTAATAAGCTGTTGAGTTGAATGTGTTGTTTAAAGTTGAAATGAGTCGATCATTGAGCTGATGAGATGATAACCATGTTGTTTAAGTTGAAAGTTGATTGAGATTATGAGTTAAAAAGTTGTATGTTGTTTAAGTTATTGAGCTGAGCTGTGCTGTTGAGTTGTAAGCTGATTAAGCTGTGATGATGAGTTGTTGATCACTAGTGTGAGACCCCCGTACGGATTTGTTTTTTTCCCCAACTCACTTTTTCTCTCAAGCACTCTCACTTGCACATTTCACTCTCTCAAATTCTCTTTTGTTCTTCTTCTCAAAATTCTGTCTCAAGGTGGGGGTGTGGAGTAGATTCGGGTTGCTAGCTGAGTAATTGGAGTTCTCTTTTTCCCTCCTTCGTCGTTCAAGCTTCTCATTCTTCTCCTTTTCTCTCCATTCAAGTTTGCTCTCTTCCCGGAAGTTCGGATTCTTCACCGAGGTAAGGGAAGCTAGTTTTCTTGTTGGGGTTTGGCTGAGATGAGTCTAAGAACTCGTGTGGTAGATTTTAATTTCGGATTTTTGGCTGTTTGGGTGACACATTGAGTTTTGGGGACTTTGGGGTTCATGAGAAATTTGGGTTTTTCTTGATTGTTACATGCATGGGTGAAAAGATACTATTTTTGGACTCTAGGATGAGAATGTGGTATTTTGGATGGTTTGCATGTTGGATTGCTGGTTGTTTTTGCAGGTTTTGAGCAACTTTTCGAACTTGGGGAGGTTACTGATGAGTTCGCGCTGAGCGCTGTTCTTCGCGCCGGGCGCGCGACCACCAGGAGACTCTGTTTAGGCAAGCCCGCCGGGCGCAAGGTTGTGTGCGCTGGGCGAGCTTGCAAATGGGGGTCTCTGGTTGGCCCGTGCCGGGCGTGACTCGATCTGCGCTGGGCGCGATATCAAGAGTAACATGTTTTTGGGATACTTGGACTGCGCTAGGCGCACTTTTGGACTCGCTGGGCGCGGAGGCTCCTTGGGAGTCTCTGCCAAGGGCACGCCGGGCGCAATTGTGAATTGCGCTGGGCGCGAGACCCTGGTAGGTCTCTGCCTTCCCCATGCTGGGCGCGGATTAGGCTCCGCTGGGCGCACGAGACTCCTTAAGTCTCTGCCAGACAGGCGCTAGGCGCAATTTGGAATTGCGCCAGGCGTAGGAGAGCCCTGGTGCTCTCGGGTTGAGCCACGCTGGGCGCGGATTAGGCTCCGCTGGGCGCGCGAGACTCCTTAAGTCTCTGCCAGACAGGCGCTAGGCGCAATTTGGAATTGCGCCAGGCGCAGGAGAGTCCTGGTGCTCTCGGGTTGAGTCGCGCTGGGCGCAACCTCGAGTGCGCCGGGCGCACAAGGAGATGATGATTTATAGGATGTTGACTGTTGAGTTGTGCCGAAATTGTTAAGCAATGATGTTATACGCTGAACCAAGCGAAGTTGATGAATATGTTGTGATGATTAGGGGATTAAGCTGAGATAAATATGTTAGTGGTATTAGAGGTGTATTGTTGAGCTGGAATCAATCGATTAATAAGAGAAACTATATAGTATAGCGGTATTATAGACCGTTGGGCCGAATTGTAGAAAGTAATAATTTTGTTGAATTGTTGTGCTGTGCTGTGTTGTGTTGTGCTGAGGTATGCTGGGTTGGGTGATACTATAGCCGCTAAGTCGGTGCTGTTGTTAGCCACACATGTGGTGCTGATTCTAACCGCTAAGGCGGTGGTGTTGTTGCCGCTTTGCGGTGCCGTTACAGCCACTAGAGTGGTGCTGTTATTGCCGCTTTGCGGTGCCGTTATAGCCACTAGAGTGGTGCTGTTGTTGCTGCTAAGCAGTGCTGATTTTTCCGCATTGCGGTGTTGATATTGTTGAGTGGTATAAGCTGTACAAGTGTGTTGATAACTGTATCTGTTGTTATTTATATTGACAATTACACAATTGTATGCTAAATTTTTAATTTCACTAGCTTACCCTTTTGTTGTTTTTCCATGTTTTTGGACTGCGATGATCATACTATGTATGGGAGCAGGGCAGGAATAGAGGTGCGTCTTGTGGTGAGGTTGGTGGACCTTGCAGCTGTTTTGCTTGGCGATGTTGTTTTGCTTGTGGCTACGTGGGGTAGTAGCATTTGGTTGTATTTTTCTTTAGTACACTTTAACTCTAGTCAGACTGGAACCTTGTATATTTATATATTCTAGATCCTATATTCATATACTTGTTCTATCTGTCTGGTGTTTCTAGTGTGCTATGCCGAGTGTAGTGACCTCGGGTCGTTACACTTTAGTGGTATCAGAGCAGTTCGAGTCTAGTGGACACTCTTTGGGGGTGGTCCCTTTAGGCTTTTTGCTGTGTTAGCTCTGTGCTGTGTTGTTTTGCTGTGATGTCTGCTGTGCTGAAAATTGCTGTGCTGAAATTGTTGCGGTGATTTGTTGTGCTATTGATTTTGTGTGGTTTAGTTACTGTTTACTAAAGATGTTGTTACCTTTGTAGAAGATGACTAGGACAAATGAGCAGATAGCCCGTGCCCTAGAGATGTTGGCCATGGCTATGCAACAGCAAAATGCCTATTTTGCTAGGATGGAGGCTGAGAGAGCTGCAACTGGTGCAGCAAGACCTGCAGGGTCACAGGAGATCCGGGATCTTGCTGAGTTCCGGAAGTGTAATCCCCCACAGTTTGCAGGAGATGCGGATCCAGAAGTGGCTGACCGCTGGATCCGTGAATTAGAGAAGATCTTTACAGTACTGGGATGTCCTCCAGAGAGGAGGTTGGCATACGCTGTATACATGCTTGTTGGGGAGGCTGAACATTGGTGGAGAGGCACCTATCAGATGCTTGCTGCTAGGGGAGTTACAGTGGATTGGGAGTGCTTCCGGACAGTGTTTATGGAGAAGTTCTTCCCAGAAAGCGTGAGGCATGCCAAGGAGGCAGAGTTTATGCGATTGCATCAGGGTGGGATGACAGTATCAGAGTATGCGATAAAATTCGAGCACCTAGCCCGTTTTTATTCGCAGGGTATGCCTGAGGCTTGGAAATGCAGGAAATTTGCAGATGGATTAAAGTATGAGCTGAAGAGGATGGTGGTGCCTATGGCCATCACGGAGTTCCCAGCCTTAGTGGAGAAGGCGAAGGTAGTTGAGCAGTTGGAAGGTGGCAACCGTGTGGCGAGGACTATTGGGGGACCATCTGGGTCCAAGAAGGGTGAGAGTCAGAGGAAACCATATGACAGGCCCCAACCATAGCAAGGGGGTTCTGTTTCTAGGCGATCTTCCAGTGCTGCTAGTGGAGGTAGACAGAGCGGAGGTGCTACTCTGAGATGTTTTAGGTGTGCTGGGCCCCACTTTATCAGGGACTGTCCGCACACGGAGAGCCGTTGCTTCAGATGTCATCAGATGGGCCACGAATCGGCAAACTGTCCTACGAGGGATAGACCAGAGAGGAGCACTCAGAGGAGTAATGTACAGAGGGCTGATACTCAGAGGAGTAGTGCACAGAGGGTTGATACACAGAGGGGTGACAGACCTACTACTGCTGGTAGGGTATTTGCTTTGACGGGTGCGGAGGCTTCGACTTCTTCTGATCTTGTGAAGGGGAAGGGCAAGGCCGCTGGTAAGGATGTGATGATTCTATTTGACTCTGGTGCTACGCATTCATTTATATCATATGCATGTGCTGCTTTGTTGGGTGTGCCTGTGTGTGAGTTGGGGTTGAGACTACTTGTGTCGACGCCCGCTTCTACTTCTGTGATCGCTTCTGAATTATGCGTGGGTTGTCCAGTTATGGTGAATGAGAAGAAGTACAAGGTGAACTTGATTTGTTTACCTTTGGTGGATATTGACATAATCTTAGGGATGGATTGGTTATCTGCCAATCGCATCCTTATAGACTGTGCCAATAGGCGGTTAATTTTTCCTCAAAAGGAGGATGAGCTGTTGATCTCAGCTGTCCAAGCTGAGTCCTTGCTGAGGGATGGGTCGGAGTGCTGTCTTCTGCTTGCTGCCACGAGTGTGGAGACCGAGAGGATCTTAGCTAGTATCGATGTGGTGAGGGAGTATGCCGAGGTGTTCCCTGACGAGGTGCCTGGGTTGCCTCCTGTTAGGGAGATGGAGTTCAGCATTGACTTGGTTCCAAGTGCGGGACCAGTGTCAGTAGCTCCCTATAGGATGGCTCCTGCTGAGCTGGCTGAGCTGAAAGATCAGTTGGAGGACTTATTAGAAAAGCAGTTGGTGCGACCGAGTGTTTCGCCGTGGGGTGCCCCTGTGTTGTTGGTAAAGAAGAAGGATGGGGGTAGTCGACTGTGTGTTGATTACCGGCAGCTGAACAAATTGACCATTAAGAACAAATATCCACTTCCCCGGATAGATGACTTAATGGATCAACTGAGGGGTGCGTCGGTGTTTTCTAAGATTGACTTGAGGTCGGGATATCACCAGATTAGGGTGAAGGAGGGTGACATACCGAAGACTGCTTTCAGGACTAGGTATGGTCACTATGAATATGTTGTGATGCCGTTCGGTGTGACCAACGCCCCCGCAGTGTTCATGGACTACATGAACAGGATCTTCCGGCCGTTCTTGGATAAATTCGTGGTAGTGTTTATCGATGATATCTTAATCTATTCAAGGAACCCGGAGGAACATGGGGAGCACTTGAGGACAGTGTTGGAGATTTTGAAGGCGAAGCAATTGTATGCTAAGCTTTCAAAATGTGAGTTCTGGTTGGATGAGGTGAAATTCTTGGGCCACGTGATTTCAGCAGAGGGGATTGCTGTTGATCCGGCTAAGGTGGAGTCGGTGTTGCAGTGGGAGCGCCCGAGTACTGTCACGGATATTCGGAGCTTTGTGGGCTTAGCGGGTTACTATCAGAGGTTCATTGAAGGGTTCTCTAGGATAGTAGCGCCTCTGACCCAGTTGACGAGGAAGGAGCAGCCGTTTATTTGGACAGATGCCTGTGAGCAGAGCTTTGAGGAGTTGAAGAGAAGGTTGACTACTTCTCCTGTGTTGGTGTTACCGGATTCTGGTGAGCCTTTTGACGTGTACTGTGATGCTTCTCATCAAGGTCTGGGGTGTGTGTTGATGCAAAACGGGAGAGTGGTGGCATATGCTTCAAGGCAACTGAAGATTCATGAGAGGAACTATCCCACTCATGACTTAGAGTTAGCAGCTGTGGTGTTTGCCTTGAAAATTTGGAGGCATTATTTATACGGTGCTCGGTTCAACGTTTTTAGTGATCACAAGAGTCTGAAGTACTTATTTGATCAGAAAGAGCTGAACATGAGGCAGAGGCGGTGGATGGAGTTTCTGAAGGATTATGATTTTCAGTTGATGTATCATCCGGGCAAGGCCAATGTGGTGGCAGATGCGCTAAGTAGGAAATCCATCCACATGTCGAACATGATGGTGAGGGAGCTGGAGCTGGTTGAGAAGTTCAGAGATTTGAATCTCTGTGTGAAGTTAGCTCAGGATCACATTAGTTGTGGGGCAGTTACCATAACTAATGAGTTCTTGAGGCAGGTTGGACTCAAGCAGTTGCAGGATGAGGAATTGGTGAGACTTATTGGTTTTTTGGGCACCGAGAAAGCTGCTGGTTTTGAGCTGGGAGAAGATGGGATTTTGAGGTTTAGGGGCAGGATTTGCCTACCTCAGGATGCTGAGCTGAAGAGAGCTGTGCTGGAGGAGGGCCACAAAAGTAGGCTTAGCATACACCCAGGTATGACTAAGATGTACCAAGACCTCAAGAAGACTTTCTGGTGGTCTGGTATGAAGAGGGAGATAGCTGAGTATGTGGCGGTCTGTTTGACCTGTCAGAAGGCAAAGATTGAGCATCAGAAGCCGAGTGGGTTAATGCAGCTGATGGAAATTCCGGAGTGGAAGTGGGATAGCATTACTATGGATTTCATTGTGGGGTTGCCTAGGTCCGCTAGGAATAGTGATGCTATCTGGGTAATTGTTGATCGGTTGACCAAGTGTGCGCATTTCTTGCCTGTCAACATGAAGTGGTCCTTAGAGAAGCTGACACAGTTGTATGTGAGGGAGATAGTACGGTTGCACGGGGTGCCTTCCAGTATTATTTCTGACCGAGATCCGAGGTTCACTTCCAGATTTTGGCAGAGTCTACACCAAGCTTTAGGCACAAAGCTGAA
This sequence comes from Cajanus cajan, assembly GCF_000230855.2. Classification (NCBI taxonomy): domain Eukaryota; kingdom Viridiplantae; phylum Streptophyta; class Magnoliopsida; order Fabales; family Fabaceae; genus Cajanus; species Cajanus cajan. The sequence goes on from NC_138518.1 coordinate 8,589,432, forward strand.
GCTGAGTTCTGCTTATCATCCGCAGACGGATGGTCAGTCGGAGAGGACGATTCAGTCTTTGGAGGATCTGCTGAGGGCTTGTGTATTAGACCATTTGGGTAGCTGGGAGGAAGTCCTACCGCTGGTGGAGTTTACTTACAACAACAGCTTTCATGCTAGTATTGGTATGGCGCCATTTGAAGCCTTGTATGGTAGGAGATGTAGGACTCCTCTGTGTTGGTATCAGGATGGTGAGTCAATGATTGTGGGACCAGAGCTGATCCTACAAACCACTGAAAAGGTGAAGATGATTCAAGATAAGATGAGGACTACTCAGAGCAGGCAGAAATCATATGCGGACAAAAGGCGTAAGCCTTTGGAGTTTGCTGAGGGGGAGCATGTGTTTCTAAAAGTGACTCCGACTTCTGGTGTGGGCAGAGCGCTGAGGGCAAGAAAGTTAACACCAAGATTTGTGGGTCCCTATCAGATCATACACCGGGTAGGTCCAGTTGCTTATCGGTTGGCTTTGCCACCGTCCCTTTCAAACCTGCACGATGTGTTCCATGTCTCCCAGCTGAGGAAGTACGTCCATGACCCGAGCCATGTGGTGGAGCTAGATGATGTACAGGTGAAAGAAAATTTGACGTATGAGAAGTTGCCAGTAGCTGTGGTTGATCATAAGCTGAAAGAGTTGAGAGGCAAGTCCATTCCTTTTGTAAAGGTGCTGTGGGATGCAGCTACTGGTGAGGCTACTTGGGAAGTCGAGCAGCAGTGCCGAGTGCAGTATCCGTTTCTTTTCCCAAGTGAGTCTGTTTTCGGGGACGAAAACTCTTGTTGTTGGGGAGATTGTGAGACCCCCGTACGGATTTGTTTTTTTCCCCAACTCACTTTTTCTCTCAAGCACTCTCACTTGCACATTTCACTCTCTCAAATTCTCTTTTGTTCTTCTTCTCAAAATTCTGTCTCAAGGTGGGGGTGTGGAGTAGATTCGGGTTGCTAGCTGAGTAATTGGAGTTCTCTTTTTCCCTCCTTCGTCGTTCAAGCTTCTCATTCTTCTCCTTTTCTCTCCATTCAAGTTTGCTCTCTTCCCGGAAGTTCGGATTCTTCACCGAGGTAAGGGAAGCTAGTTTTCTTGTTGGGGTTTGGCTGAAATGAGTCTAAGAACTCGTGTGGTAGATTTTAATTTCGGATTTTTGGCTGTTTGGGTGACACATTGAGTTTTGGGGACTTTGGGGTTCATGAGAAATTTGGGTTTTTCTTGATTGTTACATGCATGGGTGAAAAGATACTATTTTTGGACTCTAGGATGAGAATGTGGTATTTTGGATGGTTTGCATGTTGGATTGCTGGTTGTTTTTGCAGGTTTTGAGCAACTTTTCGAACTTGGGGAGGTTACTGATGAGTTCGCGCTGAGCGCTGTTCTTCGCGCCGGGCGCGCGACCACCAGGAGACTCTGTTTAGGCAAGCCCGCCGGGCGCAAGGTTGTGTGCGCTGGGCGAGCTTGCAAATGGGGGTCTCTGGTTGGCCCGTGCCGGGCGTGACTCGATCTGCGCTGGGCGCGATATCAAGAGTAACATGTTTTTGGGATACTTGGACTGCACTAGGCGCACTTTTGGACTCGCTGGGCGCGGAGGCTCCTTGGGAGTCTCTGCCAAGGGCACGCCGGGCGCAATTGTGAATTGCGCTGGGCGCGAGACCCTGGTAGGTCTCTGCCTTCCCCACGCTGGGCGCGGATTAGGCTCTGCTGGGCGCACGAGACTCCTTAAGTCTCTGCCAGACAGGCGCTAGGCGCAATTTGGAATTGCGCCAGGCGTAGGAGAGCCCTGGTGCTCTCGGGTTGAGCCACGCTGGGCGCGGATTAGGCTCCGCTGGGCGCGCGAGACTCCTTAAGTCTCTGCCAGACAGGCGCTAGGCGCAATTTGGAATTGCGCCAGGCGCAGGAGAGTCCTGGTGCTCTCGGGTTGAGTCGCGCTGGGCGCAACCTCGAGTGCGCCGGGCGCACAAGGAGATGATGATTTATAGGATGTTGACTGTTGAGTTGTGCCGAAATTGTTAAGCAATGATGTTATACGCTGAACCAAGCGAAGTTGATGAATATGTTGTGATGATTAGGGGATTAAGCTGAGATAAATATGTTAGTGGTATTAGAGGTGTATTGTTGAGCTGGAATCAATCGATTAATAAGAGAAACTATATAGTATAGCGGTATTATAGACCGTTGGGCCGAATTGTAGAAAGTAATAATTTTGTTGAATTGTTGTGCTGTGCTGTGTTGTGTTGTGCTGAGGTATGCTGGGTTGGGTGATACTATAGCCGCTAAGTCGGTGCTGTTGTTAGCCACACATGTGGTGCTGATTCTAACCGCTAAGGCGGTGCTGTTGTTGCCGCTTTGCGGTGCCGTTACAGCCACTAGAGTGGTGCTGTTATTGCCGCTTTGCGGTGCCGTTATAGCCACTAGAGTGGTGCTGTTGTTGCTGCTAAGCAGTGCTGATTTTGCCGCATTGCGGTGTTGATATTGTTGAGTGGTATAAGCTGTACAAGTGTGTTGATAACTGTATCTGTTGTTATTTATATTGACAATTACACAATTGTATGCTAAATTTTTAATTTCACTAGCTTACCCTTTTGTTGTTTTTCCATGTTTTTGGACTGCGATGATCATACTATGTATGGGAGCAGGGCAGGAATAGAGGTGCGTCTTGTGGTGAGGTTGGTGGACCTTGCAGCTGTTTTGCTTGGCGATGTTGTTTTGCTTGTGGCTACGTGGGGTAGTAGCATTTGGTTGTATTTTTCTTTAGTACACTTTAACTCTAGTCAGACTGGAACCTTGTATATTTATATATTCTAGATCCTATATTCATATACTTGTTCTATCTGTCTGGTGTTTCTAGTGTGCTATGCCGAGTGTAGTGACCTCGGGTCGTTACAACTAGGACTAGGGGAGATGTTTTCGAAGTTGCTCATCCCATTATGTGGATTGAGATAGTTGTGGTGCTCTAAGAGTCCAATTTGTTGAAAAACCCTCCTTGGAAAGTTGTCCCTTGGAGTAGACGTTGTGTTGTTTTCCTCTAGGACTTAGTTGATCCCGTGTGTGGGCAAGGTCAAGGCACATGTGCACAAAGCGATCACGATGTAAGGGCCAGGCCGAGCTATACCGATTACAAGCGGCCAATTTGAGTAAAGTACGAAGTCGGGAACTTAGTTCCTAACCGAGTATCAGAAGGTTGTAGTATTTGGAGGATAGTCGTTAGGCTAATCCCATAGGTGGCTTAGTTAAGCTAGCTAATGCCGTGGTAGGCCTAAACCCAGTTGTTCTATCCTGACATAGTACTATACTTCCTTGTTTAAGTGGCAAAGTCTGAGAAACCGTTATCGTGTTGTGGATTGGTATCCAAATTTGTTGTTTACCTAGCAAGCCCGAAAAGGTTTTGCGTTGTCGGTTCGGTAAAACCTAACCACTTAGACTGTTCACCCATGTTGTAGGAGATCTTCGAGTTGAAATGCGTGACGACGCATAAGTTGTTAATGAGTTGATTTGTTGTTGATACGAGTTGTATATATGTTGTTGTGTTGTTAAGCTGTGATTGTGTTGTATGTTGACCCTGTTAAGGATGATGATAGTGTTGTTATGTTGTAAGTTGCTTTTAAACATGTGTTGTTGAGAGATGTGTAATACATGTGTTGGTTGTTGTTATGATGAATATGGTAACTATTTCAAATGGTTTGTACAGTAGTTGTGTTGAAGTATTGATCAGTGTTGATATGTTGAATATAAGTTGAAATGATGTTAAGATGTATAGTATATGTGTTGTTTGTCTTCTGTGTCAGATGTGAAGATGATTATATAGTCGTTGTGTTTCATATTTATGAGTTGTTTATTGTCTTTAGCTTATCCTTGCATGTTTCCATGTGGTTTGGACTGCAATGATCATACGTTGTATGGGAGCAGGAAAGGGAAAGGCTGGGAGATAGTTGCTAGAGGCCACAGGAGGTGCCTGGAGATGGATATTTTTTTTGTAGGCTACTTTATAGTAGCATATTTTGTTGTATATAACTGGTTTCTGTTGGTTGCTTGATTAGAAACTTGTGTTGTAAATATTTTATTATACTATTTTAGTATATATATTCCAATAGTGTGTAGTGTTGTTTCGTAGTGTGACGGCCACAGCGGGTCGTTACACCAAAATTTGATAGAATCAAAATAAAAATAACTAAAATTAAGAGGATTAAAATAGAAATAACTATACTTAAGAGGAGTAAAATTAAAATAATATTATTTTAATTATACTAAACTTCTATTTAAGCTAAAAAAAAATTAAAAAAAAAACTTTAATTTGCATTTATACAAAGCAAAAACAAAATAGAGACAAACTAAAAAAATTAAACCTTAAACATAAAACTTCATAAAAGTTGAGTAACGTTGTCATTAGATAAAAAAAATCTTGGATTCCTCATAATATACGTTTTTATGTTAACAAAATTGAATGTTTTTGTTAAAAAAAAGATTTTTAGATCATATAAAAAGACAAAATTAAATAGACGATTGGTTACAATGAGTTGTAGTCTTTCAAAAGAATCACTTCGTTTGTCTAAGACGAATATGTTAAATATATATCATTTATGATGTTTGATAATCAAATCATTTTTTGTCTATGTTATTCTTTAATAGATCATAGGATTAAAAGCTTTTGTGATACTTGAACATCAAAAGGGAACGAAGATTTGCTTTTTGTTAGAGGAAGGACAAGAAAATATCTCAAAGTATGTGAAGTCTTAGATAATATCTTTTTTAAATGACTCACACAACAACTTTTGCCATTTTGTACTTTAAAAGTATAATTAGTCTCTTTGATCAGATAAAATATGACAATTTAATAAAATGTATTTAATGTACCAATGGACATTTGATTCTAAAAGGAAGGTAGATGTAAAAAGATGAAGTAAGCTTGTGAGAGAAGTTGAAAGATTTTCAATGGTCATCTTCTTAAAGCGCGCGCGCACACACACATATATATATATAGAAGCTTGAAGACTGAAAAAGAAAAATAGAGAACAATTGTATAAATTCATTCATTCTTTCCATAAATCTCTAAAATTAAATTAGTTGTATCACATCTTCTAAGTAAGATGGAACAACAAATGATTTTTCATCTTAAACTTTGTGTTATAGCTTGAAGCCTAAAAAAGTTTTATTGTAAAAAATACTTGGTTGTTGAAGTCTATAGTGGTTTCATTGTTCAAAAAATATTTGGATAGTTGTTTAAAGAGACAAATTAAAGAATATTTAAGTTGAATTAGAAATAACTTGTAAAAAAATACTTATATCTTTCCAAAGATAATGAACTATTGATTTGATAAAAAAATTGAACATAATCTTAATATAAAAATATTATGTGTTCTTTGCTTTTAACTCTTTGTCTGCATTCTTAAGATCTTATATTACTTTATTATTTCAAAAAGTGTTGAATTTTTTTATTAATATTATTCAACTTCTTTTTAACACCTTTTTTTTTTCTCTACAATATTTATAACCTTCATGTTATGAATAAAATATATAAAATGGAGGATAACAAAAACAAAATATTTAATATAATAAAAATATCAAAATAGATGATAATTCAAGAGCATGAAATAATAAAAAATAATTTTTTTAATATAATCTATAAGACTTGTGTAAATTTTTCTTTATACCATTTTGTTCATTTTTTATGTAATAAATTATTATACGCTATAAATAGTCCCGTTAAATGGGATTGATTTGACAATCAGCAAACAAAGTATTAATTTTAATGAAAATAAATATTTCACGGCGCCATAAATCGAGACATATGAAGAAATATTGATTTTGATGAACATATTTGTCATATTTTAATTTCAATTTATATAATGTTTAAATCTTTTTAAAAATTTATCAAACTAATTTATTTATTACAAATTTTAATTTAATAATTACTTTAATTTAATATGGACCATTAATTGTTAAGTAGCTTTCACTCCATGCTTGGTGATTTATTATTAGTTAATATTCTCCTATTAATAAAAGTTAACTTTTTTGGGTTACGAGCTGCTACACACCCTATACTTCAGTCAATGCTCGCAAGTTGCGGGAATGGCTTCACTAATTTTTTAAATTTGAATTGTATGAAAATATTAAATTATTTTGCACAGTTAAATATATATTATTTTAAGTATGCAATCAACTGATGTAATCTCAAATCCAATAGAAAAATGATTGAACCTTTAAACGTATGTGACGAAAATCATTCTAAATAATTAAAATAATAATTTAAATTATAAAATATTAAATTAAATAATTATTTTATAAAAAATTTATTAAAAATATTAATATTTTAATATTCAAAACATGATTCCAAATTTGATTTCAAAACGTATATCGTTGCTCAATAATTCAATAATGTACAGACCAACAACACCGAATAAAAAATAATATTACAAACCGACAGATTGTCGCTAATTGCTATTTATAATAGTAATAACTTACCTTTCGGTCAAGTCGATAGCAGCATTTCAGCTTCTTCATCATTAAATCTTGATTTTAGTCTTCATATCTATTTTTATTTTTATTTATTTAAAATTTTTATAAAATTAATAGATTTTGATTTGATTTATAAAATACTTTTTTATCTTTATAAAATTATTATTTATAATTAATAATAATAATTTTAAGATAAATAAATAACATTTATTTTAAAGATTATAAAAAATTTAGTAGTACTATACATTAAAATAATGTCATTAATAATTACGAGTAATATTTTAAATAATCACTTTTTTTTTAAATAAAAACATAAATAATTAAAGATAATTATATAACTTAATCAATAAAGCAGTTTTAAATTTTAGAAAAATAAAAAATTATATAAACTAAATTTAAAACTTGCTTAATTTATAATAATTAAAAATATATTTAAGTATTTAGCAATGCATAATGGTATCCTGAGAGTTTTGGATAATATGATAATTAGATTTAGACTAGATAAATAATTAAAAAAAAATATTCACGAAGAGGAGAATTATTCGTTAATGTTTTATTTAATATGAGAAAAACTCAAAAAAGAAAAAAAACAATTATGTTGCTTAACAATTCTTTTTCTCTTTTATACATATAGAGAGAGAGATCGAACACAAGTCTACTAATTAAAAAACTGTACTTACTACTATATATAGTCTACTAATGAAAAAACTATATACTTACTACTATATATATACTTTCACGAACGAAAACACCCTATTATTAATAAATATTGCTATTAATACTGTAGAAATAAAAAAAATAAAAATAAATTCGTTGATATAAGAAAGTGGTATGTATTAATTATTGTATATTACTACGTATGGTATTATACTATTATTTCCTACGGTGTATCACGATCAAATCCTTTCTTAGGAGAAAATAAAATATCATTGAAAAGAACTAATATATTAACCATTCGCTCACCATTATAGAGTTGACATATTAACCATTCAAATTTTCAACAAAATTTTGACCGAAAACACGTCTGAATTAATTATGATTAACGTTTATATTTTTTTTTAATTATAAAATATAAATTTTAATTAAAAAGAAAAAAAAAAGCTTTCTAAGGATCATTCGGAGGACAGCATTAATAAATAACAAACAAAAGTCCTTAAAAAGAAAAGGAAATCTATTTCGCGGTACAAACATGGCTCCCCATTTACAGAAACCCGACAGATTCAACAATGAGAAAGTTATTAAGCATTCAATTAATCAAACGCAATTAAAAAAAACAAAAAAAAAAACAAAACAAAAAACAAAAACAAAAACCCAGAAACAAAAGGGTAAACTGAATCACTTAAGTACCTCAGGATAGATCTTGAGATAGCATCAAAGACACGAACCACTTCTAACAATGTTGTTGATCCGCAAATTTAGTACACTTGTCACCTTCATCCATGAGATGTCGTCAATCCAAAGTCATTCTAATGGATTTTGGCATTACAACAAAATATTGGTCTCTGATTCTGAATGCCCCGACTAATCATTCCAGCAAGGACTCAAGTCCTTGATAGAAAAGACGAGAAAACTCCTCCATTTGATCCTTGGTCAACGCCAACCCAATCTCAATCCCTCCTTGATCTCTACACTCCGAAAGCGAAAACGCCCCCGTTTTATCGATCGAAGTAACATCCACCTTCTTAGGCCTCCCAAACCCAAAATCAATCCCATAAACCTCAAACCTCGGAGACCCCGCAACCGAAAACAACCTATCACCAAGCACACCCTGAATCTTCTTCATCCAATTTTCAGCATCATGCAACGCCCCACTCTCCTCCAACCCTCGCAAAACCTCACTTATCCCTTCAACGCCCTTCACAAACCCATCCTCCCCCAATAACTCACTCTTCTCCACCACCACCATCTTCGGCACCACACAGTTCCCGAAATACGTTTCCGATATAACCGCATCCAAACGCCCCCTACAATCCACCGTGATCACAAACGCCGCTTTCTCTCTCTTCGGCGTGTCCACCTTCACCGCGCACGCCAAAACATAACCACACGTGACGGAAAACGATGTTACCTTAACCTTCTTTCCGACAACCTTAGACTCCGCTAACTTCTTCAGCTTTTGGATATGCGAGGGCCCCAACTCGAAAAACCCTTTCACGACGTCGTTTTGCACCCCGTCCAGCGACCCCCACGCTTTCAAGCTTCGGTTGTTGGCTTCTCCGCCGAAGTTCAACCACGAGTTGGCGTAGGCCTCACCGATCCCCGAAGGGTCACGGATCATAGACCTGTCAAACGAGGGTGTGAGATGTTTCGGTAGTGAAGGAGGGTTTTGAAGGTGAGAATGAGAACAAAGGTGTGCCCATGCTTTCAAGAACAAGGTGGAGGATTTTCCGTCGAGGACTGCGTGGTGTGTGGTTATGCCGAGGCAAAAGCCTTGGTTTGGGAAGAGGGTGACTTGAAGGGCTAAGACCGAGGCTTGCTCGTGGGAAGAGGTTAAGTGGGGTACGAAACGTTGTCGTTGGGATGCTTCACAGAGGTTGGAAGAGAGGGTGTTGAAGCATGCGTGGGATTGGGTTACTGTGAGGGGGACGGTGTTGCCGGGGACGTAGGTGATGAGGGGTAAGGGTGAGCTTTGTGGCCATGTGATGGTGCCGGCGAGAGTGGGGAAGTGGTGGAGAGTGAGGGAAAGAGAGGCTTTGAGGTTTGGTAGAACTGTGTCGAAGAATGAAGTGTTGGAGAGAGGGTAGAAGAAGAGACGCTCGACGGGGGGGAACCTTAGCCAAAGGACGTCGAAGAAGGTGAAGGGGAGGGAGGTTGGAGGGGTTTCTGGCGGCGGAGATACGTGGTGGACTTGGTGGAGTTTCAGGGTTGGTGATTGTTCTGCCATGAGGAACAGAGAGAGAGAGAGAGAGTGTGGGTAACTTGACGGTGTTTTTACTCTACCAAGTCTACTCTATCATTGACGAGTGCCGGTGGTAATACGAATTTTAATAGTATTCTGTAACACGAGGTGCATGTTTATTATATATTTTAGGGAAACATGTGAAGATATTTTGAGTTTTACTCTACCAAATCTACACTAGACAAGCAGCTGCACGTTGTTAGATACTTGTAGCATTGACGAGTGCCGGTGGTAATACAAATTTTAATAGTATTTTATAACATGAGATACATGTTTATTATATATTTTAGGGTAACTTGTGAAGATATTTTGTCTTTTGACGGTGTTATTATGGTACTTTTATAAGTTAAGGTACTTTAGCATAATCTCTTTTTTTTATTAAGTTATATGTTTTATATTTATATAATTTTTCTTTTCACATTTTAATTACGTTCTATTCTCATATTACTTATTTAATAAAAGTGTAGAAATATCATTTTAAAATTTATAAAACGTGAAATGAAAAAAATGTTTATATTAATTACTAATTTGATCAAACAAAAGATCATATGTCTAATTTTAATTTCTATTTTATTTGTTCACCAATTTTAAATACTCACAATGTTTCTAGCTAACTATTTAATACAAGTGTAAAATTATAACAATTAAAAAAATAATAAATTAATTATTATAATTTAAAATTTGACAATTTTAAAATCCATTGAATTATGTGAGTATGATAGAATTTCTCTATATTTTATTCAATAAAAATATTTAAAAATTATTAATGTTTGTTAAATGAATTAGTGTTGTGATTGGACATGAAATTATAAAGTCTTAAATTTGAGTTTTGTCTTTGTAAAAGTAATTATATTTTAATAATATTTTTTTATTATTTAAAAATAAAATTGTTTAAAAAATTGTCTACATCAAATTAGACTATTGTTTTTATATATATTATTGTTAGATCAAAAGGAAGTTTGAAGAATTAAAAGATAATCTTAAATCCCTTGAGGTGTTATAAGTTTTCATAATAACAAACAATTTTTTAAACGGATTAGAGTTTTATAAAATACTTTTTTATGACAACAATGAGAAGTCATGAGTTTCTCTTATAGAAACTATTTCAGACGAAGCAGATGTCATATTTCGTCTATAGGACGAATTACACCAGACGAAGTATATGATAAGGATTAATGTTACATTTATTTCTTGTTAAAAAGTCAAATTATTCTTTTAGAAACACTAATACTTTATTCCTTAACAGATTAAATGAAAGCTTTCAAAAAAGGAATGTCAAATCATTGTATCAGGATAAAAAGAGCAAGATCTCAGATTTCAAGGAAAAGGAACTAAAAAGGACTGTTCTACTCCAACCTCAATTACTCTACACTGACACCACTCTGCCACACTCAAAATAGAAGAAAAAAAATGATAAGTAGTTGCCTATATCAGATAGGGGATGCACACATCTCTGATCAGCATTTAATGCTTACATTAAATGCATCAACGGTAATCCCTATGATCAACCAAGAAGAAAAACAAAGTATTTAAATTTGAACATTGTTGCAACGGTCATCTTCGCTAAAACCATTATATAAGGGTTAAGCCTTCAAAGAACAAAAAAGAGAGAATGCACAATGTGAGTAAGAATGAATGTAACATGAATGATAGAGTGTGCAAGCAAAACAAAAGAAAGTGCTGAAAATAAAAAGCATCATACACATTGCAAACTCACGCAATAAGAAATACAAAGCTGAAGATCTACAAAGAAGATGTTCATAGAAAATCTTGTATAAAGTTCTTTGTAGACTACTTGTGCTTAATTTGTATAGCATCACGTCTAGAAAAGACGGAGTTATTCTTGTAACTCTTATCAATTGTATTTGTAAGGGTTGAGTCTAGAGATACTTGTTGAAAGAATACTTGGTGTTGAGCCTGGAGAAACTTGTTGAAAGAATACTTAGTGTTGAGCTTGAAGAATCTTGTTAAAAGAATACTTGGACATTAAGGCTGGAGAGGCTTGTGAAAATAATACTTGGTGATGAGCCTAGAAAGGCTTGTTGAAAGAATACTTAATGTTGAGCTTGGAAAGACTTGTGGAAAGAATACTTGGGTTTGAGCCTGGAGAGGCTTGTTGAAAGAATACTTGAATTTTGAACTTGGAGAGACTTGTTGAAAGAATACTTGGGATGACTTGTGAAAGAATATTTGTATCTTGTACAAGATAGTGAAACTCTATTTGGTTGGATTGAGAACTGGACATAGTCTCTAGGTTAGAGATGAATCAATATAAAAATACTTGTGCATTTTCATTTGTTGCTTTCCACTACTTCATCGGATCACTTTCCAACGTTTTGTCTGATTACTACTTCACTCCTAAAGCATGAGTTTTTGATATAAACTATTCAACTCCCCTTTTAGTGTGTATCATTTTCTCCAACAATTATAGATTAAAGTTTATGATAAGTTATATTTATAAATAAATATAATGTGTAAATATATAAATTTTATCTAAAATAATATTCATAAATATTTTAAAATAAATATATTATATTTTAAATTTATGATAAATAGATTTTAATTATCACATATTTTTTATTAATATTTTATTTTAAAATATTAATATTTAATTTATAAATAATTTTAATGAAAAAATTGAATTAGATAAAAAATAAAAAAAAACTTATAAATCCTTGTATTAAAGAAAAATTCTTAAAAATATTTTTATGTAAAATAAAAATTTATATTTAATATATAAAAAATGATTTATGTTACTATTCTGGAGATTTCGGTAATTGTATGATGATAGTTTTTCTGATTTTGTTTATTATTTAAATTAAATGTTCTTTTTTCATTTAAAAGTATCTTCCTGACCATTCAATTCATCCGAATCATCTTCCAAATTGATAAACATTTTACACTTGTCAACAATTTTATTTAAAATATTTCTTTAATTTGAATGTTTAAAAATTTTAAAAGTTGGAGCAAGTATATATTTTCCTACCAATACAGAAACATAATAAGACTCAAATATTTTTGGACCGAGTGAGTTAGTGTGAACCGGTGCACCCAATAGTAGCCGCCCACGAGCAGCAGTGAATGTTTTCTTTTTTTGGTTGGTTCTTGACACAAGATTCTAGACTGCAGGCGGCGGTTTTTTTTATTGGAATTTAAAAAAGCATGATGCACACCATTCCACTTCTCAGTCCACTTGCCCAATTATAATAAACTTCTATTTCAATTTTGGTTTAACCACGTTCTAACGTCAATTAAGAATATTTCCTCAAAAGTTTAAGATTCCAATAAATCTACCTTTAAATTGTTTATACCAAAAGGATGCTATCCGTATGATGCATAAGTATTTGATTATATATATATATATATATATATATATATATATATATATAATAAATTATTTTTATTAATTTTCATGTTTTAAAATATATTTTATTTATATTTTAAAGTTGTTGTTATCTTTATTTTATAAGAATTGAAAAGGTTGATTATATAATATTTATAAATTAATGTATATAATAAAGAAATAAATATTTATATTATTTGATTCTATTTAAGTAATGTATTATCTTTATTTTTATTTATAAAATTTAATTTAAAATAATTATTTATTTTTTTATATAAAAATTTAATTTATAGTGCTTATATATTAATTATTTTTAGGCTAAATTAAAATGTTCCTAATTAAAATATATTTTCTTAAGGCATCACTATTTTTATTGTAGGAATATTTTTTTTTTCATATGTCACTGTCTCATTTGGAGGACTATTTTGATTAACTTTATGTTTTTTTATTATGATCGCCTTGAAATGAGATTGACAAAAAATATGATGTTGCTTTGCACCATTCTTTGTCCGCCCAAAGAAAGGTAAAGAAAATAGACATGTTGCTGACATAGTAACATCTAGTACTCCGAAATATGTCTATTAGCAAGGAATTTATACATCTGCTCGAAGATAGTTCTAAGAAATGATTCGATAACTGGGAGAGCAATTACATACTGTTCAAGTAGGATATACACGTGGCATAAAATGGAGAAATCATTAAATGTAGGGTATTTACTTAAATTGATTCCCTTACAAATACAAACACCCTTAAAAACAAACTTTGACTATCGAATAGAGAATTATAAAATGATCCAAAGGGAGTTACCCATGAAATACGGAAGTTAGATATCACATGGGATCTGCATAGTAACCACCTCTTGAAACAATCTCTAAAGGCTACAAAGAGAATTATTCGATAGGTCATAAGGAGGTTGAGAAGTTAAAAATAGTTTAAGGAGGTTACTCACGTCACATAAAGTAGAGCGGTTGCATATCCACGTCGAAGTAACACAAAGTAACTACCTTTCCTTACCTTCTATAAATAAAGGAGGTAAACTCGTTCAAAAGGTCGAAAAATCATGCTTACAAACTCTCACAAACACTCACTACTTGCACATATGATTCTTGTGTATGAGATTGCTGAATATGATTTCTTAGCCATCTTTTTTCTTTTCTTTTCTTAGAATAGTTCTATTTTTAGTTTAAGTATAGTGTAACACTGTAGCTCCTTTGCTTCTTGGAATCATTATGTTTTGTAATTCAACAATTATTTGAAGCAAATAAGTCATGATTTCTATTATCAACATACATGTTGTCCATTCAATTTGCTTGAAAGTTTGCATGCATGAAACCTGTTTCGTGATAACTATTGATGAATATTTGGAGATCTTTGCATGATAATTTGTATGGAATTATAGACCTCGACTAGTTTTATATGTTGGTTTCGCTCTGATCATCTATCTTTTGTGCAAATAAGACTTATTCCAGGAAATTTTTTGTATGCTAAGAAAATGTATTATCTGAAGTCCACATCAAAGTTTCACGTAGTTTTAACGAGTAGAGTTAATCGTTGTAATTACGAAGTGTCTATTTGTTCTAACAATACATAAAATTGTATTTGTCACATACCTAAATTTAAAACTTTGCAAGTTCAAACGAAAAGGACTCAAACGAATTTCACCACAAACAATGTCTCACCCTTTGGTTATGTTTTCCAATAAATCAAGCAAAGTTTATTGGGGGTGTATGTAATAACATGAAACCATACATTTCTTTCCCTTTTCTAACATTTTGGATCACAAAAGTCATCTAGGCCATGCCACCGATTGATGTATATGGGTTTCTTTTACAATGGCCTATATGAAAAAAACAACATTAGCCCACTTGTAATTATTTTTATTTATGTGTTTTAAATGCAAGTTTGTGGTTAAGAAATAACACGGGAAAATTTGATACTAATGATGGAGTGATACGGAAAATGGTGTGTATATATGCAAGGCAATAACATTAGATGAAGTCGTTAGTCTTTTTATATATAGAAAAGAGTGATGATTAGTTGTACCGAAATTTTTTGTGCAACAACAACAAGAAAAACCCGTGATAGTGACACCTTAACAGCAAAAATTTATAAAAAATAGTCCTCTAAATGGTACACTGGCACATGGAAAAAGAAAAAAAAAAAAAAAGTAGCCCCCTTAATTTAAAAATGAAAAAAAAATAATTTTTCACTTGGGTTAGCAATACTACAACTTCAACTTTTGACACAAACAAGGGAATTGAAAGAATGAGTTGTATCGGAATCAAAAAGTACAACAAAGGGTTGTTCATCTACGAAACATGTATCTTGTATTAGATTTTTAGACCAAGAAACTTTAGTACCATTGAGGGCAAATACTCTCCTAGTAGCTTTCGATCGTTCAGACTGCAAACTCAAACTAATAATCTTTCCTCTCTTGGAAAATTGACAATAGGTACTAATATGGCCCTTTTGTTGGCAGTTAAAATAAGTTGCCTCCTTGTCTGGACATTGCATGACATCATGATCTGCACTTCCACATTTTTACATCTACGTATAGGTGTAGAAATTGACCCTCCAACTCTAGCAACTCCTCCACTTGCAAAAGCCCCAACAATAGATTTGCTTCCACTCCCACCAAGTCTATCCCCTTGAAACTTTGTAGGTGTAGAGTAAGGCTTACTCTTGCTCTAACCTCCAAACTTTCGATCTTTGGTCGAACCCCCACTCTTGTAGTGTGTAGCACGTGCTCTATTTTCTTGATTGTAGTTCCTACACTTGTTTACCAACGTTGGATAATGGTAGATATCTTGGTAGTTGATCATCATTTTCACCTTAGAATGAAGACAATTCACAAACTTAATGCACTTAGCTCACCACCCTTACCATGGTAATGAAAGCAGTAATGAACTAACTCCATTGAATCTAGAAGCATACTCAGCCACTATGCCATCTCCTTGCTTCAATTCCAAGAACTCCACCTCTCTTTGGCTTCGCACATCATCCGAAAAATACTTTTCCAAGAACACTCTCTTAAAGTTATCCCAGTTGTCAAGTGTGCCTCCAAACATCATTCTCTACCCTCCCACCATAAATGTGCATCACTAATCAACTTAAATTTTCCAGATTTGCCTTTTGGGCAGCAAGGCACTCCGTAGATTTGAAGATCTTCTCCACATAAGTTAGCCATACCATAGTAGCTTCTGTAACACCTCATTTTTCATAAAAGATAATATAAGTATTTTATTAATAATTTTGATATTTTTATTTTATTAATAGGGGTTGTTAAATATTTGTTTTAATTATGTAATATATTTTAGAATATAATATATGATATTTTATTAAAGGATAGTATAATATTTTATTAAATAAAGAAAGTGATTTTTGGAATAATTGTGGTTAGTATATTTTAACTAGAGGGTTAGAGGGAGATTAACATTTTTAAAGGAGGAGTTTTTTTATCAACCTTTTTTTTTACACAGTTTCACCTATGCGTTTTAGAGCTCGATAACAAGAGTAGGAAGGAAATTACTCTAGAATCATGCACCCGTTGTCTAGAGCTTATCCAAGTAAGGGGGAGTGAGAAACCTCGCTTTGGGTGTGGATTGTATACCAAGTAGTGGGATTGACCTTCAATCCTATGTATGTTGCGTGCCTATGTATGAGGAATTTTCTCTAATGTTTCTGTTCTACTCCTTATTCTTCTCACTCGTAATTGATGGCATGAATTATTTGAATGTAGGCTTAATTTTATGTTTTGATTAATAATTGTATGATATGTGGTACCTATAGGTTCCCATGGGAAATCCTAAGGGAACTTAATGTATTTTGAGTAAAGATATTGGTTGTACATGTAAATTGAATGATATAGAATGATTATTGCGTGCTATAGAATTCATTTTCCTATTTAGTTGTATGTTGGATAAATTTAAGGTGTGACTCGCAAATTATGTGTTTCTACTACATGTTCTTTCTGATACATTACTGGGTGCCACTTGGGGTACGTCAGGAGTCATTGAGGTATAAAGCAAAGTTTGCTCTCAGGGTCTCTTACGTCGAGCATGAGATGACCTTCGTTAAGTGCAAAATCTCCAAGGGTTCCCTGTAACGATTCCACCAAACATGAAAGCTCCAAGGGTTTTCTATGATGCTTTTGTCGAGCATTAGCAGAATTTCGCTGGGTGTGGACACTTTAGAGAGCTCTCGATGGTATTCTCACTAGGCGTGGACTCAGTCATATCGAGCCCAACCCAGACAAAGACCAATGTGGTCCTTGGAGGTGTTGCACCAAGCACAAAGAGTGTGCAGCTAGTGCCATTTTGCTTGTGAATTCTCTATTATACTTTTGTTGACTCCTATTGCTATAATTATGTGTTATGATACTGATGTAGATATGTTGTGATGACCATATATGAATGTATGAAAATGATTGATGAGTAATGTGATATGTGAAACTATGACATCATGTGAATGTAACACATAAAGTTTGTTTGCTATGCATTCTATGCACAAAAATGTTTTTGAAAAGGTACGGTATGGAATACATTGCCAATGAAGGTTCCTTGTGTAAAATCTTGGGAACCAACTTCAACGATAACTCAATTTGGAAGTCCTAGTCCTATCCTTATGAGCATGAGATGTATCTCAGTGGTCTTAAAAGCCCCCAAGGTGCCCCTATTATATGGACCCATTATCTCTGTCGTTGTCAACTGGTAGATATTGATGGTCTGTCCAAAGTATCAAGTTAGCGTAACCAATTATCACCTTGAACGTGATTTCCAACAGCGGGCATCCAAGGTTTTTTCAACGGTCGACCATACATCAACCACTCCCTATGGTCATCTCTCTTACCCCCGGGTATAGGGGGAACATGTAGTGTGCAAGGGTTTGTATACAATGTGTTCTTACCAGAGATCGGTCGTAGGGGACGATCTGCTGGGTAAGATCGGTGAGCCTCCTTCACTGGGTACGCTTGTTGTTCCAAGGCGGGGGTGGTACCTACAAAAGAGACTCCGATGCTAAAGTTAGTGTTTATGGGTGTATGAGTCTCGTATAAGTAATGCACGTACCTTTGTGTAAATTAGGGTTTCATTGGGCCTGAGATCAGTTATGACCTATTTAGATGTCGGGCTGACATTGCCTAGCACGTGTCCGAGGTCACTCCGCGCTGAGATGCCGAGCTCGAGCTCGGCATAGCAGTACGGATAGTACACTAGCCCCCCGAGCTCCGAAGACCGTGGGTCGAGGAGTTAATGCCGAGCTCGGTAGGGGGTCGTGACCCTTCGTGTACGCTTCTCTGCTGTACTGCCATGTGTCATAACTGTCACTTCGTGTTTCGAAACGCGTGGGCGGCGCGTTAATGGGAATGACGGTTACGTGATGATGGTAGTGCTTCATCATGATGGGGCCTCATTAATATGCTGTCAGTCTTGTCCCCTTGCTGACACGTGTTATTGCTGTTTTGAATTTTGAAGGCCCCTTTTCTCTCTCTCGCGCCCCTTCCCCTTTCACTTTACTTTTTTCCTTTGTCTTGCTTCCGACGCCTCTTCATTTTTCTCTGCTCATTCTCCGTCTTTGCTTTCTTTGTCTCCGTTCTCCTCCATCGCCTTCCTCGGCAACCGAGTTCTCATCTTCTGTTATTGTTCTTTCATTTGTCAAAGGAGTACCAGGTACTTCGATTTCCCTATCTTCTTCCTTTTCTCAAATTTTCTCATCTTCTTGATGGCTGGTAACAGTGATGCCGCTCCTTCCGCGCCTGCCAAGGGTAAAGGCAAGGCGCGCGGCAAGGTGGTGGCCGCCGAGACGGCCGCGACCAAAAAGAAAAAGGGAGGGAGCCAGCCCAAGGAACCCTTCCCCGTCATCCCTGGCTACGACTGGGCCAGGGGTGACGTTAGAGAATTCCAGAGTGTCTTCAAGTCGTTCATGGAGATAAATGCGATGTAGAAATCGCATAGGATCTATGAACCATCCATTTCTAAGCTTATCCGGCTTGAACCCTATCAGCCCGATGAGCGTGTATATATGGGGGGTACCTCTAACCCTCCTTTCTTTTACATGTACTAGTGTTTTTTCAGGGACTTAGACATATGCCTTCCCTTTACCCAATTTGAGTATGATTTTTTAAATTTTGTCAACTCGGCTCCTTGCCAGTTGCTAGGGATGGCAAAATGGGTCGTGGCCCGCGGGCCGGCCCGTTGGCCCGCCAAAAATTGGCAGGCTGGGCCCATCATTTCAGCTCGTCAACCCGCCAAGCCCGCCCCGCCAAACCCACCAACCCGGCGGGCCAAATAGCGGGCTGGCCCGTCACAGCCCGCCAACCCGCATAGGTGATTCCGTAATTAGGCTTCAGTATAAATAATAGGCTTTATATAAAAATAGAAAAAAATCAGGCCCAACAGGTAAAGAGATTAGGAACAGTTCTAGCCATCACACCGAAGAGCACCTTTCGCTTTCCCATCACACCCATATCCTTACATGCATGTTAATTTTTTTTTAGCAGTAAAGCAGAAGCAAGATTGCATAGCTTAAATCAATTGGCAATTGAGTTCACGCAGATTTTACCTTGATTCTGATGTATTTGACACTGCCATAATTTTACACTTCTCCATGCAATAGATGTATATATATATATATATATAACATAACTTTTTATGTGATTCATTTTTGTGGCCAATGCATACATTCTTACATAGACTAATTAAACTAAACGATTCATGCAGATATTATAGATTAACTAATTAAAAATGAAAAGAGATAGAAGTTGTTTATTTAAACATAAAATATTTTTTTTTTCATTTTTTTGCAATTTTTTTTTTGGCTATGCGGGCTGGCCCGCCGGCCCGTCAACCCACCCTTAGGCGGGGCGGGCCAACATTTTCAGCCCGTTTATCATTGGCAGGCTGGCCCGGCCCAGCCTGTTTTTGGCGGGCCATTGGCGGGCCGGGCTAAAACAGGCCAGGCTGGCCTGTTTTGCCACCCCTACCAATTGCACCCCAATAGTTGGGGTTTTTTGAGGGCCTTCCAGGTCCTGTGCTCGACCCTAGGGATAGAGGTATCTCTCCCTATTTTTCTTCATTTCTACCAACTGAAACTGGGTGTACCTCCCTATGGTTGGGTGTCGTTGAGCGGTAGTAAGGCGCTGGAGGACTATTTTCTCTCTACTCCCAGTCTTACAAGAATTTCAAACAAGAGTTCTTCTGGGTTTTGCTCAAGGAGGTCGACCCGCTGAAAGATGAGGTGTTCTACTTCGGCGGGTTGCCAAAGTTCCCTCTTTACTGGCGGCAGGCTCCGGCCAGGTTTAATGGGTCGGCCAATCTACAATTGACGGCCTCAGACGTTGTTGTCATTAAAGACCTAGAAGCACTTCCTCGTCCCTTGGATTGCAAGCTCGTTTTGTCGCTTGCTAACTCAGCGTACAAGGAAAGGGGTGTAGACTGTAGAGAGTGAGTACCTTGTTTTCGTTAGCTATCAGGGTTTGTAAAATTTTCTTTTACTGATGTATCTAATTCTTGTATTTGCAAGCATAATAAGCAAAAGCAAGTGGCGCGAGCTGAAGTCTCGCTACAACGTTGCCAAGATCGAGGTTCCTGAGCCTCAGGAGGAGGAGGTTGCCCCCCTGGAGACCCGCAGGAAAAGAAAGAGGGGGGAGAAGGAGGTCGGGGGGACCTCTGCCCCTCGCGATGCTGAAGAGGTGACGTCGAAGGCCGCTGATGCCAGTGCAGTCGACCTCATCGGGAGTCCTCCGCCCGAGGGAGCTCCCCAAGTGGCCGCTGAAGAGGTTGGCCAGTCCCCCGAGGTTTGTGCCTTTCTTTGTGATTTCCCCTCTATACTGCCCTTTTCTTATTTTTGACTTTGGAGAAAATTTTTGTCTTTTGTAGGCGGGGCCCGAGCCAGATGCCGCCGAGGCCCGGGTGGCGCCGAGCTCGGAGGCGCCAGAGTTGAACACATCTACTACTGCGTAGGCGGCCTCTACCCCAACTCCCACCGAGGTCAGCAAAGAGGGGCTGAGCTCTGAGGTACCAACACCTACTCCTGCAACCTCGGCGTCGCCGTCTAGTCCGTCGAAGGGGGCCCCTAGGAGTAAGTACCTTGCTCAACGCTTTGAGAAGGATCGCCCTCTGTCACGGTTAGATTACGTGAGTGCGTCGGCAAATATAGACTCATTGTGGAGTGTAGGGGTGACCGTGAAGACCTTATATCCCAAGGGTTCGTTGCGTTCGGTTGATCAGGCTATGATGGAGAAGGTCGGGCCAGTGGAGAGCCTTGATTCTGCTGAGGTCTTTCTGTAGAGGACAATGGCTATTGTGGACTACTAGAAGCATAGGTGGTCCAAGCAGCAGGGAGACTTTGAAAAACTGAAGGGCCGAGTCTGGCCGTTAGAGGAGAAAAACCGGGCGTTGGAGGCTGCCCTAGGAGAGGCCAAGAGGCAGAATGAGGCTGAACTTCAAGCCACGAGGAGGGATCTTGCAAGGGTGCAGAAGTCTATGGAGATCGTGTTGAAGGTTAATGAGGTCTACGCTGCCCAAGTAGGCGAGCTTCAGGAGCTCTCTACTTCTTCCCGGGGTAGAGTACGTTCTCTTAAAGACGAGGTCTTGGCGCTGAAGGCTGAGCTGGGGGAAGCTACTAAGAAGCGTCTCTACGATAAGGTGCTTCTTAGCGGCAAGGAGGAGGAGGTTGCGGCTCTGAAGGCGGACCTTGGGCAGCTGGCCGATGCCAAGGCGGAGCTGGAGAGGAAGCTCGTTGAGACTGAGCAAGCTGTCTTGTTCGAGCATAAGAAGGGATTTGTCAAGGCAGCTTGTCAGGCGAGGTTGCTGGCACCCAGAGTCGACCTCTCCGCTATGCATGTGGAGAAAGAGGTGCGTTTCGGGCGACTGGTGAAGGAAGACGACCTCCAGGACAGCTCAAGTGAGAATGCCTCCGCCTAGGCTGGTTTTGTAATAACTTAGCTTGTTTTGTTCTGCTTATTTCTTTTTCCCTTTGGATTCATGTGTTGAACTCACAAACATTGTCGTGTATATATCATTTTCTGTAAGTTTTGACCTCTACGCTTTTTGATGGTTCCATTTTGACCTTCGTTTTTGAACTCGTGTTTTTGCACTTATGTTTTTGTGCTTTTTGGGGCTCAGACTTGGCCTAGCGTAGATGCGTATTATGGTTCGAACTCGACCTTCGTTTTTGAACTCGTGTTTTTGCACTGATGTTTTTGTGCCTTTTGGGGCTCAGACTGGGCCTAGCGTAAATTCGTATTATGGTTCGAACTCGACCTTCGCTTAAGATAAGGTAATTCGTGTCAAGGTTCAAACTCGACCTCGGGTGGAATTTAGACCTCAGGGTTCAGACTCGACCTCAGTGTAAGATAATTCGTACCGATGTTCGAACTCAACCTTGGTCTAAGGTAAGATAGATCATACCAGGGTTCGAACTCGACCTCGGCTTAGATTAAAATGAATCGTACCAAGGTTCGAACTCGACCTCGGCTTAGAGTAAAATGAATCGTACCAAGGTTCAAACTCGACCTCGGCTTAGCATAAAGCATCTTACGGTAAAATGATGTAGAGTTAAGAGACTATGAATAGAAAAAGAATGAGTCATTTTATTAATGGTGTTGGTGTGCCTCGTTAAAAACCCTCTCAGCCAAAACACAGTTTTCTATTTTCTGGGACAAAAGACTCAGTCGAGAAAAGAGTGCACAGCTCATTCGTACAAATTTAGCTGAAATAGAACTTGAGATGCGTGGAATTCCAAGTTCTCGGGATGGCTTTGCCGCTAAGTTCTTCTAGTCGGTATGCCCCATTTTCTAAGTGTCGCCACCGGCCCGAAACGGGCTTTCGGCATTCGCGAAGGATGGTTGGACTCTTTTATTTGTTTAAAAATATGGATTGCCAGAGTGACTTATTCTCAAACTGAGACCTTGTCAAACGAGCAATTTTATTAAATGATTCACCAATCCATGTTAATCCCAAGCGGGACCCTCCATGGATTAGTGGTTTTCGTAGTAAAAGGGTTCGTGGAGTCGCCACCAATGTTTTACTCAAAACATTGGAAAAAGGGATAAGGCAATTGATTTTATAAATCAACTTTGGCCATTACAACCAGAGTCGGGTAAGGGAGTCGGTTACGCGTGGGGAAGGTGTTAGCACCCCACAGCGCCCCTTTCGGGTTCCCTATGACAGATTATTTCTAAAATAACAGTGTAAAATTACTAAATTACCCCTATTTATTATAAGCGATTATAAATTAACTATCTACATGATGACAGTTAAATATACACACAGAAAGCAGTAAAAGGAAGGATTTTGAAGAAGAAACCTTTGAAGCGTGCTTTTTATATATTTCGTAAAACTGGGAAGCTTTGTGGCGTTCCCTCGCTCTACAAGCCCGCTCGCTCCCTTCCTATAAAATTTTAACTATGGAAATCCGGAGGATTTCCCTTCGACTAGGTTCGATCCTCAAGCAAAAAGGCTCGGGGCTCAAGAACTTCGTCGGATCAACTCTCCAAGTGATTTCTAGGGAGAGCACTGCTCAAAAAACCCCAGAATACTCAAGGAGAGGGTTAAAACTGTGTGTGAAAGTGTAAATGACGTCCAATTGACGTCATATTTATAGGGAACAGGCGCAATACGGTCCCTGGAGCCAATACGGCCGTATTGAAATTTTTGAACTTCAATACGGCCGTATTGAGTTCAATACGTCCCGTATTGAAGTTTTTGAACTTCAATACGGCCGTATTGAATTCAATACGGCCCGTATTGAAGTTTTTGAACTTCAATACGGCCGTATTGAGTTCGCTGCGGCCGTATTGAAGTTTCAAGACTTCAATACGGCCGTATTGAGTTCGCTGCGGCCGTATTGTAGTTCAAAATACTCAATACGACCGTAGTGAACCCCTGAGAGGCCGTATTGGCTTCATTCCTCCCACTTTTCTTATTTTTGGCTATCCTAAGACCTCTAGACCTATAGAGAACCCTCCTTGGGCCTTCTAGGAGTCCTTCTGGATGATCTTCCTTCAGTCTTCGAGGGTCTTCAAGCTTTATTTCCGACCCGGACAATTTTAGGGGTCTACAGCTGCCCCCCCTTTACTTAGTCAAACGGCCTTTTGGTGTACCGATTGACAAGTAAAGGAGTTGACCCAATTGTCCGGGTAATGTGCCATCCTTCCGACTTGTAGTGTCTTCAGGTGGGAAAATTGTTGAGTAGCCTCTCCAGGTTGGTGCATACCTCCGCGCTTCTAGTCACTTTGGTAGCGTGAGTCTTGCCCTCTCCAGGGTGAACTTCACTCGATGCCCGAGCCGGAAGTTGTACACCGACGTGTCTCTGACGACGCTGATGGTTGAGTACCGCCTCTCCAGGCCTAGCCTCACTCGACGCCCGAGCCGGAAGCTAGACACCAGTGTTTTAACATCACTGATGATTGAGTACCGCCTCTCCAGGCTCTGCTTCGATTGTTTCTGACGACCTAGGCAGCTGAGTTTGCCCTCTCCAGGGTCAACTTCACTCGATGCCCGAGCCGGAAGTTGTACACCGACGTGTCTCTGACGACGCTGATGGTTGAGTACCGCCTCTCCAGGCCTAGCCTCACTCGACGCCCGAGCCGGAAGCTAGACACCAGTGTTTTAACATCACTGATGATTGAGTACCGCCTCTCCAGGCTCTGCTTCGGTTGTTTCTGACGACCTAGGCAGCTGAGTTTGCCCTCTCCAGGGTCAACTTCACTCGATGCCCGAGCCGGAAGTTGTACACCGACGTGTCTCTGACGACGCTGATGGTTGAGTACCGCCTCTCCAGGCCTAGCCTCACTCGACGCCCGAGCCGGAAGCTAGACACCAGTGTTTTAACATCACTGATGATTGAGTACCGCCTCTCCAGGCTCTGCTTCGGTTGTTTCTGACGACCTAGGCAGCTGAGTTTGCCCTCTCCAGGGTCAACTTCACTCGATGCCCGAGCCGGAAGTTGTACACCGACGTGTCTCTGACGACGCTGATGGTTGAGTACCGCCTCTCCAGGCCTAGCCTCACTCGACGCCCGAGCCGGAAGCTAGACACCAGTGTTTTAACATCACTGATGATTGAGTACCGCCTCTCCAGGCTCTGCTTCGGTTGTTTCTGACGACCTAGGCAGCTGAGTTTGCCCTCTCCAGGGTCAACTTCACTCGATGCCCGAGCCGGAAGTTGTACACCGACGTGTCTCTGACGACGCTGATGGTTGAGTACCGCCTCTCCAGGCCTAGCCTCACTCGACGCCCGAGCCGGAAGCTAGACACCAGTGTTTTAACATCACTGATGATTGAGTACCGCCTCTCCAGGCTCTGCTTCGGTTGTTTCTGACGACCTAGGCAGCTGAGTTTGCCCTCTCCAGGGTGAGTATTAGTCGTCGCCTCTCCAGACTTCGAGTACTGTCTCTCCAGACTTTGAGTATTGTCTCTCCAGACTTTGAGTATCGTCTCTCCAGACTCTGAGTACTGTCTCTCCAGACTTGTGCATACCTCGGTGCTCTCGACAACTGGGTAGCTGAGTACTGCCTCTCCAGGCTGGTGCGTACCTCGGTGCTCTCGACAACTGGGTAGCTGAGTATTACCTCTTAGGCTTTGAGATGATTTTGTCTCCACAGTCCACGATGCTGCTTCGACGGTTTTTCTGATTTTGTGCCGCTGAGGGCTGGATAACGCAGGGATCCGTCTAGGGGATGTGCAGTCATTCATAGGTTCCTGTGCCCCAACTTGCATTGCATTGTTGGTACCCATGGGGAATTTCTGAATCCTTGGGGTGTGGACACAGATGCTCTCTCTTTGAGTTGAGCGATGCCTTATGTTTGGCTGACGTCCTTTGACGTTGGTGGAGTATCCCGATTTATCCTTATTCGGGTATTTCTTTTTGATTTTCTGATTTTTGCTGCCTCTGTATAGGCTGTTATCCGCTGGGGATTCTGGATGTTGATTTTGTCTCCACAGTCCACGATGCTGCTTCGACGATTGTTTTTGATTTTTGTGCCGCTGAGGGCTGGATAACGCAGGGATCCGTCTAGGGGATGTGCAGTCATTCATAGGTTTTTGTGCCCCAACTTGCATTGCTTAGTTGGTACCCATGGGGAATTTCTGACTCCTTGGGGTGTAGACACAGATGCTCTCTCTTTGAGTTGAGCGATGCCTTATGCTTGGCTGTCGTCTTTTCGACGTAAGTGGAGTATCCCGGTTGTCCTTATTCGGGTGTCTCTTTTGATTTTCTGATCTTTGTAGCCTCTGTGTAGGCTGTTATCCACTAGGGGATCCTGTCATTCATTTCTTGACTGGCCTCTTCTGTTAGGCAGATAATCTTGATGTTCGATGTTTGGCTGGGCGCCAAATTCCGCTTGGGGAATTTTATTAATCTTTTTGATTTTCTTCTCCTTTTGTAGGGATGCCTCTTGAGTAGGCGATCGTCCACTGGGGATTGATTTTGATTGGCCTCTTCTGTTAGGCGGATTTTCTCAATGTTCATTGTCTGGCTGATAGCCGAATTCCACTTGGGGAATAGTTTATTGATCTTTTGATTTTCTTCTCCTTTTGTAGGGATGCCTCTTGAGTAGGCGATCATCCACTGGGGATTCTGGATTTTGTCTCCACAGTCCACGATGCTGCTTCGACGATTGTTTTTGATTTCGTGCCGCTGAGGGCTGGATAACGCAGGGATCCGTCTAGGGGATGTGCAGTCATTCATAGGTTTTTGTGCCCCAACTTGCATTGCTTAGTTGGTACCCATGGGGAATTTCTAACTCCTTGGGGTGTAGACACATATGCTCTCTCTTTGAGTTGAGCAATGCCTTATGTTTGGCTGACGTCCTTTGGACGTTGGTGGAGTATCCCGGTTATCCTTATTCGGGTATCACTTTTTAATTTTTGGATTTTGTTGCCTCTGTGTAGGCTGTTATCCGCCAGGGGATTTTGTCATTGGTTTTGATTAGCCTCTTCTGTTAGGCATATCACCTTGATGTTCAATGATTGGCTGAGAGCCAGATTCCACTTGGGGAATGATTATTGATCTTTTTATGTTTTTTCCTTTTGAAGGAGTGCCTCTTATGTAGGCGACTGGGGATTTGAAGTTCAGTGTTTGGCTGAGTGCCAGATTCCGCTTGGGGAATACTTATTGATATTTTTGATTTTTTCTCTTTTTGCAAGGATGCCTCTGAGTAGGCGATTGGGGAATGAGGGATCTTATGTATCCCAGAGTATTATTTAGGAAGCCTCTGCAGGCTTAGCCTCACTCAACACTTGAGTTGGAGAGCTATCTTCACTGAGGAAGTTTTAGTCCTTTGACTTGGATATTCTGCTCGGGAGATCGTACTTCCATTGGGAATTTTGTCGATTTTGCTTGATAGCTCTTGCTGGGGATTTTGAGTCCAAGAGCGTGAGTTGAGGTTCCCTCTGGGGAGTATTATTTCTGCGAGCCTCTCCAGGCTCATTTATTCTGTAAGAGTATTATTTCGACAAGCCTCTCCAGGCTCAATTATTCTGTGGGAGTATTATTTTAGCAAGCCTCTCCAGGCTCAATTATCTTGTGGGAGTATTATTTTAGCAAGCCTCTCCAGGCTCAATTATTTTGTGAGAGTATTATTTTGGCAAGCCTCCCCAGGCTCAATTATTTTGTATGGTCAGAGAGTATTGTTTCGGCGAGCCTCTCCAGGCTCGGTTATTCTGAGAGTATTATTTCGGCAAGCCTCTCCAGGCTCAATTATTCTGTGGGAGTATTATTTTAGCAAGCCTCTCCAGGCTCAATTATTCTGTATGAGGCGATTGATTTTCTAAATCTTTTGCCTTTTTTGTCGTTTTTTGGCTTTTTCTGTATTTTTGCCTCTTTTGTTAGTTTCGGCTTTTTCTGTATTTCGCCTTTTTTGTTGATTTTGGCTTTTTCTGTATTTTTGCCTTTTTTGTTAGTTTCGGCTTTTTCTGTACAGAAATGTCTTTGAGGAGTATTATTTTGGCGAGCCTCTCCAGGCTCAATTATTCTGAGAGTATTCTTTCGGCAAGCCTCTCCAGGCTCAATTATTCTGTTATGATGAGAGAGTATTATTTCGGCAAGCCTCTCCAGGCTCAATTATTCTGTATGGTTTCTGTTCAGCCCAAGAGTGCAAGCCGAGATGTCTCTTGGGGAGTATTATTTCGGCAAGCCTCTCCAGGCTCAGTTATTTCGTATGAGTATTATTTCGGCAAGCCTCTCCAGGCTCAGTTATTCTGTATGATGCGGAATCTCTGTCTTTTTTGTCGAATTTTCTGCTGTCATACACAAGCAATTTTCTATTTTTTCTATTTTATGTGATTGCCTCATGACGAGGTCTTTGAAAGTTTCTTTATAGCCAATACGGCCGTATCCATTTCAGTACGCCCGTATTGAGTTGAAATTTTGTTCATAACCCCCATTTTGGTACGGGTGTACTGAACATGGTGCGGGCGCATTGTTTTTTCTGAAGTTTATATATTTTTGTTTTTTTGTTTGTTTTTTCCAATAAACAGAGAATAAGTGATCTTCCAGTACACCTATCATCTGTATGCATGTATGCAGTATGATGCACCTAATTCTATTTGATTCATTTTTCAAAAGAATTAACCGATGCGTTTTTGGATTTTGCCATTCCTCCAGACGGGCTGTGCGCTGCCGATTTCTGTAACCGAGGAATGATGCGTGTTATATTGGGATTTGGTGTCATCAACCAAATGATCCTTCCCTTCCTTTAAAAGATATGTCAACCCTCCTATTGACCACTATATCTCCATGTTTCCACTAGATTATTCAAAAATCGTTGGGACAAGAGAGAAAAGAAGGAAAGGATATATTTTCAAAAGTTTGTGTTTTAGAGGGGATTATTTTATTTTTGAAAAATGTTTTTTGTAAGAATGGCTGGCCATGGTAGGCTTATTGTGTTTAGGTTTGTTCGATTAAACACTTATGAGGTTAAGCACATCTTTATTATTAATGATTGTGCTTTGACAACTTGGATAGCTTTTCTTGAGCCCCTTGTTGAATTCAATTGATGGTACCATCATGGATTTATTTTGTTCTTTTTCTTTTTGATGGCCCTTACTTTTGCCTAAAACACCCATTTGTGGTGTCTTAGCGGGCTTTTGTTTTTGTTTATTATTTTGTAACCCTAATTTTTGCCTAGGTCACCCTTTTGTGGGATTCCTAGCGGGTCTTATGCTCTTATTTTTGCGCAGCCCTCTTTTTGGGTTTCCTGTCGAGCTTCTTTTATATTTTTAGGATTTCTTTTTATCCACGATGACACTTATTGAAGCCAAGAAAAGGTGCTCCAAGTTGTCGTGCACACTTCCACGCAAAATGATGTGGGTTTATTGATTATTAAGACGATTTTAACCTCTCTTATGTTCATTCAAACAGGGTTAAATAATGTGGTTTAGAATTTTATTGCAAGCAAGAAAAGAAGCAATAAGAAATAATGAAGAATGATTTTATTATAATCATAGTGGAAACATGTGCCCTATCGAGGCTCGGGGGTCGGGCTGTCCCCGAGGAGTGATCTCTAATAGTCACTGAGTCTATACATCCCTATCGGAAGGAGAAAAACATTTTGACGACGACGACCGGCCTTGACGCTTGTGAACCGGCCTTCCTAAAGATCTGGCTTAAAGAACGTCGAGAAGGATCTTGATTCTTCTTCGTTCTTTGATCTTTGTTAGGGTTGTATCCTAACCCTTGTTTCCCCGGATTATCTTTGATAACGGGTAGCTCCGGGATTCCTTGGGAGTCCTTGCCTAATCCTTGTCCTGGCAAGTATCCATTCTTAGTGAGCATATGGGCTACCTTCTTCATTTCTTGGGGAAACGTCTCAACATTGGCAATTTCCAATGCTTGGAAGGCGGTTTCTAAAGCTTCCTCCGTTGCATCCACATAAGGTATGGTGGATGGCTTGCTGATGAGTATGTCATCTTCAGCTTGTACGGTCACCAGTTTGTCACCCACGATGAACTTGACTTTCTGGTGGAGCGTAGAGGGTACAGCTTTCGCATCATGAATCCAAGGTCGGCCGAGGAGACAGCTGTATGCAGGAGTAATATCCATTACTTGGAATTCAACATTAAAGATAGTGGGCCCAATTTGGATTGGAAGATTGACTTCTCCCACCACTTCTCTTTTAGAGCCGTCGAAAGCTCGAACGATCATGTTGCTCGGGCGCATTTGGACTCCCTTGATTGCCATTTGATCGAACGTTCTTTTTGGCATCACATTCAAGGAAGATCCGTTGTCTACCAAGACTTTTGCGATGTGATACTCCTTGCACTTTACAGAGATGTGCAAGGGCTTGTTGTGATTTGATCCCTCGGCGGGGATTTCTTCATCGATGAAGGTGAGGTGATCATTAGCCTTGATGTGACTAACAATCCCCTCAAACTTGTCTTGGGAGATAGTGTGCGACACGTATGCCTCGTTCAAGACTTTCAACAGAGCTTGCCGATGCGGTTCGGAGCATAGGATCAACGACAACAGCGTAATCTTTGCTGGCGTCCTATGAAGTTGATCCACGATGGAGTACTCGCTCACTCCTAGTCATGCCCCCAAGTCCAGCGATGTTGGAGATATCGCTGTCGGCAGAAGAGTGGATGTCGTATATCCACGACACAACCTTATTTGATTTGTAAGGGAAAGGCCTTGGAACTGTGATCCTTAATGGTGTTGGACCTTCCCCTTTGTTTGTCTTGATTACCAACAACGGAGTTGACGTGTGCTCGCTTGGCGCGGTTGTTGGCTTACACTTGATAACGAACGGCGTGTGATCCATTCTTTGAATATACGCATCGATTATTTCTTTCTTTTTATTAATGTTTATTAATGGATTACTAGGAGAGATGTATGAATGACTCCTAGATCTCTCCATGATCTATATGCATGATATGAGATGATGAGGTTGAATATGCATGCATAGTGTTTATTCAACTAAGCATTATCATGTTTTTAGGATGTTCCTAAGATGATGCATGATATTGCTTGGTTTGGATAAATAACCCTTTTTTTCTTTTTTCGGGTATTTTGTTTTGTATATATTTTTATTTTATTATTTTTTCGGTGAAAAGGGAAACTACCTACATGAATGCAATGAAGGTAGATGTTAACACCATGTACTAGAAGATCCTTATTCCTATTTATTTTTATTTTAAAAGAATAGGAATGTTGTATGTTTAAAGAAATGCAATGTATGCTCAAACAATTTCACATAAACAATGCACAAACAATTCACTCATCCACGAACAGTCACGAGCGAATCACGAGGTAGGGGTCTCCTGCAGAAAAGTGCATATTCAAGGAGGATCTAACTGTTCTCACTTGGTCAAAGGCCCCCAAGGTGCCCCCATTATAGGGACCCAATTCCTCTCGTCGTAGGTCGATGGAAAGCTCCAACGCACCGTCGGACTCAAGTTCATGGTTATCACCTTGAGTGATGTTTTCCGACAACGGTCTACGGGCACCTATAGACCCATTCGACAACCGGCCGTACTAACATCCACTCCCTATGGTTAATCACTCATGCCCCCGGGTATAGAGGGAACTGTTGTGTGCAAAGGTTTGTGTGCAGTTTTTATTTCAAACAATTGCGTAAATTTAAAAATACAACAGTTATTAAAGCCATATAATAAATCATGTTATCATACAAGCAAGGGGTAATGAAGTAATTTTAACTATTATTTGTTAAAATAATCTGTCACTAAATGGGACTGACTCTCGAGGCTTCCCCAGTGGAGTCGCCATCTGTCGCCACCGGCCCGAAACGGGCTTTCGGCATTCGCGAAGGATGGTTGGACTCTTTTATTTGTTTAAAAATATGGATTGCCAGAGTGACTTATTCTCAAACTGAGACCTTGTCAAACGAGCAATTTTATTAAATGATTCACCAATCCATGTTAATCCCAAGCGGGACCCTCCATGGATTAGTGGTTTTCGTAGTAAAAGGGTTCGTGGAGTCGCCACCAATGTTTTACTCAAAACATTGGAAAAAGGGATAAGGCAATTGATTTTATAAATCAACTTTGGCCATTACAACCAGAGTCGGGTAAGGGAGTCGGTTACGCGTGGGGAAGGTGTTAGCACCCCACAGCGCCCCTTTCGGGTTCCCTATGACAGATTATTTCTAAAATAACAGTGTAAAATTACTAAATTACCCCTATTTATTATAAGCGATTATAAATTAACTATCTACATGATGACAGTTAAATATACACACAGAAAGCAGTAAAAGGAAGGATTTTGAAGAAGAAACCTTTGAAGCGTGCTTTTTATATATTTCGTAAAACTGGGAAGCTTTGTGGCGTTCCCTCGCTCTACAAGCCCGCTCGCTCCCTTCCTATAAAATTTTAACTATGGAAATCCGGAGGATTTCCCTTCGACTAGGTTCGATCCTCAAGCAAAAAGGCTCGGGGCTCAAGAACTTCGTCGGATCAACTCTCCAAGTGATTTCTAGGGAGAGCACTGCTCAAAAAACCCCAGAATACTCAAGGAGAGGGTTAAAACTGTGTGTGAAAGTGTAAATGACGTCCAATTGACGTCATATTTATAGGGAACAGGCGCAATACGGTCCCTGGAGCCAATACGGCCGTATTGAAATTTTTGAACTTCAATACGGCCGTATTGAGTTCAATACGTCCCGTATTGAAGTTTTTGAACTTCAATACGGCCGTATTGAATTCAATACGGCCCGTATTGAAGTTTTTGAACTTCAATACGGCCGTATTGAGTTCGCTGCGGCCGTATTGAAGTTTCAAGACTTCAATACGGCCGTATTGAGTTCGCTGCGGCCGTATTGTAGTTCAAAATACTCAATACGACCGTAGTGAACCCCTGAGAGGCCGTATTGGCTTCATTCCTCCCACTTTTCTTATTTTTGGCTATCCTAAGACCTCTAGACCTATAGAGAACCCTCCTTGGGCCTTCTAGGAGTCCTTCTGGATGATCTTCCTTCAGTCTTCGAGGGTCTTCAAGCTTTATTTCCGACCCGGACAATTTTAGGGGTCTACACTAAGTCTTCTGTAACTCGAAATGGGTCATCCAGTTGGGTGCAAGTTTCCCCTCTGATGGGTCTTTCTGATCATCGCCTAGTAGCCGCCACACCAAGTCGCCGACCTAGAAAGAGCGTGGGCAGACGCACGTGTTGTAACTTCTAGAGGCTCGGAGCTTATAAGCTTCTTCGTGGATCCGAGCTTCTTCCTTGAGCTCGTCAATCAGGTCGAAGTCGATCGCTGTCTCTTGAACGTTTTGCTCACTGTCGAAGACTTGGCATCGGTGAGACGTCTCTCCGACTTCTACTGGGATCATTGCGTCGGCTCCATAGGTTAGCATGTAGGGCGTTTCCTGCGTTGTTGATTGGGGGGGTGCAATGGTATGCCTAGAGGATGCTAGGGAGCTCTTCGACCCATTGTCCTTTGGCGTTGCCCAGCCGCTTCTTGAGTTCTCGGAGTATCACTTTGTTTGCGGCTTTGGCTTGGCCATTGGTTTGGGGAAGCTCCACCGAGGTCAGGAGGTGTTTGATCCCGAGTTCATGGAGGAAGTCTTCGAAGCTCTGCGCGATAAATTGCCTATCGTTATCAGTAATTAGAGAATGTGGGATGCCGAACCTGCATATGATGCTCTTCTAGGTGAATTTTTGTACATTCTCGGTGGTGATCTTGGCGAGTAGGCATGCCTCGATCCACTTGGTGAAGTAGTCGATTGCCACTATGAGGAATTTGAGTTGACCCTTTGTAGGGGGGAATGGTCCGAGGATGTCCATTCCCCAATGGGAAAAAGGCCACGACGACATCATCTGGTGGAGAGCTTCGGGCGGTTGCCGATGTGCGTTGCCGAACTGCTGGCACTCCTTGCACTTTTGTACGTAGGCTTGGCAGTCTGACTTCAATGTGGGCCAGTAATACCCAGCTCGTTGTACTCTGGTCGCCATTGAGCGTGCTCCGGAGTGCATGCCACATATCCCTCGATGTATCTCCTCGATGACATACATAGCTTGAGGCTCGGCCAGGCATTTGAGCAATGGGGCGGAGATGCCGCGTTTGAATAGTTCGTCTCTAACAATGACGAACTTAGCTGACCGTACCCTCATCTTTCGAGCTTCATCTTTATCCTCAGGCAAAGTTCCCTCCTTTAAGTAATTCCAAATACCTGTCATCCATCTAGGTCTCCGCTGTCACTGGTGTTGACGACCTTGTCGTCTAAGCTAGGTGAATGCAAGGTCTCCTGGATTATGGTTCGATGTTGCCCAGGGCATTTGGTACTGTCGAGCTTCGATAGGAGGTCAACTCTAGCATTTTGTTCTCGTGGTACATGATGTATGGTGAACTCGTCGAAGGACGAGATCTTCTGTGATGCCATATGGAAGTACCTCTGTAGAAGGGTGTCCTTAGTTTGGTACGCCCCATTGAGCTGTTCTACCATGAGCTTTGAGTCGCTGTTGCAACTCACTCTCCGCGCTCCAAGGTCGTGAGCCAACCTTAGCCCTACGAGAAGCGCTTCGTATTCTGCTTGGTTGTCTGTCACTTTGAAGCCAAACTTGAGAGATTGCTCCAAGGTGACTTGATTTGGCCCTTCTAGAATAATACCTGCACCACCACCTTTAGAATTGGAGGACCCATCAACATGTAAAGTCCATACTTGTTGTTCGTCGGCCGATGTTGGAGTCAGTTCGGCCACAAAATCTGCCAGGCATTGGGCTTTGAGGGGCCACGACTTTCATACTTGATACCAAACTTGGACAGTTCAACTGACCAAGCTATCATCTGTCCAACGAGCTCCGGCTTCCTTAGGATTTGCTTGATCGGGTAGTCAGTTTTTCCGACCACTTGGTGACTCTGAAACTATGGTCGGAGACGCCGAGCTGCGGTGACAAGTGCCAGTGCGAGCTTCTCAATCATCTGATACCGTCTTTCTGTGTCTTGAAGGACTCGGCTGATGAAGTAGATCGACATTTTCACCTTCTGGTTTTCTTGGACTATGACTGCGCTAATTGCGCTTTCTGCCATGGCTAGGTAAAGGAGGAGGTCGGCGCGGTGATCCGGCCTCTGGAGGACCGATGGAGTTGTGAGTAAGACTTTGAAGCATTTGAAAGCTTCTTCACATTGGTCCATCCACTCGAAGTTCTTTGGCTTTCGCAGCAGGGTGAAGATGGACCCTGCCTTCTCTGCCAACCTGGGGATAAAATGGGAGAGGGAAACCAACCTACCTGCCAGGCGTTGGACTTCATTCACAGTCTGAGGGCTCTACATCTGGATTATGGCTTTGCACTTTTCCGGGTTGGCCTCAATCCCCCTGTTAGTGATCATGAAACCAAGGAATTTACCTCCTTGGACGCCGAAGACGCACTTCTCTGGGTTGAGGCGCATGTTGTGTTTTCTAATCTGGTTGAACATCTCGGCCAGGTCGGCAGCATGACCTTCGACCGAAGTGGTTTTGACCAGCAGGTCGTCGACGTAAACCTCCATGTTCCGCCCAATCTGTTAGCCGCTGGTAAGTGGCCCCTGCATTTTTGAGACCGAATGGCATCACTCGGTAGCAAAAGTTGGCGTGGTCGGTGATGAACGACGTGTGCACCTCGTCTAGTGGGTACATCATGATCTGGTTGTACCTAGAGTAAGCATCGAGAAAGCTGAGGAGGGTGTGCCCGGATGCTCCATCGACCAGTCTGTCAATGCTCGATAAGGGATACGAGTCCTTGGGGCATGCTTTGTTCAGATCGGTGTAGTCGACGCACATGCGCCACTTCCCCGAGCTCTTCTTCACCAATACCACGTTTGCCAGCCACGTGGTGTATCTAACCTCGCGGATGAAGCCCGCATTCAGTAACTTTTGCGTCTCGGTGATGATGGCCTCTCGCCTCTCATCGCCGACCATCCTCTTCCTCGGGGCCACTGGTTTCGCCTCCTTGTGAATTTCCAGCCTGTCATAGATAAAGTTAGCATCTATACCTGGCATGTCGATGCTGGACCATGCAAAGAGGTCGGCGTTCTTGGAGATTGCGGCTTCAAGCTGTCTCCGTAACTCTGGGTTTAGCTGTCTGCTTATTTTGGTGCACTGTCCAGGGAGTTTGCTGATCTAGAGGTCATCAAGCTCATCAATAGGACTCGACCTCTCCTCTTGGGAGTCTGACCTCGGATCTAGGTCAGCGATGTCCACGTGGGTGATGTGAGTGATAAGTGCTATGATTTCATTAAGTTTATGGCCTAGTTTGAAGCACTTATATCAATTTTCCTTGCTTTAGACTTTGTTTTTAACTCAAAACATATCTAAATTGTTAGGTGATCACATTTTGTTTTTGAATCATGTTTTTAGGTAACTTACAAGTATTTGGTTGTTGTTTTGTAGTTTAGGAGAAAGCTAGGAAAGAAGGAAGGAAGTCAAGCACAAAGTGGTGAATTTGAAGTTGAAGGAATTTTTGGTTAAGTTCCCAGGCTAAGCCCCAGATCCACGCTTAGCCTCAGCATGGCAGAGAATCCCTGGAACAGATTTTGATCCCCACGTTGAGCGTCGAACTGAGGCTTAGCGTGGATTTTGCTGACATGTCATTATTCACATAAGACAAAAGCTTTTATGACCAAAAAGGGAGATTTTCGAGGAGGGAAGCAAGGAGGATCATTCTTGGACTTTGTGTGGCGGCTGGAGAGCTCTGGAACCTTCAAGATCAAGCTTCTTCCTTTCTTCATCATTTGTAGAGTTCTACATGTCTATGTGTAGCTAAACTCACCCTTGTTAGGGTTTGATGTAACTAAACCCATTCTCATGTGTAAACTCTAAGCTATCAATCTAAGTTGTTATTCAGTTTTATTGCTTTTTTTCTGTGCATAATGCTTGTTATGGCTTGATCACCCTTAACTTGAACTTAAGGTTTTTAAGAGATTGAGAAATGATTTTAAACCTTTGACTTGAAATAGAGCAGCTAATGGTGCTTATTGCTAGAGATAGAGTAAATGCAATTGGTCTTTCTTAAGTTCTTTTTTTTTAAAGTTGGTTCCTAAGTTAAACTATGCAAGAGATTGATAGTTTAAGCTAGTAACTTAGATTCCAACTTGTAAGAGATTAGGGTTGGTAACTTTTGAGAGTGATTGATAAATTCTAAATAATAACTATTGTGAACTTAGTGATAAGCATGAGAGGAAGGTTTAGTGAAGTCAAACCCCAACAATTTATTAATATTGCATTAGAATCAAGTTTTGCACTCTAAGTGTTTACCAAAATACCAAAAAGAATTGTTATTGCTTGTTTACATTATTTACTGCAGCAAATCAAACTCTTATTGTTTTTCGGTAGCTTAGTTAGTATAACAAGTGAAATTGCAAAGTGTTGCGAAAGTCCCTTGGGAGACGATACTCATACTTTCATTGAACTACGTATACGATTTGGTACACTTGCCAAACGAGATAACAAGTTT
Organism: Cajanus cajan; assembly: GCF_000230855.2. Taxonomy (NCBI): domain Eukaryota; kingdom Viridiplantae; phylum Streptophyta; class Magnoliopsida; order Fabales; family Fabaceae; genus Cajanus; species Cajanus cajan. Next base: position 8,626,533 of record NC_138518.1, read on the forward strand.
CTGGCGCCGTTGCCGGGGACTTGCGTCTCAATACTTAGGCAAAGTCACTTGGATTACTAATCTAGGCTTTGATTCATTTATTCTTTTACATTTTGCAATTACTATATTCCTTGTCTTTTAATTCATTGTATCTGTGTTGCTGACTGTTTGTTGTAGCTTTGTGATTCTGGTTTATGCGAGGTACTGTTCCTGCTATTGATTTAGCTTACGACCCAAAAATTGAGAAAACAGCTAGGAGGAACAGGGGAGCAGTAAGGAAGCAAAGGTTACTAGCCAAGTAGGCACAGCACAGAGAGGCTACTTCGTCCTCTCTCAGTCCTTCTTTATCTGAAATCTTAGAGGAAGTTGAAATGGCAGAGGAAAGACCAAGATTTACTCTTGGTGATCATGCAGTTGCTATTGGTACTACTCATTTCTCTAGCATTGCCACTCCTGCAATCGCTGCCACTAACTTTGAGATGAAGCCAACACTGTTGAATCTGATTTAGAACAACCAATTTGCGGGTCTTGATCATGAGGACCCATATCTGCATCTCCATACTTTTATTGAGCTTTGTGGCACAGTGAAGATACATCAAGTTCCTGAAGAGGTGATTCGGATGAAGTTGTTTCCTTTCTCACTACTTGGGAATGCTAAGATGTGGCTCAATGCTCTACCACATCAAAGCTTAACCAGGTGGTCTGACATAGAGACAAAGTTCTTGGCAAGATTCTTCCCTCTTGCTAAGATAAATCAAGCAAAAAGTGAGATTGTCACATTCTCTCAGAAGCAAGATGAACTTCTATCCGAGGCTTGGGAGAGATACAAATCCTTGTTGAGGAGATGTCCAAGTCATGGGTTTGATGACCTTACTCAGGTTAATATTTTTCTGGGTGGATTGCAGCCACGGGTGAAAATTCTATTGGATGCCTCAGCTGGAGGTAGTATGCGTTTTAAAACACCGGAGGAGGCTATAGAGTTGATTGATGCAATGGCAGCAAATGATTATGATCTACCAGCTGAAAGGGAGTCAAGACAGAAAAGAGGAATTCTAGAGTTGGGATCTCAAGATGCTTTATTAGCTCAAAATAAGCTCTTGTCCCAGCAAATTGAGGCTCTTACCAAGCAAGTTGCTTGGATTCCACAACAACTACAATCCACTCAACATCAAGTTTTAAGTTGTGATCTTTGTGGGTTGAATCATCCTTACGGGTAGTGCATTGATACTTTCCCATCTCATGGAGAAGAGGTGAATTACATGGGAAATCAAGCTCGACAAGGAGGAAATTATGGTGGTAATTATGGGAAGAATTGGCAATCACACCCTAGCACAGGATGGAACCAGAATGATATTGCTCAATCTAGTAGACCTCCTATGCAAAGGCCCAACTTGTATGACAGGCAGTCTAAATTAGAAGAAACATTGAATCAGTTCATGCAAGTCTCAATCTCTAACCACAAGAATATTGAAGCATCTATAAAGAATTTGGAGATTCAAATGGGGCAGCTGGCCAAACAATTGGCTGAAAATTCTGGTGGAAATTTTTCAGCCAATACTCATACTAATCCAAAGGAGAATTGTAGTGCAATTACAACAAGAGGTGGTAAGAGAGTGGGTGTGTTGGAGGATGAGGAAGAGCAACAAGAAAACAAGGCTGAAGAGAGAGAGGGAGGTGAAAAAAATAATGAAAAAAATAAAAAAATAGAAAATGCAAAAGAGAATGTCATAGAGGGAGAAGAGTTGGCTGAGGAAGTTGCTGTTAAAAAAACAAAGAGCCAGCTAGCAAGAGAATTGAGGATGAAATCCAAGGTGTCTAGTACCAAGGATATGCCATATCCCCCAGCCCTAAGCAAAAAGGATAAAGAGAAGCAATTTGCACGCTTCATGGAGCTTTTTAAGAAGCTTTAGATCAACATTCCTTTCTCAGAGGCATTGGAGCAAATGCCCACCTATGCAAAATTCATGAAAGACCTCTTGACAAAGAAGAGAAAGTTCATTGAGCAGGAGATTATTGAGTTGGAAGCGGGGTGCAGTGCTATAATTCAAAAGAACTTACCTCCCAAGTTCAAGGACTCTGGAAGTTTTACAATTCCAATCATTATTGGGGACCTATCAGTTGGAAGAGCACTGCTAGACTTGGGTGCAAGCATTAACCTCATGCCCTTGTCTATGTTAGATAGAGTTGGCCAAGTGGTAGTAAAACCGACCCGCATGACTTTGCAACTAGCTGACCGGTCTATCAAGTATCCCTATGGTGTGATTGAAAACATGCTTGTTAAAGTTGAAAAATTCATATTTCCAGCTGATTTTGTGGTTATGGATATGGAAGAAGACTCTGCTATTCCTATTATCTTGGGGAGGCCATTTATGAAGACTGCACGAGCAATCATTGATGTAGAGAATGGTGAATTTAAATTGAGGGTCCATGATGAGGTGATCACTTTTAATGTATTTGAAGCTATGACCCATCCGAATGATAAAGGTGCTTGTTTTCGAATGGATGTGCTAGATGAGGTAGTGCTTGAGGCTACTCAACAGCTAAAAAAGTCATCTTCCCTTGAATGTGTGTTAACTGATACTATGGATGAACTCGATGAGGAGGATGTGATTGAAATGTCTGAATGCTTGAAGCACCTAAATACTTTCAAGGAGATTTCACCTAGTGATGCCAACCATAAGGAGTTGAAAGGTGACAGCACACTAGTGAGCACTAAGCCAGAGTTGAAGATACTTCCAATTCACCTCAAATATGTCTTTTTGGAGCCAAATGGTGAAAAACCAATAATCATTAGTAACTCCCTGTCTCAACTGGAAGAAGAAAAATTGATTAAAGTCTTGCAGGTGCATAAGGAAGCTATAGGGTGGGCCATTTCTGACCTTAAAGGCATCAGTCCAACTTACTGCATGCACAAAATAAACATGGAGAGTGATTACAGGCCAATAGCTCAGCCTCAAAGAAGACTAAATCCCATTATGAAGGAGGAGGTGAGAAAAGAGGTTCTAAAGCTCTTGGAAGTTGGGATGATATATCCAATTTCAGACAGTGAGTGGGTGAGCCCCAAGTCGTGCCAAAGAAGGGAGGAATGACTGTGATCACCAATGAGAAGAATGAGTTAATCCTAACAAGAACAGTAACAGGCTGGAGAGTGTGCATAGACTACCAGAAGTTAAATCAAGCTACTAGGAAAGACCACTTTCCTCTTCCTTTTATGGATCAGATGTTGGAGCGACTGGCCGGTTAAGCGTACTATTGTTTCTTAGATGGGTACTCGGGGTACAACCAAATTGCAGTTAATCCTGAGGATCAAGAAAAAACTTCCTTCACATGCCCATTCGGGGTGTTTGCTTACAGAAGAATGCCCTTTGGTCTTTGCAATGCACCAGCTACCTTCTAGAGATGCATGCTGGCAATTTTTGCTGATTTGGTGGAGAAATGTATTGAAGTCTTCATAGATGACTTCTCTGTTTTGGGGTCTTCATATGATGTGTGCCTAGAGAATCTTGAGCTAGTTTTGAAGAGGTGCATTGATACCAACTTAGTTCTGAATTGGGAGAAATGCCACTTTATGGTTCAAGAAGGCATTGTTCTTGGCCATAAAATTTCAGCTAGAGGAATAGAAGTGGACAAGGCCAAGGTTGATGTGATTGAGAAATTACCTCCCCCAATTAATGTTAAGGGTGTTCGTAGCTTTCTTGGGAACGTCGATTTTTACAGAAGGTTCATCAAGGACTTTTCTAAGATCGCCAAACCTTTGTGCACCTTATTAAACAAGGACCAATCCTTTCTCTTTGATGAAGAGTGCATGAAAGCATTTTTGACCTTGAAGAACAAACTCACCACAGCCCATGTGATTGTTGCTCTGGATTGGAGTGATGACTTTGAGTTGATGTGTGATGCCAGTGACTATGCTGTTGGAGCTGTCATGGGTCAACGGAGGAATAAGGTGTTTCACTCTATTTATTATGCTAGTAAAGTGTTGAATGGAGCACAATTGAACTATGCAACCACAGAGAAAAAGCTGCTAGCCATTGTGTATGCCTTGGAGAAATTTCGAGCTTATCTTATTGGAGCCAAGGTCATCGTTTACACCGACCACGCAGCCATTAAATACCTGCTCACCAAAGCCGAATCAAAACCTCGACTAATCCGTTGGGTCTTGCTACTGCAAGAATTCAACTTGGAGATAAAGGATAAGAAAGGTTCTGAGAATTTAGTGGCTGATCACCTCTCAAGATTAGTCAATGAAGAAGTTACTTGCAAGGAGGGTGAAATCAAGGATGAGTTTCCGGATGAAGCTTTGTTGTCAGTGCAAGAACGTCCGTGGTTTGCTGACATGGCAAACTTTAAAGCAACTGGTATCATTCCGGAAGACTATACTTGGCAGCAAAAGAAAAAAATTTTCCGTGATGCCAATTACTATGTTTGGGATGACCCTTATCTCTTCAAGGTAGGGGCTGATAATCTTCTAAGGCGGTGCGTAGCTCAAGATGAAGCCCAGAACATATTGTGGCACTGCCATAATTCCCCCTATTAAGGTCATTTCAATGATGAACGAACTGCAGCCAAAGTCCTACAATCGGGGTTCTTTTGGCCAACATTGTTTAAGGATGCCTATGATCATGCAAAGAGCTGTGATAGATGTCAGAGAATTGGAAATATTTCCAAACGCCATGAGCTACCATTGCAAAACATGCTTGAAGTAGAGGTCTTTGATTGTTGGGGGATCGATTTCATGGGGCCCTTACCTTCCTCTTACTCAAATGAGTACATATTAGTGGCTGTGGACTATGTTTCCAAATGGGTTGAGGCTGTGGCTGCACAAAAGAATGATGCTAAGACAGTGATCAAGTTTCTCAAGAAAAACATCTTCTCCAGGTTTGGTGTTCCAAGAGTTTTGGTCAGTGATGGGGGAACTCACTTCTGCAACTCTCAATTAAAGAAGGTGTTGGAACACTATGATGTGCGACACAAGGTGGTTTCTCCTTATCACCTGCAAACAAATGGGCAAGCAGAGGTCTCAAACCCGGAAATCAAGCGTATCCTTGAAAAGACAGTGAATGTAAGCAGGAAAGATTGGGCTCTCAAGTTGGATGATGCACTTTGGGCCTATCGTACTGCCTATAAGACACCTCTTGGACTGTCACCATTTCAGATGGTTTATGGTAAAACATGTCACTTGCCGGTTGAGATGGAACATAAGGCATACTGGGCTATCAGGTTCTTGAATTTTGATCCAACCCAATCAGTTGAGAAGAGACAATTACAGCAGAATGAATTGGAAGAATTGCGCCTCAATGCTTACGAGTCAGCTAAGCACTACAAGGAAAGGACAAAGTTGTATCATGACCGGAAGATTCTAAAGCGAGAGTTTCATCCGGGATAACTTGTGCTCCTTTACAACTCCCGGTTGAGACTCTTTCCAGGGAAGCTGAAGTCAAAGTGGTCAGGGCCATTCAGAGTTAAGCAAGTTAAGCCTCATGGAGCAATATAAGTGGAGCATGTTTCCTCTAAGGAGAGCTGGGTGGTAAATGGCCAAAGACTTAAACTCTACTTGGGCGGTGAAATTGAGCGAGCTTATTCCACCGTTGCATTGGAGAACCCCTGAAGCTTTGGTTTGTCAAGCTAGTGACAGAAAACGAGCGCTTTATGGGAGGCAACCCATCATTTTTAATCCAAAAACAAGTTAGAATGCCTTTAAATTCAATTATTTTGTGTTAGTGTGTTCTAGGTGTAGGTGCATGGTTTATCATTGTGTTTGCTTCTTAGTCGAGAAAGCATTGTGATTGTGAGGGCTTGAGGAACTTCATGTTGAGTTATGCTTGAAAAACTTGAAAATTTGCAGAAAAATTGAAATTCACGCTCAGCATGAAGTTCCAAGCTAAGCTATATCAGTGCAGAGGTAGAAAAATAGCTCTCTGGAGGTGCCAAAGCGCCAGTCCCACGCTTAGCCTCATAACTTAAACTTTGAAACTGGGAGTTCTTCCTGGAGCTGCCACACTAAGCCCCAGTCCCACGCTTAGCCTGGGAGTTCCTTTTTCATTAAATGCTGTCACACTCTCTCTCCAGACACCTATTTCTTTCCCTCTACCACTCCTCACTCTCTTACAAACACTCTCAAACCCTAAGTCTCTTTCTTTGCTTCCTTGGCCGTGTTTCTCTTGGTGTGGGTAGGCTCCATTTTCTGTCTTCTTCATCAAAGGCGCGAAGGTAAGTTCATCTCCTCTAACCTTGTGTGGTTCCCTCCATTGTATGTTTCTTGGTTCCATTTCTATTTTTCCTCACTCATCTAATACTCTTACCCATTTTTCGTGCAAACCCTTGTATCCATGGTGTTCTTGAGCTTATTTTCATGGTTGATGTTCCTTGATGATATTTGAACATTTGTGGTGGTATATTTGTGAATGGGTCTTCTTAAAACCCTTGGAAACCTTATTTTTGTGAATGTCCAGTACAAGATTCAAGTTATTTTGGTGTTCTTGGTGGTGGGTGAAGCCTTTTTGGGGCCAAAAGGGGAGCGCATTGCTGCAACCCTCACGCTGAGCATGGGCTGGGCGCTCAGCGTGTCTATGGAGTTAAAAAAAAAAAACCCAACTTGGTTGTTCATTGTTTTGCTTGATTTTGTGTCTTCCTAATTACATTCAATTATTTTGCTTTTGTAGCATGGCCAGGAGGCCATGATCAAGAGAAGGGGGGAGGTGATGCAGTTGTCGATGAAGAAGAGTCAGACGAGGCTGAAGATGATGAGGAGGAAGACTAAGCTGTTTCACTTTGGAAAACTGTGTTTTGTTATTTTGTTCTGTTATTTTGCTCTGTTATTTTGTTTTGATTATCTTGTTGTGTACTTCTTATTAACCCTTTACCTTTGGTTGCATACATATTTCAATGCCTCTGACTGTTTAGTTTTAAGGCATTTTGAAAACTGAAAAAAAAAAATCAAAATCAGGTGTGCATGTATCCCTTAGTGAACAAAGGTATTTTTAGACACAAGATCAAAAATGTTTGTGGTTGCACTCTAGGGATGATTAGAGATAGTGTGCGATTGTTACTTTTGTGGTTAATGACTGTGGCATGATACTTTTGAAAAGTTTTGAGCACCTTTAATAGCCCATGTGAGTTTTAGCCCCTCTTGCTTTAAGAGTGTTACCATTTGATTTCATGCGGTTGATTTTGCTTGAGTCTCTTTTGAGTTTGCATAGCATATGTTGTTTAGAGATGATCAAGGCAATTTTTCTTGTAAATTTGAGCCACTTGACCAAAAAGCCAACCTAACAGAAAAGTGAATCCATTGCACCCTACTTTGAGCCAAACAGTGAATTTATTGAGAACCTTGAAGCCCTTAAGAAAAAAAAAAATCTCCCACACCTTAGGCATAGGAGAGCAATCAAATTGATCATAAGGGGAGAAAAGTCTTAAGTTTGGGGTATTTTGGGGTGATCATTGTTGCTGAGCATATGGATAATTGTTGCATGTTATGGTTGTACCATTGTGGTCATTAGTCAATTGTTATTCAAATCAAAAAGAATTTCAAAAATCAAAAAAAAAAGAGGAAAAAAAATCAAAAGAGAAAGCAAAAGAAAAAAAAAAGAAAAAAAAATCAAACATCAAAAAGTGATTAAATTGTGTGAATAAGTGTGTTGTATGATCTATATGCTTTGGGTGAAGGTAGTATCTTGGGACTTCTGGGGATAGAGAAAGGAAGAAGAATTATACATGGTGATCATTAAGACTTGCTCTTCTACTCCTGTGGTGTCTTTTGTTTACCCAGAAAAACCAATTTCTTTTGTTAGCCCAGCCACATTACAACCCATGAAAGACCTTGTGATCTATGCATGATTATGTGACTGTTTGAATTTGATTGAGATGAAAAGCAAAGTTGACTTGTGTGATTCATTTGTGTAAATTTGAGAGATTCCCACCTAAATACACTTGTGTGATGAGAGAAACACTAATCTTGGTGAGGAAGAGGTTGTTCACTAATTTTCACTAGTATCATTGCCATGCTTGTTAATCCCTTTGGGAACTGTTGCAATACACTTCTGATATCAAATTGTGTGGGCACCACATTAATTGGCTGATCAAGTGTAAACATTTTTTTTTGGTGTTCAACTATTGGAAGACATGTATAGCTATTTTGTGTGATTACCAATTTTCAAATCGTGTTCAATTAGGAGATTAGGTTGTATCTTAACTTAGTTGCTTTATTTTTCTTTGCTTGAGGACAAGCAAGATCTTAAGTTTGGGGTATTGATAAGTGCTATGATTTCATTAAGTTTATGGCCTAGTTTGAAGCACTTATATCAATTTTCCTTGCTTTAGACTTTGTTTTTAACTCAAAACATATCTAAATTGTTAGGTGATCACATTTTGTTTTTGAATCATGTTTTTAGGTAACTTACAAGTATTTGGTTGTTGTTTTGTAGTTTAGGAGAAAGCTAGGAAAGAAGGAAGGAAGTCAAGCACAAAGTGGTGAATTTGAAGTTGAAGGAATTTTTGGTTAAGTTCCCAGGCTAAGCCCCAGATCCACGCTTAGCCTCAGCATGGCAGAGAATCCTTGGAACAGATTTTGATCCCCACGCTGAGCGTGGAACTGAGGCTTAGCGTGGATTTTGCTGACATGTCATTATTCACATAAGACAAAAGCTTTTATGACCAAAAAGGGAGATTTTCGAGGAGGGAAGCAAGGAGGATCATTCTTGGACTTTGTGTGGCGACTGGAGAGCTCTGGAACCTTCAAGATCAAGCTTCTTCCTTTCTTCATCATTTGTAGAGTTCTACATGTCTGTGTAGCTAAACTCACCCTTGTTGGGGTTTGATGTAACTAAACCCATTCTCATGTGTAAACTCTAAGCTATCAATCTAAGTTGTTATTCAGTTTTATTGCTCTTTTTCTGTGCATAATGCTTGTTATGGCTTGATCACCCTTAACTTGAACTTAAGGTTTTTAAGAGATTGAGAAATGATTTTAAACCTTTGACTTGAAATAGAGCAGCTAATGGTGCTTATTGCTAGAGATAGAGTAAATGCCATTGGTCTTTCTTAAGCTCTTGTTTTTAAAGCTGGTTCCTAGGTTAAACTATGCAAGAGATTGATAGTTTAAGCTAGTAACTTAGATTCCAACTTGTAAGAGATTAGGGTTGATTACTTTTGAGAGTGATTGATAAATTCTGAATAATAACTATTGTGAACTTAGTGATAAGCATGAGAGGAAGGTTTAGTGAAGCCAAACCCCAACAATTTATTAATATTGCATTAGAATCAAGTTTTGCACTCTAAGTGTTTACCAAAATACCAAAAAGAATTGTTATTGCTTGTTTACATTATTTACTGCAGCAAATCAAACTCTTATTGTTTTCCGGTAGCTTAGTTAGTATAACAAGTGAAATTGCAAAGTGTTGCGCAAGTCCCTTGGGAGACGATACTCATACTTTCATTGAACTACGTATACGATTTGGTACACTTGCCAAACGAGATAACAGTGAGCCACTGTAGGAGGGTCACCTTTGCGGAGCTCCTTGAATGGTGAGACCTTCAAACTTTCGGCGTAGCATTGCCGAGCTGTCTTCTGGTTTTCCTTGACGGAGATGACCTTACCACCACTCCCTGGGAATTTCATGGTGAGGTGCGGGGTAGACACCACGGCCCCGAGTTGGTTCAACGCCGTCCTTCCGATGATTATGTTGTAAGACGTGTTGGCTTCCATGAGGAGGTATCGGACCATGATTCACCTTGAGTCGGGAGAGGTTCTAAAGGTCGTCAGCAGGTCTACATACCCTCGAGTGTGAACTCGTTCCCCTGCAAAACTGACTAGGGGTTCTGTGTGAGGTTGGATGAAAGAGTGAGGGATGTCTAACCTGAGGAACGTCAACCAGTATAAGATGTCAGCCGAGCTGTCTTGATCGATCAGTGTCTTGTGAACCTCCCAGTTGGCGACGTCCACAACGATGACCATTGGATCATCCTGGTTGGGGCAGACGCTAGAGTAGTCGTCATCGGCGAAGGTTATCGGTGGTGTGGTTTGGTGCGGGGCTGAGGTAGCGGAGTGAACATTGTTGATACTGTGCAGGTGTTTTTTTTGCGCCGAGCTGCTAGAGCCGCCCCCTGCGAAACCACCTGCGATTGTGTTGATTACTCCCCGTAAGGGAGCTGACCCTGTGTCTTGGCTTACCTCGGCCTGCACTGCGCCACCAGCATTTTGTTGAGATCCAGAGGGTTGGTTTGTGCGGGTGCCTGCGCCGCGACCTCGCCCTCGTCCTCGCCCGTTGTAGCCTCCTCGGTGACCTTGCTGCCGCTGGACGTATTGTCCGAGGTGTCCCGCCTGGACGAGCTCCTCTATACGATCTCTAAGTGTATGGCATTCCTCGGTTGTGTGACCATGGTTCTTGTGGTACCGGCAATGCTTTGATATGTTCGCGTTATTGGGACTGTGTCCGGGTGGTGGTAGAGTGAGCAAGTTTTTGTTGCTGGCTTCCTCTAGGATATGCACTCGGGGCGCACTCAGGGGGGTGTAAAAGTTGTACCTCCCCCTTCTGCTCGCCTTAGCAGCCTTCTTGAACTGACTATCGTTGGTAACCTTCATTTTATCCTTGTGACCTTGGTTCGACTTCGCCTGTAACTTTTCGCGAACCTGGTCGCAAAGAGTAGAGTGCTCTTCCATCTGGATGTAGCCTGCAGCTCGAGCACGGAGTTCGTCCATGTCAACGGGGGGTCGCCGACACAGGCTGTCGACAAACGGTCCTGGCTTAAGTGCCATGAGCATGGCATGTAGGGCGACCTCGTGATTCAAATTTTGAATCTTAACCGAGATGCTGGCAAGGCACTCCATGAACGTCCTTAGTGGTTTGTCATCACTCTGTCTGAGACTGGCCAGAGCAGCTGACGTAATATGATGAGGCCGGCTCGTCGCTACTGTGCCATAAACCGTCTAACCAGGGTGTCAAAGCTGTCAATTGACCCTGTCGGTAGTTGAGTATACCAGACGAGCGCTGCACCCTAGAGCGAGGTCAGAAAAACTCTACACAGAACAACATCGTCATTAGTGTATAGGTTTACCTGCGTGACGTATAGGTCGATGTGCTCGTCTGGATCCATCGTGCTGTCGTAGCGGTCGATGTGGAGGGGCTTCCAGCCAAAGGGCAGAGGCGTCTCCATGATACCGTCCACAAATGGATGGCGACGAATGCCCGCCCGATTTCCAGGGGCCTGGGCAGGAGCATTGCTGACTTCATGGGCCGACCTATTCGTTGGTGCTTGCGACCAATGTGTGGCAGGCTTGGGAGTTGGTGCTCTAGGTGCAATCGGTGGTTGAGAAACCGAGTGCCCCTCTTCCTCGTGTTGGTTACTCGGTGGAGGGGGTTGATCAGAAGGGCGTCGAGGAAGCTGTGCGCGAATGCGCTCATTCCCGGTGCGTAGCGCCGCTAGGTCAATTTCGTTTACGGCGCGCAGCGCAGCCAGGCCGGTTTCGTGCTTGGCACGGATGCTTTGCAGGTCGACGACATGTTGCTACCGCATCTGTTCGACCTGTTCGATCAATCTTCTCAATGCTGCTTTGTTGTCTATGCTTGTCGTGCGATCTACGTCGTCTGTTGCTCGTCTACTATGGCTTCGGGTGAAAACCATAAGCGTGGCCGATAAGAGCTGTCTTGATCAGCCCCACGGTGGGCGCCAAATGTTCTTACCGGAGATCGGTCGTAGGGGACAATTTGCTGGCTAAGATCGGTGAGCCTCCTTCACTAGGTACGCTTTCTGTTCCAAGGCGGGGGTGGTACCTGCAAAAGAGACTTCGATGCTAAAGTTAGTGTTTGTGGGTGTATGAGTCTCGTATAAATAATGCACGTACCTTTGTGTGAATTAGAGTTTCATTGGGCCTGAGATCAGTTATGACCTATTTGGATGTCGGGCTGACGTCGCTTAGCGCGTGTCCGAGGTCACTCCACGCTGAGATGCCGAGCTCGAGCTCGGCATAGCAGTACGGATAGTACACAATGTATTTTAAACAGGTGCAAAAATTTAAAACAAACATGCAAATATTAAAGTCATACTAAAAAAATAGATATTTACAAATAAGGTAAAAGCGGTAAAAATTTAATTATTATATTTTCCATCCTAAATTCATCAATAAATGGGCCTGACCCCCTTTAAGCTTTTCTAAGAGATTCGTCATCTGTCGAAACCCAAAAAATTTTGAAATTTTGATCTTTTCCACATATGCTTTGGACTTCCTACTTGAAAATCTCATCAGTTTTGGAATGCCCAAAGGCTGGACTAAACCTTCACTGATGGTTTTTGAAAAGGTTTGAATTAGTCGCCACTGATATTTTATTTAAAACACTGGAAAAAAAAGAGTTTTCAAAAATAGATTAAGGCCTTTATAACCAGAATCAGGTTCGGGGGTTGATTACGCATGGGAAGGTGTTAGGCACTCCACAATGCCCTAATTCAGTACCCTGTGATAAATTTAGCATAATAAAAAAACATAATTAAATTATTACCCCATTTTGTTCTATTAATCATACAATGATTTACATTATATTAATTTACAAAACATATATTAATTTACAATGATTGACAGTATTTCGCTCTATAGAAGCCTCACAGACACTCAAATATATATATATATATATATATATATATATATATATATATAGAGAGAGAGAGAGAGAGTCAAATCTGACAGGTGTTTACTATGTGTGTGTGAAGTGTGGAAGACTGAGCCCTAGGCATGCTTATATAGGCACCCAGGGGCGGGGAACGACCCTTCCCAATGTTGGAACGACTGTTATGGGCCTCAAAATATCACTAGGTTGGCTGATTGGGTAGGTTCGTTCCCAACTATATTTTGTGTCATTTTTAAATTAGGAATAGTCGTTCCAAGGTTGGGAATGGTCGTTCCATGCCTCAAACTAGGGTTTTGAGTCTTCTAGGCTTCTCGGTGCCGTCTCGATCCATTTTAGTGTCTTATTGGGCCCTCGGGGGCTGCTCTTCTCGTCCTAGAGGCCTTTCATCCTGAACAAGGGTAACCCAAATAAAATCTGGTGTCTTTTACTTTCTAATGTTTGATACGACATTGGGTGCTACTTGCGTCTCAACGAGTGTTGGGGTACCTGAGAGTAGGGTTCACTCCTTGTTCTTTTTGCATCGAGTGTGGGATATGCCTTGCTAGGTGTTAATGAGGCCACGGGTCTCTATGATACTCACGTTGAACATGGATTGAGGCTCGTCGGGTGTGAGGGTTCTAGGGGAGTCCTTGTTGCTATCTTGCTAGGTGTGATATGGGTCACATCTAGCATGAGTCATCCTGGGAGTTGTGAGTGCTCTTAGGATATGCCACATAGGGCGCGTAAGAATTTTCGTCGGGCACTAATTGTATATGAAGGATGGTTCCTTATGAAAGTTAAGAGACGTGAGCATTAATTTGAATGTTGATGAGTGTTGAATGAATATGTATGCTTGATAGATTGCTTGAATGAGATACTTGATTTCTTTTGACAAATTATGTATATGGTAAAGTGTATGTATCATTGATAATAATTGTGAGCATGAAAATTGTATGTGTGACAAATTGTTGAGTATATATATATATAGTTATTTCATGATATAAAGAGTTTGTGTGTGACATGCATTATATGCACGTAAATCAGTAAATTGAGAAATCATTTTATATGCATTACTATCTTGAGATTGGTACCACATGCATCAAATTAAGAGTCCGTTCCCATTGCATTCCATATTTGCATGTAAATTAATTATGATCGATGTGTTGTAAATGAGTGATTGTGTAATTGTGATATGAGTTATTGATAATGATAAATATTTGTTATTGTTAGGTTATTGTATTAATAATGTATGGATTGTGTTTGACTATTTATCTTTTATTATATGTCATGAACTAGAGTGAAAAGTTTTCTCACTCCCATTTGTTTCCATGTATTGGCTATATGTATGTTGTTACAAGTAATGCTCAATAGGATCCTGATGATGTCGATGACGAGACTTAATCTTTGTTTTGGAAGCGCTTTAATATGATATGTGACATCGAGGCTTAGATTAGAAATTTTCTAATTTAATTTTTAGTACAAGAGTTATGTTTAATTTTATATTTCCCCATTAGTATAGAGTTTATTTTAGAGTTTGTTATGTGATACTCTTTACCCCATGTTAGAGATTTCACTTAGATTATTTATGCATGGATTGGATTAGTATTTTTATATGTGTCAAGGAGTTTTAAATCTATCTACGTATGTAGGGTAGAGGGTGTCACCATTTTCTCATTTTCAACACTTTCAAAAATATAATTCTCTTTGTAAGTAACTAAACAATCCTTTATTCCTTTATTTCTCTTATCAAAATTTTAAGTTTGTTTTTTTAAATAGTATAATATGGGGAATTTTTTACTGAAATAAAATTTTTTAAATTTTTTTTTACCAAAATAACACCTGTTCCAATTTATTTACAGAAGTAGCACCTTTTACTGTTCACACTCAGAATTCGATTCCTCGGGAACCGAATTCTGAGCTGTTAATTTTTTTTTTGCTCAAAATTCGGTTCCCAGGGAACTGAATTCTGAGTAGTGTTTAAACTTTTTTTTTCTTTTCTGTTTGTAGCTAGCTCGGGGGGTGTGTGAATGTTGAAACTGGAACGGCCCGTTCTCCAAGCAGAACGGACCGTTCTGCTTGCACGCGTAGTATGTTATTTTTGAAACTAGAACGTCCAAGCAGAACAGCCCGTTTTGATCCATTCGTCATGTGTGTATTTTTGGATCCGGAACGGCCCGTTCTGAAAGGAGAATGGGCCGTTCCGGATTCAGTTTTACACCATGCTCAGATCCAAAAATGCAAAAAAAATAAATTAAAAAAAAAATTTAACCGCTCAGAATTCGGTTCCCCGGGAACCGAATTCTGAACGTGAACAATGAAAGGTGCTACTTGGGTAAATAAAGTGGTACAGGTACTTTTTTGGTAATTTTTTTTTAAAAGTTTTATTTTAGTAAAAAATTCTAATATGGGTTTGGGTCAACCATTGCCTTTTTCAAGGCTAGTCCAACAATGACAAAAGTCTAAAAGGAGAAGCATATTTTATATTATTTATCTATTTAATGTGAGCTCTATTTTAATATAGTATGATTTTTAATTAATATTTTATTATTTGATATGATACATGTTTTTATGAAATGTATTTTATTAAAGTTAAGTATATATTATTTTAATTAAAAAGGAGGAAGTGTATTTGATTATTTTTAATTATTTTATATAAAAAAGAAGGGAACATGTAGTGGAAATTTT
The DNA here is from genome assembly GCF_000230855.2 of Cajanus cajan. Classification (NCBI taxonomy): domain Eukaryota; kingdom Viridiplantae; phylum Streptophyta; class Magnoliopsida; order Fabales; family Fabaceae; genus Cajanus; species Cajanus cajan. Next base: position 8,641,793 of record NC_138518.1, read on the forward strand.
GTTGTTGTTGTTGTTATTATTATTATTATTTAATTTTATTTGAGAAAAGGGAGTTACGGAAGTTATCAGGAGTTAAGGGGAGAGTTTCATTTTCATGCTTCTGACTTCACTCTCCTCTCACGCTTTTGAAGAACAGTGAGAGTTCCAAGAAGAGGAACAACCGGATTTCATTCGTGCTTCGACTCCTACTCATCAACGTAAGGGGAGAGTGAGAAATCTCACTTGGGAGTGTGGGAATAACTGTTAGGTTTATGAAATCCTTTGCCTGATGTATGCCTATGAAAATAGACACTTTATGAATGTTTTCTGTTTTGCTTTTTGATTATTTTGTTGCATCTTCAAATCCTTTTTCCCAATATTTTTCAAAAAATGAAACAAGACCTATTAATTGATAAGCAACATTTATACGCATATCTTTGGATTACAAACTTTTATTGAGTTAACTGCAAATAATATATCATACTAAATAGTCATGCCTAACAAAAACTCAAAATTTTCAAGTTTATAATAAGTTGCTAAACATTCAATTTCACTTTTAATTTTAGAATAATCACTAACTTCAACTATTTTCAATAAAGAATCTTTTATTTGTGTTTGCATTGATAACTTATTCACCCATTTCATTAAGTAATATTTCTTTACTTTCATTTTCATTTGCATCAACATTGCTAATTTGTTCATTCAAGAAGCACTCACCTGGATTTTATATTTTTCTTTTGTTTATTTTATAAATTTATCAATGGATCCCTTTTGCGATTCAATTAAAACTTCAACTCTTGTTTTGTCTTTTAAGTTTAGAATAACCTGATTCATATTTTCAGGTCATTTATATATTTTTATATAAAATCAATGAATCTTTTCTAAGTAGATCAAATTATAAAGAAAATAAATCATTAGACTATGAATAAAAAAATTTAGAACAATAAAACCTGATTGATAGAAGATTTCTTCACAACTTCACATGAAAGTTTCTTTCTAAATCTCAAGAAATTAATTTTTTCAAAAGTATTTATTCTCACTGTATCAAGTATTAAAATAATAAATAATTAATTGAAGGAAATGAATATGCAATACAAAAATGGTTACTATTTCTAAACAATAAAAAAATTAAATTTAAAATTATTAAGTGATCGGACTTGACTTGATAATAATAAATAAGTAATAACTTATCAAAAAAAAAATTGATTGCCGAATTGGTCACTTTTGGTTAAGCACATTCAATTCCGGGTCTAAACTCCAAATCCTATACTCAAGTCTTAATATTTAATATAATAATCATTTTTATTTTTGAGAATTGTAGAAAAGTTTTTATAATATATTTTATACAATATGCAAAGAAAGTTTAAACTTTCACGACAACCATAGAAACGTACTTTTAAGACCAAAATTTGTGAGTGATTTAGTATTTGAATAAGGAAAATACTTTATCCTCCGAAAATGAAAGCCGAAAGTTTGTCCGAATGATTAAAAAATTATTATTTTTTAATAAATTTATTATAAAATAATTATTTTATAATAAATTTATTATAAAATAATAATATTTTAATCATTCGGATGAATTTTCAACTTTTGTTTTCGGACTCTGTAGCAAAGCTCTTTGAATAATGATGAGAGAATGTCAGAACGTGGTTATTGTTTTGTTGATCAACGAAATACTTTTTTTGTCCTCTACAGTGCTGTAGATGCTTACAAGTTATAACCTTACACACAGTCGGTAGTCACTAGGGATGGTAATGGGTCTTATGGGGATGAGTAATAGTAAACTCGTCTCTCGTTCCGCTGAATGAAAATTGACCTCGTACTTATCTCATATTCGCGCGAGTATCCATTAAGCGGGTATCCATGAATTTCTTGAATATCCACGGATATCCATGAATATTTATAAAATTTTTAAGAAATTAAAAAAATTATATTATAAAATTTTAAGTTTATATTTTAATGTCATTGAAATATTAAAAATAAAAATTCAATGTTAATGTTGAACTTTTATTTAACGTTAATTTTGTCGAAATAATAATAAAAACTCAAGATAATCAATAACTTAAAATACATCAATCTCACAAGTAAGTTAAAGTCTCATTACAAAGCTACAATAATTCAATTTCATAATTCTAAATGAAAGTACACAACTTAAAATACATAAATTTTATTGGTCCAATCAAAGCTAGAAAATTAATCAAATTACATCCAACATAATTTTATAACATGCTTAACACATGTCGGTAATTTTATCAACCTCATTTTTGTAAGAAAATAAGATGAGAGAGTGTAGTTTTAGGATTATGTGGTACAAGGATAATTAGGATATTTAAGAAATAATATTAAACGGGTACCCGCGAGTATGAATATCATCATACCCGCCCCCGCCCCATTTATAAGTGGGTAAAAAATTATCCTTCCCCATTATCCGCGGGTACCCAATTAGCCTATCCATTTATTATCCGTAGCGGATTTTATCCACAGATACCCGCGGGTGCAGATATTTTTGCCATCCCTAGTAGTCACACACACATTGTCTCACTTACACTGTCATAGTGAGAGAAAAAGGCTAATAAAATTAGAGAGAGTGGTTGCCAAATAAAAAAAAATTGAGTTCAATTAGTATTGGGGTTAATAGAGTTTAAAGAGTGAGACACAGAGTCAGAGAGAATAAATTAGAAATAATAGTAAAAGTAGGAGAAAAGTCACAAAGAAAGAAATAGGCAAAAAATACTAATTTGGTCTCTTATAATATTTTAAAATTTTAATATAGTCTCACTTTAATTTTTTGTTTCAATTTGGTACTCCAATAAGTTAAATCATTGCAATGTCGGACTTTCCATCCAAATTTCTTAAACAGAGTTAACTGTTAGCCACGTGGATGCCACATAGATGCATAGGTGGCAAGGTCCCATGTCTTCCTCCTCCTCCTTCTTTAATGCATTTGGAACGGCCCGTTCTGGTCCCAGAATGCCAATCACAAACGGTCAATGATTATAGTTCACGCCTGTGATTCTAAATCACGATTGTAAATTATACTACATTTGGAACGACCCGTTCCAAATGAAAAATTAACACATGACGAGTGCAAACAGAACGGGCCATTCTGGTTTCAAAATGGGTCGTTCCAGATGCATTAAAGGAGGAGGAGGAGGACATGGGACTTTGTCACCTATGCATCTACGTGGCATCCACGTGACCAACAGTCAACTCCGTTTAAGAAATTTGGACGGAAGGTCGGACATTGCAGTAATTTAACTTATTGAGGACCAAATTGTAACTAAAAAATAAAGTGAGACTAAATTGAAATTTTAAAATATTATAAGGGACCAAGTTAGTATTTTTGCCAAATAAATAATAGCTTATGGGATGGAACAAATCACTATTAATTAGAGAAAGAATTGGTTACATAATTATTATTTATTTAAAATAAAATTAATATTTATGAGGAGAGAGAAAATTATGATAAAATGAGTCTTTTTCCAGAAAAATTATTCAGTTGCTGTTAATAATGTAATATTATTTATTTTTTATTTTTATAAATATTAGTAATAAGTATTTTTTAGGGGCCCTATAAGTGACTTTTTTTAGGGACATAAAGAGAGTGCTTTAGTAGTTTGTGAGTTGGGCCGGTCCTCCTTCACACCAATTAACTTGAATTGTCTTGATTATAAGTAAGACATTCTTTAACAAAATATAAAGGATATTAAGAACAACACTTGAAAATGAACTTGGTAAGATTTCAATAGGTTTTAAAAAATTATATATTTTTTAAATTATAAATTATATTTATTAAAATTAGAAACTAAATATTTATAAAACATAAAACAAAATTTAATATATTGACAAATAAACAAAAATATTTTTTACTTATAAACAATAATAATTCCATATTATTTAGTTATTTACTATTTTCTATGACTAATTTTTTAACCAAATTCAATTTCTTATTTTTTTTTATTAATATATATGTATATATATATATATATGCTAATTAATTACAATTTTAAATTATTTGTTATTTAATACTTATTAAGATTACAAAGATGGTCGCAATGAGAATTAAACCTAGGTCCTCATACTTCTAACTACCTCAGTCTCTCTCCATCCAACCACTAGGCTGATCCTAGTGGTTTCAATTTTTTTTTATATTTATTAATACTAAAAAATAATTGATTATAATTAATTACTTTAATTATAATTTTATTAAAAAATTTGATTGGATTTAAGTTACTAAAAAAATTTGATATTTATTTGATTGTGTTAAAAAGTAATTGATTGAAAAATACAAATTAAAAAACATGATTTATGTGAGAAGGAAAATAGAAAACAACATAAAAGATAAGGAAAAAAAAAGGATTATGAAGATTGAAAATATGAGAAGAGAATACTCAAATCAAGTCTTAGTCATGTACATCTTTTTAAGGCACTACTAAGTCTTGACACCATAAAGCCACCATCTACAATTCTATATTGAACACAAAAAGATAAACAAACAAAAAATTTGATACTAAAAACACAAAAAATAAAAAGGAAAAAACTAATGAAGTATGAGTATAGGTGAAAGAGAGAATACAACATGAAATATTTCACTTATGGACTAACAAAAAGAGTTATAAGATTATTAAATAAAAACATTGAAAACATTTAATTAACATTAAAAATCATTAAAAATATGATGTCTAATTGGTGTCATTAAATTTATTAAAGACTAATAATTTAGTTTTATAATTAATAGAAAATGTTTGAATTTTTAAAGGGAGAAGAGTTTTAGAAAATAAATAATTTTGAGTGAAATTTTTTTTAAAAAGACTATTGTACCTTTAATGATATAGATATATAAAGGAATACTTCCCATTAGTCTCCATTTTTTTTTAGATATCTAAACTCTTTTATTATACGTACCATAATAGTAGGTGAAGGAAAAGAATACAACATGAATAAAGATTACTTATGCACCAACAAAAGACTTAACATTAAAAATAATTAAAAACATGATGTCTTAATTGGCATCATTAAATTTATTAAAGAGTAATAATTTAGTTTTTATAATTAATAGAAAATGTTTTTTGAATTTTAAAAGGGAGAAGAGTTTTAGAAAATAAATGAGCCTCCTCAACTGTGTAGTTTTGAGTGGAAATATTTTCAAGAAGACTATTCTACCTTTATTAACATAGATATATAAAGGAATACTTCCTATTGGTCTCCATTTTTTTAGATATCTATACTCTTATTATATGTACCACAGTAGTAGGCGAAGGGGAAGAATACAACATGAAATAAAGATTACTTATGGACTAACAAAAAGACTTATAAAATTCATAAAAATAATCAAATAAAAATCATTGAAAACACATAATTGACATTAAAAAAAAAAAAAAAAAAACTTGATATCTTAATTGGTGTCATTAAATTTATTAAAGACTAATAATTTAATTTTATAATTAATAGAAAATGTTTGAATTTTAAGAGGGAGAAAAGTTTTAGAAAATAAATGAGTCTTAATGTAGTTTTGAGTGAAAATTTTTTTTTCAAGAAAACTATTCTACGTACCTTTAATGATATAAATATATAAAGGAATACTTTACATTAGTCTCTTTTTTTTTTTTTTTAAGATATCTATACTCTTTTATTATATGTACCACAATAATAGGTGAAGGAGGAGAATACAACATGAAATAAAAAATAGTTATGGATTAACAAAACACTTATAAAATCCATAAAAATAATCAAATAAAAACCATTGAAAACACATAATTGATATTAAAAATCATTAAAAACATTATGTCATTGGTATCATTAAATTTATTAAAGACTAATAATTTAGTTTAATAATTAATAGAAAACGTTTGTGAATTTTAAAAGGGAGAAGAGTTTTAGAAAAAAATGAGTCTCTTCAACCGTGTAGTTTTGAGTGGAAAAATTTTCAAAAAAACTATTATATCTTTAATAACATAGATATATAAAGGAATACTTTCCGTTGATCTCCATTTATTTTAAATATCTATACTTTTTTATTATATGTGTTGAGTTTGATATATTATCTTATCTTTAGGATTATGTTTCAGGATATTTAGGAGTTTATCTATTTTTGTTTAATTATCTCTCTAGTATTATCTTTCTGTTTTCCTGCTTCTGTTATATGCCTATTTAAAGGCTTGATTATTCTTCAATAAAGGTATTCATTCTCCAATTTGTTTAGAACCTGTTCTTGATCTTTACAAATTGGTATCAGAGCTCCATCCTGGGGCCTGATAAATAAAAAAAGCAGCAGTCTTTGAGTGATTCACAAAATGAATGAGGATAAGAATTTCATGACACCTGCCATACCACGCTTCGATGGTCACTACGACCATTGGAGTATGCTTATGGAAAACCTTTTGAGGTCGAAGGGGTATTGGAATTTGGTGGAGACTGGTTATGCAGAACTAGCAAAAGGAGTAGAGTCAACTGAGGTGCAAAAGAAGGAGTTGGAGGATCTGATGATGAAAGATCTCAAAGTTAAGAATTACCTGTTTCAAGCCATTGATAGGACAATTCTTGAACAGATCCTAGAGAAACGCACAGCCAAACAGATATGGGACTCGATGAAAAAAAAGTTTGAAGGGAATGCAAGAGTGAAGCGCTCAATTCTACAAGCATTAAGGAGAGATTTTGAAGTGCTAGAGATGAAAGTTGGTGAAACCATAACTGAGTACTTTACTCGAGTTATGGCCATAGCCAATAAGATGAGGAGCAATGGAGAGAACATGAAGGAAGTCACCATCGTGGAGAAGATCCTTAGAACTTTGACTGAGAAATTTAACTATGTTGTTGTCTCAATAGAAGAATCTAAGGATATTGATACACTTTCTGTTGATGAACTACAAAGCTCTTTAGTGGTTCATGAACAAAAGTTTATCAAGCCAAACAGAGAAGAGCAGGCACTAAAAGTGAGTTCAGAGAACTCATTTGGCACAAGGGGGAAGAGACAGAGGCAGAGGTAGAGGGAGAGGAAGAGGAAGGCAAAACATCAATCGAGCCACAGTTGAATGTTACAAATGCCACAAGCTAGGCCACTACCAGAATGAATGTCCACTATGGGACAAGGAGGTGAATTATGCAGAGTTTGATGAAGAAGAAGAGATATTGCTCATGTCCTATGTTGATCTACCTCAAAATAATTCAGAACAAGAGGAGGCTTGGTTTTTGGATTCAGGATGCTCAAATCATATGTGTGGAGATAAATCAAAGTTTAGTGAGATGGATGAAATTTTTAGGCATTCTGTGAAACTTGGAAACAACACAAAGATGAATGTGCTTGGCAAAGGCAATGTAAAATTAAGCATAAATGGTGTCACTCATGTGATACAAGATGTTTTTTATGTACCTGAACTAAAAAACAATCTCTTGAGTATAGGTCAGCTACAGGAGAAGGGACTAACCATCATGATTAAGTCAGGAACTTGCAACATCTATCATCCACACAAGGGACTAATCCTACAGACCAATATGACTTCTAACAGGATGTTCATATGATCTGCTGGAACTCCAGAGAAGAAAGAAGCATGCTTCAACACTATCTCACATGATCTTCCTCATTTGTGGCATTGTAGGTTTGCTCATCTTAGTTACAAAGGTTTGAAACTGCTTCAAACCTTGAATATGGTACATGGATTACCCGAGCTACCTGCCTCTACAATTATGTGTACTGATTGTGTCAAAGGCAAGCAGCACCGTGAGCCAATGTCTAAAAAAAGTAAGTGGAGAGCAAGCCAAAAGTTGCAGCTGATTCATGCAGACATATGTGGTCCAATTACTCCAGCATCTAATAACCAAAAGAGGTACTTCTTGTGCTTCATAGATGATTATTCTAAAAAAGCATGGGTTTATTTTCTTTTGGAAAAATCAGAAGCTTTCTACCACTTCAAATGTTTCAAAACACTTGTTGAGAAAGAAAGTGGTCTGCTCGTCAAAGTTTTTTGTACAGATAGAGGAGGAGAATTCACTTCTTCAGAATTTAATGAATTCTGTGAGTTAAATGGGATAAAGAGGCAGTTGACCACAGCCTATACTCCACAACAAAATGGAGTGGCTGAGCGAAAAAATAGGACTATAATGAATCTTGTGAGATCAATGTTGTCAGAAAAAAATATTCCAAAGATTTTTTGGCCTGAAGCTGTAAAGTGGACAGTATATGTTTTGAATAGATCTCCTACCTTGGCAGTTAAAGGAATGACACCTGAAGAAGCATGGAGCGGTGAGAAACCTTCAGTTGAGCATTTTAGAGTATTTGGATGTGTGGGGCATGCACATATTCCGGATGCTAAGAGAACAAAACTAGAGAACAAGAGTATTAAATGTGTTCTTCTTGGTGTCAGTAATGAATATAAGGGGTACAAGTTGTATGATCCAGTCTTAAAGAAGGTAATAATAAGTCGAGATGTTATTTTTGAGGAAGATAAACAGTGGAATTGGAGCACAAACAACAAAGAAACTGTACAAGAGGACTTAGAATGTGAGGACAGTGAATTTGCAAACGATGATTGTGAACAGATTGATATCAACACAAATAAAGAAGGAGAAAGAGATGAAACTGATCAGGCTGCCGCTTCAAATAACATAAATCAGAGTGTCACAAGTGGAGAAGGTAGAGTGAGACATGCTCCAAGTTGGATGGATGATTATGTTTCAGGAGAAGGGTTATCGGATGGTGAAGATGTCATTAACATGGCTCAAATTGATAATTCTGATCCCATTTATTTTGAAGAGGCAGTAAAGAGTACTAAGTGGAGACAAGCCATGGAGGTTGAAATCAAAGCAATAGAGAAGAATCACACCTGGGAGCTGGTTGAGTTACCAAAGAATGCAAAAAAAATTGGAGTCAAATGGATCTATAAAACCAAACTGAATGAACATGGTGAGGTTGATAAATTTAAAGCACGACTGGTGGCTAAAGGATATTCACAAGAGCATGGAATTGACTACAATGAGGTTTTTGCTCCAGTTGCTAGAATGGATACAGTCAAAATGATTATAGCTCTTGCTGCACAAAGAGGATGGAAGATCTTTCAACTGGATGTAAAGTCTGCCTTCCTTCATGGAACCTTGAGTGAGGATGTTTATGTTGAACAACCAAAGGGGTATGAGAAGAAAGGAAGTAAGCATATGGTGTATAAACTGCACAAGGCTTTATACGGCCTAAAACAAGCACCACGAGCTTGGTTTAGTCGCATTGAGTCTTATTTTGTTACTGCAGGTTTTCAGAAAAGTCAGAATGAGCAGACACTTTTCTTCAAACAGAGCAAACTTGGTAAAATTCTCATCATCAGTGTTTATGTAGATGATCTCATATACACGGGAGATGATGAACTTATGATGGAAGACTTTAAGAGGTCTATGCATAGAGAATTTGACATGACAGATTTGGGAATGATGAGGTTTTTCTTAGGAATTGAAGTACTGCAGTGTTCAGATGGAATTTACATATGCCAAAAGAAATATGCTCTAGAGATTCTTAGGCGTTTTGGAATGGAAGAAAGTAATCCAGTATGCAATCCTATTGTACCTGGTTACAAATTATGCAGAGATGAAGAAGGAATCAAGGTAAATGAAACTCATTTCAAACAAATGGTGGGCAGCTTGATGTACATTACAACCACTCGACCAGATTTGATGTTTGTGGTAAGCTTAATTAGCAGGTATATGTCTCAGCCAACAGAAATGCATGCTAAAGTGGCTAAAAGGATTCTTAGGTACTTAAAAGGGACTAAGAATTATGGAATTCTGTATAAAAAGGGAGGAATTGAGGAATTGCTAGCCTACACTCATAGTGACTATGCTGGAGATTTGGAAGACAGGAAAAGCACCTCAGGATATGTGTTTATAATGAGTGGAGGCTCAGTTTCTTGGTCATCTCGAAAGCAACCAATTGTTACTCTATCCACACTAGAAGCCGAGTTTATTGCAGCAGCAGGGTGTGCCTGTCAAGCAGTATGGATGAGAAAAGTTCTGAAGGAGCTGGGTTATAAGCAAGAAGGAAGCACAGTGATAAAATGTGACAATTGCTCTACTATAAAACTGTCCAAAAATCCAGTTATGCATGGGAGGAGTAAGCACATAGATGTGAGGTTTCACTTCCTCAAGGATCTTACTAAAAATAATGAAATTGAGCTTGTCCATTGTGGAACACAAGATCAAGTAGCTGATGTGATGACCAAACCTTTAAAGTTGGACTCATTTCAGAAACTTCGAGTACAGCTTGGAATGTGTGAAGTTCCAGAATTAAACAAAGTGCATGACTGCAATTAGTTTAAGGGAGGATTTGTTGAGTTTGATATATTATCTTATCTTTAGGATTATGTTTCAGGATATTTAGGAGTTTATCTATTTTTGTTTAATTATCTCTCTAGTATTATCTTTCTGTTTTCCTGCTTCTGTTATATGCCTATTTAAAGGCTTGATTATTCTTCAATAAAGGTATTCATTCTCCAATTTGTTTAGAACCTGTTCTTGATCTTTACAATATGAACCACAGTAGTAGGCAAAGGAGAGTAATACATGAAATAAAGATTACTTATGGACTAAAAAAGAAACTAATAAAATCCATAAAAATAATCAAATAAAAACCATTGAAAACACATAATTAACATTAAAAATCATTAATAACATGATGTCTTAATTGGTGTCATTAAATTTATTAAAGACTATTAAATTAGTTTTATAATTAATAAATTGTTTGAATTTTAAAAGGGAGAAGAATTTTAGAAAATAAATGAGTCTCAACTGTGTGGGTTTGAGTGGAAAATTTTACAAGAAGACTATTCTACTGCTAATAATATAGATATATAAAGGAATACTTCCTATTGGTCTCTATTTTTTTTTAAGATATCTATACTCTTTTATTATATTTTTTTCTATTAACATATTTCTTAATGAAATAAGGATAAAGCAGAAAGAATATATATAAAAGAATAATTCTTTACTCTATCAATAATAACTACTAATTTATTTTTAACCACCCTTGGTCTCTAATTTGTTTAAGACTATTAAGGAGAGAAGAAAGACACTAAAAGGGGGATTGAATAGTATCAATAAAAATCTCCACACTTTTTAAAATAGTGAAGTATTAATGTGACAATGTAGGCAAAAAAAGAAGAGCAAAGAACATAAGGTGTATTTTTATATTGATTCGTCTTAATTATTGAGACTATGTCTAGTTCTTGATCAACTTGATCAAATACCACTATCTTTTACAAAGATACAAGTAGTCTTTCACAAGCCACTTTTGGCAGTATTCTTTGACTTGTCTATTCAAATAATTACCCAAGTATTCTTTGAACAATGAAGCCTTTCCAAATTTCAATAACGTAATATTCTTTAAAACAAAGCCTCTTCAGGCTTTAACATGTCAAGTATTCTTTGAAACAAAACCTCTTTAGGCTTCAAGCAATAACATAAAGTTAAAGTTGGGAAATCACTTGTTATTTCGTCTTAGTTTTAAGACTTTGATACCACCAAATTAAGTATAGAGTTTTGACAAAAAAATGAATGAATTTTCTTTTACAATGGTTGTTCTCTATTCTTTCCGAGTGTTCAAACCTCTTTATATAGGTGCTTCATGAAGATGAACATTGCAAATAATTGAATTTCTCTCATTGGTTTGTTTCATTTATCTTTGTCTTCCTTCTTTGTAGAGGAAAATGTCCATTAGTGCATTAAATGCATTTCATTAAATTGTCACTCCTTATCTGATCAAGGAGACTACTTATTTCCTTTAAGGTACAAAATGAGGAGAATTGTTATGTGTGTCAATCATAAATGGCTTTATATGAGACTTTGCACACCTCGAGGGATTCACTTATTGTTTCTCTGATGAAAAACATATATTCATTCCTTTTTGAAGTATGAGTACCAAAAAAGCTTTTATTCCTTCGATTTGTTAAGGAATAATATGGACAAAGATGTTTTGGTTATAAGACATCATAAATGACATGTAGTAAATCTATTCATCTTAGATAGACAAAGTGATTTGTCTAAAAGGCTACACATCATTATAATTCATTGTGTGTTTAATTTTGTCTTTCTAAGTGATCTGAAAAAAAATTCTTTAATAAAAATGTCTAAGTTTATTAGCATTTAAACTTATGTTTTAAAGGATTCAAGATTGTGTTGTGATTTAACAATATTTCCCTTTTTGATGGTGACAAACACATTTTTGAAAAGAGTAACTTTTTAAGTGCATCAGATCTAGTCAATTTTGATTCTAAGACGAATGATTAATATTCAAGATATTTCAATCAAAACATGTGCTTGCAATTTTTGATGAAGTAACATGTGAAGAATTACTATTTTCTTTTATCTAAAAATATATAATCACTTAGAGCGAAAAGAAATCATGACATGTTCAGAAAAACTATATATCATTTCAGTAGAGTTTATTAAGTTAAAAGATGATCTTGAATTTCTCAAGCTTTCAAGTTTTAATAATAACAAACAATTAAAACTCTTTTATAAAAGAAAATATCTTTTGCAAAATACACATCAGATGAAGCATAAGACGCAAAATGTTAGACGAATAATGTGTCATTTCTTACTTCCTAAAGTCTTAAATATGTATCATTTATAATGAATAACGACTACTTGTTGCATGAATAACTAATTCTTTAACAGATCAAACTAAGAAAGCTTGTTAGAACTCACAAATTTTTCAAAGTGAATGAAGCTTGCATAACAAACAAGGGCAAATAGATGCCTATAATCATGGAGAAAGTCCAAAAAGTTGATGCAGAACCTGGTCCTCCATAACACACACCACAAATAGTCCATTTAATAGCCTAAAGCTGATAAGTATCCTCCTTGATAAGATAAAAAGTTATAAGTTGGTGAAATACAATTAATACAAACATTTAATGCATTAACAAACACTTCTCACCTCAAGGAACTTATAATGAAGACAGATGAAGCAAGCTTAAGGTTTTGCAACGATCATTTTCACCTGGGCTATTATATAAGAAGCTTCAAGATTAGAATGAACAGGCTCTCTTGAAAAAATTGAAAAGAAAAATTCATTTTGTAAAGCCCTTTTTACTCATAATTGTTGTATCACATCTTGATAGGAAGACAAAAGCAACTTGTAAACCTTAGTAACTCTTAGTTATTTGGTTTGAGCTTGGAGAGGCTTATCTATAAAGGATTACTTGTATGTTGAGCTTAGAGAGGCTTGTTAGCAAAAGAATACTTGTCGTTTGAGCTTGGAGAGACTTATTTGTAAAAGAATACCTGTTCTTTAAGCTTGGAGAGGCTTTTCTATAAAAGAATACTCAATTTTAAGCTTGGAGAGGCTTTGTGTGAAAAGAATACTTTGGGTAGATTGCTTGAAGAAGAAATTCAAAGAACACTTAGGTTTGAGTCATAAGTGGCTTGTTGAAAGAATACTTATATCTTGTTTAAGATAGTGGAACTCAATCTAGTTGAATTAAGAACTTGACGTAGTCTCGGTAGTTGATACGAACCAATATAAAATATTGTGTGCTTTATTTGCCTCTTCTCTAACACTCTTTACTATTAGCGTTACTATTTCACTACTTAAAAAGGTGCGAGTTTTTTTATACATGCTATTTAAATCCCCTTCTAGTGTCTATCTTTTCTCTATAGTTTGCTATCAGAGCTCAACCTTTGATGGGTTTGAGAATTTAACCGTGTTAAAGGAAAAAGATCTATTATGAGAAGTAGTGAAGGCCAATTTATACTAGAAGGAACTTTTTTTATAAGGCCACCAGCCTTCAATGGAAAAGACTACTCATATTGTAAGGATAGAATTAAGATGTTCATTAACTCCATCCAATACTACCTTTGGAAGATCATCACACAAGGAGATGTATTTGTTACTAAGCTTGAGAGCCAATACACTCATGAGGGCAACAACATTCTACAGCTTAACAAAAAGTCATATACATCTTGGTGTTCTCCTTATCTAGAATTAAATTCAACAAGTTCTACATTTACTCAATGACTAAAGAAATGATGGAAGCCATCATGATAACCCATGAAGATACCAAGGATATTAGACTCAAACAAGATGTCACTCTTCAAAGACACTATGTTGTTCTCCATTAAGGAGAACAAAACCATTGACAAAATGTTTGGGAGGTTCCAAATAATTCTAAATGGATTAAAATCCCTAGTAACTAATATTAAGATCTTGGATAGCCTTCAAAAGATTTGATAGCCCAAAGCCACAACAATCCTAGAGGCACATGACTTGAAGGCTCTTACTCTTGACAAAATTGTTGGAGCTCTATGAGTTCATGAAGTTCACTTGAACAATATAGACCATCTTAAAGGTAATGAGTCTGTTGCTTTTTGATTTTTTTATTTTTCTTTAATAATTATAGATAATTAATTACAAATGAAATTTTTTTGAAAACTATTTTAAATTAAATTTAATTAATTTATATAAAACTTTTATGTTATATAATAAGAAATATTTATATTATATATTAAAATTTAATTTGTATTATAAATCAATGAATGTTAGTATGAAAGTGTAATTTTTCAATTTTAGGATGAATTTTAAAAGGTTTTATAGGAACATTTTTGAGACCTGAAAGTGATATTGTTGGATTGATTGACATAAAAAGTATAGGAAATAGTTGGGTGAAGGAAAAAATTAACTTAGTAGAGGCATAATAAAAGGCCATGAAGTGAGTCAATTGATATACTTTGTTGGTACGATTAAAGTAGTTAAACAACCTCTCAATCCACATGACATCTCAGAACATCATGACAAAATTAATTTTTATCCTTGCATTGCCTAACAACTCAAAAATATCATGATACCATACATATTTCTTCAACAACTGTCAAAGAAAATGATACCTAAAGAGTAATACTCATCCAAATGATCTCAAACCTATCTCAAAAGAAATCTAAGAGAATAAGCTACAACTCTTATGGAGACATGAGATTCTAAAAAGATCATTTTCTTAGCTAAAAATTCAAAAACCACCACAGATATATTCAGCGCTTACAACTAGACCTTTGATCACTAAAGTAGCTATAACTAGAGTTCTAGACCTCCATTTTACTTGATTCTAGTTGCATTGCAAAGATAACGTCCAAGATTACAACTTTTGTGAAGATCATAAAATCTAAATCTATCAATACGGTACTCATACTGGCACAACAAAACTGAAGCGAAAATATCCTCTACACCAGACAACAATAGTGTATCAATATATCTAAGGCCACAAAAATACCTCAACCCTTCCAAACTCACACCTCAAATTCATATTCAAGCTTCCCACTACAATCCTAAACCAAAAAAACTCACATATTTAGCACAACAGACTTAGAAAATAAAAATCACATGCTACCTAAACCATAAAAGGTTAACATCCAAGCACCAAAACTCAAGGAAATCACCGACATTTCAGCCTTTCATTAAGAACAGTCAACTCCAATTCTCAACATATAACCTCTTAAGATTCAATCGCTACAACTATAGGTTTTAGAAACTCCATCAACCGTAAACTCTTAATAAACTCGACAAATCACTGTCTCACCCGCATCCAAGGTTCCAATAGTTTCTAGTTGATTAGCACGATGCTTCGTCCACTACTACTTGCACATATGCTCGCAACACGAGCGATACCACCCAACCACTATTTCTTACGTAAGCAAGAAGTAGCAAAACAAACAAGTAATCACGAGAATGAAGAAAAACAATCATAAATAGTGTCATCTAAGCAATATGATGCCTATCAGCCAAATTCTTGAGAAAAAAAATACACATAATTAAATAAACAACAAACATAATCAATCATCACACTAGCATATCAATAAGTTTCACAATCAATTCATTCCATCATTCATCTACCAAATAAGCATAGTAGACTCATAACTCACGACCGATTGGATCGACCTGTTCTGATACAGCTTAATGTGATTCCCTCTACCCCAACATACATATACAATAATTATAAAAAAAATAAATTTTTTCATCATTTAAAACCAAATTTCTAACCACGTAAGGGTAAAGAGCTCACATTCATAAACTTAATCCAAATAACATGCCGGTATAATTACAAAGAAATAAAACTGAATTTTCCAAAATAATTTAATAAGAACATCTCAAACTAATCCTATCTATGCCCCGATGTCACATATCCTATCAGAGCAAAGTCCAACATAGAAGCCTAAGCTTCATCACCAACATCCTCGGTCTCACGCTGATGATCACCTGTATAACAGTCAAAGAAAAATAACACGAGAAAAGGGAGTGAGAAACATCTCACTCTGGCTCACAGCGTAGAAATATACGCCGGATAACAAAACACAAACAAAACAGGTATAACGTAGATAAATTAATAATAACATCATATCTCACTCATCCAAGACATAAACCATCACTTTATCATATAACATTAAAAATGCATAAGTATGGACATGGACTACATATTATCATGCATGTGGCACCAGTAAAACATCACATGGCATATTGTCGCTAGCAATACACGAAGAGTAGTATAAGAGTACATTCCAAGTCACACCTTCTGCACACTCTCACTAGAAGGACATGCTACTAGGGTCTCGTCGGGATAGCTAAGCCGCGCAAGATACATCCCATGCACACAATGGGCGAGACTAGGACTTCTAAACCAAGCTATCCCCAAGGACTAATCCCCAAAGCTTTTACACTAGAGGGCCTTCCCTGGCGGTGTATTCCATATCGTACCCTTAAGAACATTTATGCAAATGATGCATGTCAATCAAGAATTTATGCATTCTCATATCACATTTTCATGTTTCATTTTCATATCACATTAACACATCTCATTGTCATATCACATTAACACATCTCATTGTCATATCACATTATCACATCATATTCACAATTTTCACAGAGCACTTTAATTCATATTAAAACTCATCTATTTTCAAAATTAAACACATATTTACACTCTGCAAATATTAAGGAACACAACAGAAAACTCAGAAGGTAAAACAAAAAACATTTAAATTTTCTTGTTTCTCATAGGGCTCCCACAGGAACCCACAGAGCACTCTAATTCATATCAAAACTTGTTTATTTGCGAAATTAAACACATATTCATACATCTCATACAACAAGGAATACAACAGAACAATCAGAAAGCAAAACAGAAAACATTCATATTTTTCCTGTTATAATTACAAATGCATTCTCTTAGGGTTTCCCATAAGAACTCATAAAGATCTTAAAATTATACATTTATATTTAAATATAGGAAAAGCAACAAAAGAAACATATATAATTAGGAAAAATCCCACATACATGAGCATACAACAAACAATAAACATAGGATTGGGAGCCAATCCCACTACCCAACATACATTCCTACACCCAGAGCAAGGTTTCTCACTCGCCCGTTACCTCGATAAGCAGGAGTTGAAACTAAAACTGGATCTTGTTGGTCTCCTCCTCTAGGTTCCCCTTGTCTTCAAAGAGTATAGAAGAAAAGAGGTCAGAAGTGAAAAAATGTGTTTTTGGAGTGTTAGAACGTTCTATTTATAGGCATCAGATGAGGCCAGAACGGCTCGTTTCAAATCCGGAACGGGCCGTTCTGGACTCATGCATCATACGTAAATTTCACATTCAGAACGACCTGTTCCAAAACTAGAACGGTCCGTTCTGAAATTACATATTACCTACAACAACTATGTTTGGAACGACCCGTTCCCAAAGTGGAACGACCCGTTCTGGAATAGCGTATTACTCATAAAATCATGTGTTGGAACGGCTCGTTCCAGTCTATGGTTTAAAGGTCATTTTAATAGTTTGGAACGACCCATTCCAATTTAGGAATGGCATGTTCTAGACTACTAAAAAAATCAAAATATTATCAAAAATAATTTTCATAAATATTTATTATTAAAATACTCATAAATATTAAAAACCTTTAAAATATTCTATAAAATCCATTAAAATATCTATAATAAAATAACCTCCATAAATATAAAAATAAACAATAATTAACTATTATACTAGTAGAAAATTCGGAATGTTACAATTGTGCACTCACCAACTGGGAGGTGGAAAGTATGTGTCTTTGTCTCCACCTCTCCACCAAAGATGTTATCAAACTATCGTCGATTTTAAAATGTCTTATATATGCAACGTCACCAAAGCTAGCAACCTCCAACAAATTTTCAATTCTTAGGTTAGGTGCATGCACGAAATGCTAGTAAGATTGAATAATTGGACCACTTGTTGCCTGTGAATATGGTAGAATAGAAAAGTTTGTAATGAATAATATTACTTGTAAACATTATGAAATATATTTTAACTTACTGTAATATGAGTTTCATTTGACCTACAAAGGTGTTGTTTCTACAACATAGTTGAAGATGAATCAAACATTGTTAAATAACAAGAGCAACGATATTGAAGAATGCAATGCAATAGCTGAAGAGAATTGATCTTTTATGTGTTCAAGCAATGAACATATGTAGTGTATATATAATGTAAAAAAGTGAGACAAATAATATTATTGTAATGAATTGCTTTGTTTCATTACGTTAAGAATCAAATGCTTTACGTAGGGTATCATTGTCTTTGTCCCAGAGCATTAGGAATCTAATGAATTTATGCAGGGTGTCATTAATTTCTTTGTCTCATTGTGTTAGGAATCAAATGCTTTATGCAGGGTGTCATTGTCTTTATCCTGGAGCGTCAAGAATCCAATGACTTTATGCAGGGTGTCATCAATTGCATTGTTTCATTGTGTTAGGAATCAAATGCTTTATGCAGGGTGTCATTGTCTTTGTCCCAAAACGTCAAGAATTCAATGACTTTATGCAGGGTGTCATTAATTATTTTGTCTCATTACATCAGGAATCAAATTATTTATGTAGGGTGTCATTGATTCATGCGTGTCAGGAATCTAATGTCTTTAGTCATGAGTGTCATTGATTTATGCAAGTTGTCATTGATTTAGAGTGTCATTGTTTCATGCATGTCAAGAATCCAATGCCTTTAATTAATGGACCACATTAATTCATGAAAATTATTGAGCCATATCTCCACCTTTTATTTAAATTAGAGCATTCTTGGTTTCAAATCCAGAGTGTCATTGAGCCAAGTATTCTTGTTTTCAAATCCATATATACAAACCCTTTATCTACTATAATGTCTTCCTTTTATTTCTGTGTGCTGGTCTTCTACAATGGTGAGATCACTCAAACAAATGAAGGGAACACTTTTGTATCCTTTGATCCAATATTTTTCTTAATTAATCCACATATCACACTTGATGCGTTGAAAAACAAAATCCAAAGAAGAATCAACCTACCACAACGTTATTCAATTATGATCAACTTTACTTCTGATATCCATAAGTGCTAGGCGAAGGAATGCTTCACTCCCGAGCTATCAAACTTATAGATGATGAAGACGTGCATAACATGATTCAACTGATTCGCAACCATAAAGTTCTTACTTTCGCTAAACTGTATGCGAATGTCACATAAATAAATAATAGTCCCCCACCTTCCTTTCAACACCAACCATCTTTAGATTATTCCAACAATCAATATAACACCATTTTCATCCATACACAAGTTCTTTTACCCACCTGCTTTCTACTCCTTTTCAAACCAATTATGACTCACTATACCTCAAAAAGAAATTACCACATGGTTCCTTTGCCAACCTCCTTATATTTGGAGTCCTATAAGAAGAACAAGGCGTTGGCAGCCTATTTGAGTCTAGAGTTCTAGAAGAAGAAGTCGGTGGTAGCCTACTTGAGATTGAAGTTCTAGAAGAAGAAGTCGATCCTTTTAGTGAGGACGAAGAAGACGCAAGACTCTAACAAGAGGATGAACAAGATGAGCAAGATCTTGTTCAACAACAACCTCAGTATATAGGCATATCTTCAGCCACATTCAATTTTCCAGCATACATGCACAATGTTGATCTACAAACAGATTTCACCGACCCTAAGTATAGACATGCACTTGACCATGTTGACATCTAATACGCTCCTAACTCTCTCTTTTAGGGCATGACTTTTGACATAAAGGAGGAAGTCAAACATGTTTTAAATGCGTACCATGTAAAAAAAAAGGTTTGTATTACAGGATTGAGAAATCATCTCCAACATTAATTGTTGCACAATGTGTTAACAATGAATGCAGTTGGAGGTGTAGAGCGACTTTCATAAACACAAGCCAAAAATGGGAGGTTCATAGGCTAACATATGAACATTCTTGTCCATCCCTAATAATCTCACAAGATCATGTCAACCTTGGCTGCGTATATATAAGCAAAAGTATTCTTCCATTGGTGGAGAGTGATCCATCAATTTCAATCCTAACAATAATAGTGCACATCAAAAAAGTGCCAAAGGCTACACAATCTCGTACTGGAAAACATAGATGGCAAAGAAAAAGAAAATTGAAGACTTATATGGCAATTGGAAACAATCATACCATGATTTACCCAAGTTGATCGATGCCATGAAAATATTTCTTAATGGATTTGTTGTTGAGAAGCAAACAAGGCTGTTAAGTCAGACGAAGCAACTCCCAGTAAGGTTTTGAATGAGACAAATATAATGCATATTGTTATTCCTAACAAGTGTGTTAGTGTTTCAAATAAAGACATAAGTACAAGAAAACTGAAGGAAATACATCAGACAAAGACACCCACAAACGCAGATACAAAGGAAATAAAGAACAAAGCACGAGCAACCAAGATGAAGGGCAAAAGCTAACAAGACGTCAGATGAGGAGATAACACAAGAAGGAAAATAATGAAGCCTCATATGATACAAGACCATGGACGATGGAAAAAACTAAGTCAAAGCATCCTAGACGGAGTCAAGAGCTTGCACAGCGGACCAGACAGAGACTCAAATGCACAGAAAAAAACCAAGAAGGCTGGATTGCGTTTGAAGTCACAACGAGAAGAACTGCCCAGCATCTACACTCCCAGAAGAACACATGAAGTCATCAAAATAAAAGAAGAGAGAATAGAAAAATGGACTAACACTTATCCACAAAGCAAAGCTGCATGTGTCAGAACATGTACACCTACCAGTCAGTAAAGGACAACGCCTTTGTAGCTATAATACCAAGAAAGTACAAAGATATCTAGGTCATGATTAATGTCAGATATAGAAGCAAACAAATGGTACAAAAGACTTCATGAAACGCAAATTCAGCAAGCAAACATTTAATGCAAGATCAGATGCATGCAAGAATCCACGAATCCTGTGCAAACTAAACAAGAGAATTAGACGATGGCTAGTCAAGCATCAAAAAAAGGTATGCTCACGGACGGAAGAACATATTCAATAAACACCAGATGAGGACTACTACAAGAAAGAGACATTGGATTATCAGAAGAAAAACCAAAAAGAGACCAAACCTGGAACAAGAAAAGGTGTGTCAAACATCAGATGAAGCCAGATGGTCAACTCTGTTAAAAGAACAATTAAGGCAAGGCACATCATGAGAACCAGACAATTCAAGCTCATTGAATAGACGAAGTACAATATGTGCACCAGGCGACTATGAGTCCAATATCAGATGGATGTGTGTCAAGAATAATCTCCAGTGCAACATGAAGAAATGGACCAAGTATGAGACAAAGAAGAAATTCAACTATGCATCAAACGAAGGACACCATAGACTGAAAGACACTCTAGACGGAAACAATGTCTGTCTATTCACATTGTTGACCAAATCAAAGAAAAATCAAAGCATTAAACTCAGACGCTGAGATGAAGGTCAAGATTGAGATGCATAGGACCAACAGACGAAGATGAAGACTACCACGCAAGTAATTAAAGAATCAAGTCTCAAGAAACAAACCAAGACATCGTCTATGACCACACAGAAGCTCTCAATGTAAAACGAGTGATCTAAATGAAGAAATGAAGAAGAAAAAAAGCACGCAAAAGCAAAAGCATGCATGTGTCAGAAAAAGTGCATTACTTTTTCAGAAAAGGACAACGACTATATTGCTGCATGACCAGAAAAAGTTAAACATTATTGCCAACAGGATAAAGAAGAATACACGTAATATCTAAAAATAGGAAGCAACATTTAATGCTAGATCAAATGCATTAAATGAAAGGATCAAACTAGTCATGAACGACTATATCAGCTTCAACGAACATATGCAACGGGAAAATTTTACAGGCCTATAAGTATGCAATAACCTCAAACCGAAAAAGGTTGGCAAGAAGCAATGAAAGAATGATCATAGGCATTGCCCTGGTCTCTGAGCATTAAGCACCAAAAGTAATATCAAGCCCAAGAGAAAAATAGAGAAACCAGAGATCGATTCTTCATAGTCAAATCTACAATGTATCATTGTATTCATCTTTGTAGTCTAAGGTCTTCCAAGCGTATCTTAGGTAGGAAACCTTAGTGAGTGTTGTAACCTTATGTATCCTCTTTGTAAAGAGTAACCCACACATTCAAAATCTCTATAGGACTAAGGTAGTGAAACCTTAGAGAGTGTAGATCATATATGTATCCTCTCTGTGAGAGTAACCCAAACACTCAAACCTGATTATACGTCTATCATCTGTAAAGCCTGAAGAGGCAAGGGAAATAATACTTGTAAAGCCTGGAGAGGCTAGTCAAAGAATACTCACTACTAGCTAGAAGTGGCTGATAAGAATATACTAGCATCGATGAGTGAAGCCGACGGGTCAGGAGTGGTCGAGAATACTTGTGGAACTAGAAGTGGTTTAAGAATACTAGAGTTGGTGAGTGAAGCTAGCCAACCAGGAGTGGTTGAGAATACTCATGACCAGGAGATTGGACATAGCTCGGTTTGAGTGAACCAGTATAAAATAACTTGCATTGCTAATTCATATTTCTTTTAGACGCATACCTTCATTACTAGTTAAACCTTTGTGAAAAACTTCGTCCACCCTGAATCTCTCATTGAAATCATTTTTCAGACGCAAACGCAAACTTTGTTTAATATATATATTTAATACACTAAAGAGTTTTATCTACTGCTTATCTTTAAATGAAACTATCTTGAAAAGGAAAACGCAAGAACTTTAATCATAATTGTTATATGAAACATTTTCCTTCAGCAGACGATAAATCCTTCAGACGGAATGACCTTGTGTTAAGCAAATTCTGCATAACCGTCTGGTATCTCAAAGTGTATTGGACGTAGAACATCATTCTTGCGAAAATGATTTAAAATTCCTTCTTACACACACACATATTCAACCCCCTTCTATGTGTTTCATGTCTAACTTCAAAGGCCACTATACAACCAACATGGTGAAATGGTTCCTGATTATCAATTCCATAGAGTATTTTGGACATTTAAACCTTGTATCGATGGGTTCAAATACCACAAGCCTGTTTTTCAAGTTGA
Source organism: Cajanus cajan (assembly GCF_000230855.2). Lineage (NCBI taxonomy): Eukaryota > Viridiplantae > Streptophyta > Magnoliopsida > Fabales > Fabaceae > Cajanus > Cajanus cajan. Next base: position 8,665,146 of record NC_138518.1, read on the forward strand.
TGGCACATATTCTTGTATGGAAAATACAAAGGAACCCTCCTCATTGTTGTTGCATGAGATGGTAACAACAAAATATTTCCAATTGCCTTTGCTATTGTTGATGGTGAAATAATAAATGCATGGTATTTTTTCTACATTACCTAAAAGACATGTTTTCCCTCAAGATGGCCTTTGCTTAATCTTCGACAGGCACGAATCCATAAAAAAATGCCTACTCTAGACAAGGCAGTGGTTGGACACTGGATAACTTAGTGCATGTGTTTTGCATTTTTCACATTGTCCAAAAATCATGAGTATTTGAAGCTTTTTCAGATAATTCAACAGAATGAACCATAACACTATTAAATAATAAAGTGCTAGAATCTTTGTTAGTGCCTTTATGAAAATTTTCACATCCTAATCCTTTAGCTTTCTCTTTCTTAACCTTGATGGTCCACCAATTAAGAATATATTGTGGAGGGAGAGAGAAAACTTTTGTCTTTAAGAATACATGTAAGACATGTCTACAATGAATACCTGAAACTTCAAACATGTGACAACTACAATTTGCTTCTTTTGAAATGACATGAAAAGTCACATAATACTTGAGCTTCTCTTTGTAAATTTCATGAACCTTGTATATGGAAACTTTAGTGGAAAATTTAACATTTTCAACAATAAACAACTAAGCACCAACCAATTCATCTTGAAATATTCTAAACAATTTTCTTGTATAACATTTTGAAACTTTTTCTATAGGATAAAATGTTTTCACTAATGGTTTTGGATTTCTTGTCTTGAAAGTCTTCTCTCTCTTTCCTTGTTGTAATGTGTATCAAGAGCCTTCTCATATTGTATCAGAAACTTGCTCAATAGAGTACTTGAACTTACCAAATCCTTAAAAAAATTATTCATACTTTCACTCCTTTGTCTAGTGGACATTCCAATTCTAGCAAAAAAAATGTTACATACATAAGCAGGAATCCATTTTTCTTGAATAAAGTATATTTTCTCTCACCACTTATTATCTTGAAGCCTATATTTATCAATCATTGCTTCTCAATCATATTTAAATTCTTCAGTAGTGATAGATTGGTGAACACACTTGTAAAATTGACTTTTCAATTCACTATGCTCATGATAAATATTGCTCAAATACTCTAGGACTTTTTTTCTCAATGTACCACATATAATAATGATGACTAACCTCCAAAATCATGCTTGCAATTGCATTAGTGATAGTAGCATCTTGATCGGTGATAATAGTTTTAGAACAAATTTTAAACATTGCTTCTAACCAAGTACTTAACAATCAAACAGAACTCTATTTTGTTTCACCCCAAAATTGACCACAACCAAAAAGAAGGGATTGTTGATCATGATTAACTTTAGTAAATGGAACAAAATGCATTCTATATTTATTTTTCAAGTATGTTGGATTACAAGTCACCACATCACCAATATATTTGTAGGCCATTCTAGACCCTCAATCAACCCAAAAGCAATTTGCTAATTGTCCTTTAGCATCCATTTGAAATGCATAAAAGGATCCAGGATTCTTCAGTTGACAATTCCTAAAATATGATAATATCAATTGAGCATCACCTTTTTCTAGTTGCTTTTGTCTCTTTCCAGTTAAGTAATTGACAACATCCTGTTAACTAAATCCAAAATTATCAATGCTTCCACTTTCATTGCATAACACAGATGTTATTTTACTAGGGCCCAAACCAGAATCATGAAGCACATCAATAAGTCTAGTATGTGCTTTAGTTTTGTTTCTATGCACTTGAAGAAACTATGAACTTCTTAGGGAAAACAATGCATGATTGTGGTCTTTTACAAATCTAGAAATAATCCATCCATCTTCATTTTTCTTCACATATAACATTATCTTGCATCCTATTCTTGTTTCATCATGCACCTCAAGGTTATCATTTCCTTTTTTGCATAGTTTTTTGCTTGAAACCCTCTTTTGAACAAACAATCTCTTGAGAAATTATCATTCCATTTGTTCTGGATTTAGTAACACAACCCATGCAAAAGTTAAAACCTTTTCTCTTTGCATACCATGTATAGTAAAATTTTGCATCTTCAATTGATGCGAACTATATTCCTTCAAACAACTTTATGGGAGGCTTTAATGGTTGTTCATTACAAAAAAGATCTACATTAACAGCAGTTTCAAGTCTACTTTCAAAGCTAACCATGGTTGAAACTTCATGTACATTTATTATATATAGAGTTGTAATAGTAATAATTAACATTCATAACTAAGCACTGCACCAAAGAAAATAGACATCTATTCACTTTAAAGGAAAATGAGGCTAAGATAACAATCAAGCTCATCTTACTTAAATAACACCTATTTTCTTTCATATATTCTTGAAATTAAAATAATTTTTTTGTGTAGTAAATTACACATGTTGTCACTTTACTCAAGCTAGTGCATACCTTCCATCGTTGTTTTTGTCTACTTCAATGACTTGTGGTGTTGAGACGAAACATGACAATCACCTTTCTTCCCATAAGTTATATATATATATATATATATATATATATATATATATATATATATATATATATATATATATATATTCTAGTAAGGTGTAGTGTTGTTCTGTAGTGTGACGGTGGCGGGTCGTTACAATTATGTATATTTTTTATTATTATATGATATTGATATCTGACATTATATATATATATATATATAACTAAAATAGTATAATAAAATAATCACAATCCAAGTTGCTAATCAAGCAACCAACAACAAACAACTATATACAACAAAATATGCTACTATAAGGTAGCCTAAAAAAAATCCAACTCCAAGCACCTCCTGTGGCCTCTAGCAGCTATCTCCCAGCCTATCCCTGCCCTGCTCCTATACATCGTATGATCATCGCAGTCCAAATCACATGGAAACATGCAAGGGTAAGCTAGAGACAATAAACAACTTATAATAATTAAATATGCAACACACCAACAATATAATCATCTTCACATCCAACATAGAAGACAACAACACATATACTATACATCTTTGCGTCATTTCAACTTGATTCAACATATCACCACTGTATCAACACTTCATTGCAACTACTGTACATACCATTGGAATAGTTACCATATTCATCATAACAACAACCAACACATGTATTGCACACCTCTCAACAACACATGTTTAAAAGCAACTTACAACATAAAGCACTATCATCATCCTCAACAGTGTCAACATACAACACATAACAACACACAACTCAATCACAGCTTCATAACACAACAACACATATACAACTCATATCAACATCATATCAACATCAATTAAACACATCAATAGCTTATACGTCTTCACGCATTTCAACTCGGAGATCTCCTACAACATAGGTGAGCAGTTTAAGTGGCTAGGTCTTACTGAACCGACAGAAAAGAACCTTTTTGGGCTTGCTAGGTAAACAACAAATTTGGATGTCAATCCACAGAACGATAACGATTTTTCAGACTTTGCCACTTAAACAAGGAAGTATAGTACTATGTCAGGATAGAACAACTGGGTTTAGGCCTACCACGACATTAGCTAGCTTAACTAAGTCATCTATGGGATTACCCTACCGACTATCTTCCAAATACTACAACCCTCCGATACTCAGTTAGGAACTAAGTTCTCGACTTCGTACTTTACTCAAATTGGCCGCTCTGTAATCGGTATAGCTCGACTTGGCCCCTATACCGTGGTCGCTTTGTACATGTGTGCCTCGACCTTACCCACACACGGGACCAACTAAGTCTTAGAGGAGAACAACACAATGTCCACTCCAAGGGATAAATTCCCAAGGAGGGTTTTCAAAAAATTGAGCTCTCTGAGCACCATAGCTTTCTCAATCCACACAATGGGATGAGCAACTTTGAAAACATCTCCCCTAGTCCTAGTGATCAACAACTCATCATCACAGTTTAATCAACTTACAATTCAACAACACAGCTCAACTCAACAACTTAAACAACATGATCAACTTAATCAGCACAACTCAACTCAATAACTTAAACAACATGATCAACTCAACAACTCAACTCAGCTCAACAACTTAAACAGCATGATCAACTCAACAACACAACTTAGCTCAACAACTTAAATAGCATGATCAACTCAATAGCACAACTCAACTCAACAACTTAAACAACATGATCAACTCAACAACACAACTTAGCTCAACAACTTAAACAACATGATCAACTCAATAGCACAACTCAGTTTAACAACTTTAACAACATGATCAACTCAACAACACAACTCAACTCAACAACTTAAACAGCATGATCAACTCAACAGCACAACTCAGCTCAACAACTTAAACAACATGATCAACTCAACAGCTTAACGACTTAACTCCTAATCTACAACTCAATCATCATAAAATAATATCTTTCAACACATAGTACAACATATAACATTATAGCAACATACAACTTTCCTCTAACAACTTAGCAACATAGTTTACTAATAACTTCTATATAAATCTCAACACCTCTACACACTTCACATCATGCTTCTCACAATATTATCATCATGCACTTCACAACTTTCAACTATATCATCTCATTATATTTCAAAACATAATTAGTCAACTCATAACATAAAACAACTTTAACCACTTAACTTCAACATGCTTCAACAATATCATCAATTCAACATATAATAAATCAACAACTTCACAACATACAACATATTCAACACATAATACAACTCACCCATCATGTTTACAACTCATCTATCATGCCAACCTACACAATATATACAACATGAATTAACCTACACACCAAGACAGCCTTCAACTTATCCAAATCACTCCTTGTGAAATGACAACCTTTACATAAAACAGCATATCGGGAGTTATACTACTCCTATCATGCTCATCCTTATCTCATATGAAATATAAGAAGATTTCCTACAACCCTCATGAAGAAACCAAGTCCTAATTCCTTCATATACCTTGTTAAAAATTCTAAAAACCGCAATAGCTAAAATCGATGTTGGCAGCTTGACCCCTCTTCACTAAAACAACCATATCTGGAGTTCTAGACCTTCTTTTTGGGTGATTCCAGCGCCATTGGAAAGTTAACATCCAAGGTTACAACTTTCATGAAGAAATAAAGACCAACATACTCACGTCCAACGCATTAGTATCGCGTCTGACACAAACTCAAATAGAGACTCACAAGAATCTCCACGCCCAGCGCGACTAGCCTCGCGCCCGACGTTATTTAATATTGGTGGCCCCGAATGAATGCATGCCCAACGCAAAGAACTGCGCCCGATGAATATTCAACCAGAAACCTCCAAAAACCTCAAAAATCCCTTCAAAACCTGAAAATTAGCAACTTCAACCACATGTAATCCATGAAATGCAACATATAGACTCCCTACAACTCAAAAACGAGTTCAGGTTCAACATGCAACCAATCAATGCATCAAAATTGACAAAAACCCTATTTTTCCCAAAAACCCCAAAAATGAGGAAATCACCCGATTCAACCACTTATTCTCGAATTCCATACATCAATGGAGTTCCTAAACTCCCATGCAACCAAACAATATACATTCTAGCTTCCCTTACCTGAAGATTGGCTCCGAACAGCCAAGAATTTGGGAAGAAGAAAAATTTCCTCCGAGCTCGACTCCCGAACTTTAATCCTTCAAAATCAAGCTTCCTAGCCTGAATTCCAAGAGAAGACAGAAGAAGTTAGTGATCTAGAGAAGAAGAAGAATCAACCAAAAAAATTTGAGAGAGAAAGGAGCTCACAGACCCAGAGTCCTTTAAAACTTCTCTCTAATTTCTTTGAGAATGAACTTATGAAGTTCCTTTTTCAGAGAAACCTTTATATACTTTTCTCTCTCTAGAGTCAACTAAACTCAAAAATCTCCTCACTACGTTATAATAATGTCAAGTATTGATATCATACAATAGATTGAATACATAAAATTTAGTTTTCTCATTCAAGTTGCAATAAGACCAACTAAAAATAGTCCAGAAACATATACTTTACCACTACAAAGTCAAAATAGTAGACAACTTCGCGTTTACATGCTTCCTTGATTACTTGCATTAAAAACAATCACAATTGAGAGAGAAAAAAATTATATGATACATGAATTTAGTAGCATAAGCAGTGTCATAGAGCCAAACAATAAATCAATAATCCATATAAGCTATTCAATAAAGCAAAGACAACAATATCACTTTAATAACAATTAAATTTCTATTTTAGCCATTCATGTTCATGCAACTAAAAATTGTACTTAAAGTCATAAAAATGTCATTTTTTTTACCACTATAGAAGAAGAAATGTAATTGGTTCAAGAAGAATCAAATAATTGATGTTTATCACTAGAAAAGATGATAGATAACAGGGTAAAAAAATTTGGGATAATGGATTTAAAATGTACACATTAACAACTACCATTTTTTTTTAGTATTTTTAATTTATAATACAGTTTTTTAAAAATAGTGCTGATATGGTTAATGAGATAAATATCATTGGATGTATGTGTACGGTGGGTTTACACCCACAGTGTATACTAATTAATCTCAAGAAAGATATTGAAAGACTATTTTTTGTTTTCGTTGTATTGTGAGGTGTCCAACATTAGGGATATTTTCGTCAAAGCAACAAATTTCTGAAGTGTTAAGTGCTTGAATAGAAAATTCCGGCATGCCAATAGCAATCCTGTGTATTGTTTATGCTAGCAAGCTGAATGGCCAGGCCCATCCCTTGTATCCTTTAGCTTTCTTCCCCCAACAATTTAACTGGGCCAAATCCCAAAGGCCTTTTTTGTTTGTTATTTTTGCTTCTTTGATAACTGGGCCTCAGATTATTTATCACATAATAGATGCGGAAGAATGGCCTAAAATTGATTAATGCAAATAATTTGTTAACTCAATCAAGCATAATAATAACTAAAAATTAAATAAAATTAATTTCCAAAAGACATTATTGATGAAAAAATTTATGGTTTTTTAAAAAAAAAATTAACAAACTTAATTCCTAAAAGCCCATGAATGCAAAATAAATAAATATTTTAAAGTAGTAATTTTTTTAAAAATTTTCTTGAAGTTTTTTTTTTTTTTTTTTTTTTAATGTTGTCAATATTAGGTTAGTTTATATATGGGCTTATTCTTAAATTAATGCAATATACTTTTTCGTAAATAAAGGTTTCTTGATAGTCATTTTGGATGTTTTTATTGTTTGGTTATTGTGAGAAATATATATTTTGGAGAACTCCTAAGGCAAAATATCTTGGTGATCCTTATTTCTTTTTTATGTATATTTGATTATCATGAGAAATTGAGAACTTTATGTTTTGAGAAGTGAGCGAGACATTATATGTTAACAGTTCCTATCTTTTCAAATATTTAAAAATTAACGAAGTTCTAAAGATAATCATTCTAGCTAGGAATACTTCCTATTATCATAAAAATCTTATGTTTTGTGAAACGTTCGAGATATGATAACTTGTCAATCCTTACCTTTTCAAATAAAGAAGGGTTTAGACTCTTTAGAGTTATCCATTTTGGATGTACTCAATTTAATTAATGTGAGGACCTCACGTTTGGGATTGGGAGAAAATTGAGACACAACATTTTAGCAATCCCATCCTTTCAAAAATAAAAATAAAAATTCACTCTTTCTCTAAAAAAATTTCACAAAAAAAAATCAAAAGTTTTTAACACGCAAATATTTCTTACAAAATGTAATTTTGAGTTTTACATTGCATCAAAAGATATTCAAGAACTAGAACCATCTTTGTCGAGTTAAAAGAAAAAAAAAAGATAGAAATATTTTTATAAATTGTGTCTCTTGTTTTAAAAAAGTAATAGTTTCTCAAATATTATAGATCGTCCGGTAACAAATAATAAGGTCTTGTTTGATTAAATTTATCGATAAGCATTTATTGGAAAAGACAAAAAAAAAGTAAAATGGATTGCATTTTTCTCAAGATCACTAATTAATTTATACATAAACTAAAATTAATTTTTTCTTAGAAGTTATTGCAAGAACTTTTGTGAAAGTTAAAAGTGCATAAATGAATTTTAACTCATGAATAAATTTATTTTATTTTATTTTTTTATACTTAATTATAGATAATTGTTTTTAGATTGTAGGAGATACTAACACCTCCCAACACAATCATCTCTATAACCTAAAATTTGATTTAGAAATTCATTTTCTTCTTAAAGTACATCTCCAATTTTTTTTTATATATTTATTTGTTGTCATGTCAAATCCCACTTATTTCAAGGAAACATAATCTCTAGTTATAACCAGGTAGCACTTGAGCTATTTTGCTCCTAATAAAATCTAGAAATCAAACTAAATAATAATAATAATAATAATAATAATAATAATATTATTATTATTATTATTATAATTATTATGGAATAATTTTTGTAAATTTAACTAAATTATATATATATATATATATAATTATATAATTAAATATAACTAATATGGAATTCTTTTTCATTGTTTTTAATTTTCTATATAATTAAACAAAATGAAAGGAAATTCAACCTTTTTTTTTTCATTCTCTTACCAAACAATTTAATAAAAATCATTTCACCATCTATTTTTTTATATTTGATTTTCTTTGTTTTCATTTTCTTTCTTATACCAAATAGAACATTGGGATAAGTTTGATTTAGAAAAAAAAAGGGTAAAATAAAGAAAGTGAAAGAAAATAAACTAAACTAATATTTTTTTTAAGTTAATGGGAAAATAAAATAAAAAATTTTCATTCTTCTTGTTTATTTTTAAAGAAGGTGAAAATAAATTTTATATCTCTTTATATATATAATAATAATAATAATAATAATAATAATAATAATAACATAAATACTTTAAGTTAAAAAAGACTTGAGATAAATAAAAGTAATTTCTCTTTATACTAAAACAATACTTTGAGTGAGACTCATATTAATTTGATGTGTTCATATATTAATCTTTTATGGCCCACATTATCTCTCCCATGAGACTAAACAAACCTATCAAGTCACATGTTTCACACACTAGTCACACTTTTGACATATTGTCATGTAACATGCTTCCATCAATTCTTTTAGGTCTAAGATGTTGACATCTAGTGACAACTTAAAGTGGTCAAAATATAACAAGAAGGGGGGTTGAATTGTGACTTAGTCTTTTTTCCTAAAACTTTTACCCTTTTGAACTTTCACTCATGTTACCTTGGTGTTCAGAAGATTTAGACATTAACGATTCAAATACTTGCAAGGATAATATCATATTCATGAGCTCACATTTAGAAGATTATAAATATCTTAGATATATATCTCAAAAGCCAACGTTTATACTTATAACATCTTTTATAAATCAAAAGTATTTATTACAAAATTGATATTATAAAAACATTACTTTAGGTTATCAAGGTTTATTATTCAATAAGCTTTTGTGTTATTTATTATATTAAAAAATATATATAATTCAACATATTATTTTGCTCTAAAGTCTATTCAACACTCTAAAGGCTATTTAGCACTCAGAAAGTTGTTGTTTTGATGGTTTTTCTAAAAAATATACCAAAACCCTTATCATACAAATACAATAAGTATGACAATTAATAAGACACAAAAATATAGAAGAAAGGTAAGAGAAGACTACACAAAATAATTTTATATTGCTTCACCCCAACTATGCTACATCCAGTCATCACCCAAACAAATAAGATATCCATTAATGTAACCAACACCCTTGCTGGATACATAAACAACAATAGCAACTCTCTGTTGGATTTCCTTGCCAAAAACTTTGGACTTCAACAACTCCCTCACCGCAACACCCACCTAGTCTTGGCTTGGAACACTCACTCAACCATGTCACTGCTTGGTCATAGGAGAAAGAATCCAGTATTCTTCTCCTTTGTAGGCCTCACGAGTATTCTCTAGTCTTTATCTCTCAAGGCATCACAAGTATTCTTCATCTCTCTAGGCATCCACTTAACCATGAAATCCACTTGGCCATAAGAGACACAAAATACAAGTATTCTTTCACATATTTAGGTTACCTAAGTATTATATCATTCTAGCCTCTCTAGACTATCCTCATAGCAACTCTCTCTAAGCTACTCACATTTCATGGGTTCTCCCTATCACTTTTCTCACAACCAAACTTCTACCCATTTGGGTGATTTGGGATAAAAATATATTACATACAAGGAGAAAGTGTTTGGTAGTAAAATATAATTAATCAACACTCTTGGATTGGACTCTTCATGGTAGCTCTGTTATGCTTCATTCCATTTTCTACATTTTCAACTTTAGAGAAGTGTTGGAGTGGAAAGGAGTTGATTAATGACTTGGAATGGTGTAGGTTTTCTCTTATGGTTTTTAGCTGTAATTGGTCAATATATAGGCCACGTGGGATGAAATAACCATTGGAGCATGTTTTATTCCCCAAGTTTTGTGCTAAGATAACATATTTTTCCTTACATAAGCAATGTAGAGAAGGTGTCTTCTAAGAATGTTCCGAGTTCCATTTTCTCTAATATGAAACTTTACTGATATAGTCTTGAAATTGAGTATTTTAGCCCTTCAAATGTCTAAATTAATTTTTGAAGTCTTCATAAAACTTGGAGATAAATCAGTTCTTGATCATTAGGAATTAGTTTCGTGTTATTTAGACCTCTGTAGCATAAGTTATTCCCAAACATTGTAGCAACATCATGTTGTTTTAGACATATGAATGTTTCCATATTTCAAACATGATTTATCCATGCTAAAAATACGTCACTCTATTGGTGTTGCAAATCAAAATGACGTCTTCATCTTGATTGCCATATTTGTCCATGATCTAGGGTTTTCCAATGCACAAGTTCTTCATAAAGTTTGTAGATAATTATCTTCACCTTTCTTGGTCTTATCTCTTCTAAAGGAATCCTTCAGAAATAGGTTTCCATCACATGCCCTCTTACTATGGTAAGGAGCTTATAGATAAACTCCAAAGACTCCATAACAACATGAGTGTGAAAGAATATTGACAATGATGGAGTTATATATCATGGGGGCAAAAATTAGGGAAGAAGAGAGAACCATCATAGCAAGGTTCGTTAGGGCTTGAGTCTTGAGATTAGGGATAAAGTTGAACTTTTTCCATATAGAGATATTGATGACTTGAGCCAATTATGCATCAAGGTTACGTACAACTCAAGAAGTCCTTTCTCAAGGGATTCCTCAACATATCTACACCATAAAAAGGACCATAGAGAGGAAGAGTACACTTCTAAGAGTTACTTCAAGAGTGAACCATCTAGAGAAAAACTAACTCCCCTATGATAAGAAAACCCCTAATAATAGTTTTAGGACTAGTAGTATTAAGTCTTTTAAGTGTGTAAAAGAGGTCACACTATCTTTCAATGCCCCACCAAAAACACCATGATCATGAGGGACCTACAATATTGTAGTAGTCAAGAGTAGACTACATCTTCTTCCCCCACTTCTAGTGGAAGTGAAGAAGAAGAGGGATAAAACTTAAAATAAAGAATGTTTATTCTTGTGATAGGGATCTCTTATTGATTAAAAGGCTTCTTGGAAGTCAACCTCGTGAAATAAATTATTCACAAAGGGAGAACATATTTCATACAAGATGTAAAGTTTTAAAACAAACATGTTCTCTCGTTGTGGATAGAAAATCCAATTGCAATTGTTGTAGCACAAGGTTGGTTACTAAGGGTGCCGCTCTCACTACCATTCCTCATCCAAAACCTTACAAGTTTCAATGACTTAATGAAAAAAGGATATGGTAGTAAATCAACAAGTGAAGATCATGTTTTCTATTGGAAATTATAAAGACAAAGTTTTATGTGATGTGATTCCCATAGAGGCTTGCCATATTTTGTTAGGAAGGTCATGACAACTTGATATACATAATGGTCTTACTAATAAAATATCCCTCACCCGTCAAGATGAGAAATTTGTGTTACATCCTCTTACACCTACCCGTGTAGCAGAGGATCAAATGCAAAGGAAAATTATGAGAGAAAAAGAAAATCATAAAATAAAAGAGAAAGAAAAACAATTCCTAGAGGGTGAGAGGAATAGAAAGGAGAAAAATGCTTCTTCTTAAGTAATTGCTAAGAAAGAGACACGTTTTTCTTTGAAAAATCAATCAAGAGAACACTCTATCTTAAGCAATCTTATGTTACACCACTCAATAAGTTGGTGAAAAACATCATTCCTTCTTTTAAGAAAGATAAGCTTGAGAAAACTTTTTAACCTTTACATATGAGTTCTTCAATGCAAATATTCTATCTCTACTAAATCTTTTTAAAAATTTTAAGCCAGAATATTTTGCATTTAAGTTAAGTGTGTGAGTTGCTTTGTTGAAAGATGTGCATCCTATTACTTTTTTTTTTTTTTTAAATGACTTCTTATGGAGTGACTTTCAACTACCCCACCTATAACCAAGAGTTCAATACTTTTTTCCAAGACTTCTAATAATGGAGACAACACTTTGTTTCTAAGAAGTTTCTTAATTGTGGTGGCTCTAAATCACTTCATTCTTTATGAAGATAAGAAAATTTAGTTATAGATAGTTTAATTTCTAGGGGCCTAAGTGATCACATAGAACCCCTAAGGCAAGTCTTTTTAGATATTATTGAAAAACCTCTTTTAAAGAAAATAGAAAAATATAATTTAAATTTATATAGTGTTGTAGGTTTTACAAGGGTTCAAGAGGACCCCAAGAAAATAAAACAATATTAAGGATAGGCCCATCCTACACATAGAGGGAATAAATAGGTTAGGCCCTTTTGATAATCAAGAAAGCAATACTTCCAATGCTTGCAATTTATTTTCTTTTACAAGTGTTAAAGGAAAGGATAAAGCTTGTGATTTAAGGACAAATCCTTTTGAAAAAGGAAGGGGATGATGAAATCATGCCTAGAAGACAAGTACAAAAAAAAAAAACTAGAGAGCTAGCTAGGTTTGAAGGAAGAAGATCCAAGCTCTTATTGAGCTTTGTGTCACTTTTAGTAGCTTACTTTCTTTTCTTTGTATATATTTTTCCTTGTAAATACTTTATTATTTTTAACCTTGTATTTTTTTATTAAATAGTGTAGCAATTTATTTCCTTATAATTTTCTTTTTAGGGAGTGTAGTTAGCATTTTAAAAGGAGTGCAACTAATATTTAGAGATGTGCTTATTTGACTCGTTTGGCTCATAAGAGAATGGGGGTTGTGATGGTCTAAGGGTGGACTAAATTTATGGCCTCCCATCTCTCCCATGAGACCAAGCAAACCTATCAAGTCACATATTTTCCACACTAATCACACTTTTAGCACCTTGCCATGTGACATTCTATTCTTTCATTGACAAAATCACACCTTATACTGTCACGTGTCATGCTCTCATATTGGTTCTTTTAAATTTAGGATAGTAACATTTTTAAGTACAAGTTATCTTAACATTGGTTACACTTAATCATGATTAGTTTAATTTGCACCACAAGCTACCAAATTCTATAAATTTTTTATCCCCTCATTTGGATGTCACTTTTGAGTATAATGAGAATTGAATTATACAAAATTCTCTCTTCAAAAGCATAATTTTTTTTATGAATTTTTATCAAATAGTTTCTCCTTATGACAAATTTTTCATCTCTTTATTTATCTTCTAAGAAGTGGCACATAATTATCCTTCACATTCCACCATTTTTGGTTTGTCTTTGAAACATTCAAGTCCATAAATAAAAATTGGAGCATCAATAATAAAAGAAACTTCAAATATCTTCTGACTGGCTAGATTCATCGACTTACTCTTCCATCCATATTAAATATGAAAGAAAAGTAATTTCTCTTTATACTCACTTTTGATAGAAATAGTGTTGCAACGAGTTTAGAAAAAAAAATTTAAATTTAGAGGTGTGTCATTGAAATTTTATAATGAGTAAATTAACAGGAAAACACATTTAAACCAACAAATGATTAAATACATTCACGGATATATGATGAAGTAGACAGGAGCTGTGAAAATCGGATCAAGTGCAAGAATGCTTTTGTAACAGATTTGAGTTGGAAAAAAAAATGAGCAAAGGGTGTGGTAAAAGTAACAGTACAGTGGACACACAGTGAACAAATTCTGACCAGTCACTCTTTATAATGCATGCAAATTACTTACACAGAAAAAGTTTTGCTGGTGCTTAGCTACCGAAAAGTCTAGCTTTTTCTTTAATATTGTTTTCGTCTTTCTAGTATCTGCTAATCCTCAAAGTTCAAATATTAATCCCCCTCATCCCACAACATGTGAATGCATCTACGTAATTACTAGGTTAATTCATTAAATTTTTAAATATTTATTTTTGTTTGATAATCACTTAGTCAACTAGAAGTGAACTTAATTACATATATAGTGAGAGTAAATAGATACATTCTTTTATTTTAATTAAATTATTAGTATATTTAAAAATATTATTTACATCCTCTAATTTTGTATATTAAACTTATTTATAATTGTTTTCAATATTTATATTTTGTTCTTTGTATATATAATAATGATTATTATTAATTTTTATTTTTTTAAAAAAATTGTCTCCATTAACTTAAAGTCTTAGATCCATCACTTAGGTTAACCTTTATAAAAGTAAAATAATCCTTCAATTATGACCTCATATGTAAGGTTGAAATCAAACTCCAATTCTTAATTAAAAAATATAAGAGGGGTGTATTGGATTAGGATTTTAAAGAACTTTTTTAGTTAAAAAAAATCCTACGGATTTTAAAAGACTTTGCAGGATTTTCATGACTTTTAAGATTTTGCAGGATTCTACAAGACTTAAAATAAGGATTTTAATGAATTCTGCAAGACTTTTAAATCAAGATTTTAATGGATTCTGTGAGATTTTGTGGAGTTTTGACATTTGATAAGATTTAAAAAAAATTTCATACATTCAAATTTAAAAAGAGTCAAAGACAAAAATAATAAAAAAATAATAATGTCTAGATAAATAATAATAATAATTCTCCATAATATCATATCCTCTTTTTATAGCATTCACTATCAATTGTAATAATTCATCGGAATCCTCCTTGGTCCAAGCTTCATAGTTTTCTTTCTCTTTTCCTTTTTCTTTATTATTTCCTTGTGAATCTCCCATTTGAATTACTAAAATAATATATGTTGAAAACTAATTATATAAATAATTATGGACAAGAGACAAAATCAATAAAATTATATTATTATTTTTAGAAACACACCAATCATACAAGATCAAATATATCTTGGCTATCCAAATGGATCAAATACCTCAATTATTATAAAATAAAATGTAAAAACGAAAATATAGAAACATAAGATAATTTTTATAATTTTTTTATATTCAAAAATGAGAAAATATTTAGATATATAATTTTTTTTATATAAACAGAAATATTTAGATATAGAGAATATATATATATATATATATATATATATATATATATATATTATTTTAGTTATATATTATATAATAATTTTTAACGATATTTATAAATATAAATTATTCTAACAAATATTTTAACAATATTTCCTTTTTAAAAAAATAAGTTAATGAAGAGATAAATCCTAAACCCTAAAAAATTAGATACTGCAATGTCTTATGTTATTTTTCTTTTTTTAAAATATAAAAAAATATTAATTTCACAATATAAAAAAAAAAAATTCATAGTAAAAAAAATAAAATAATTGTTGAGTCATAAAAGGAGGAGGGATAAGAGTAACAAATTCAAGGGAAGGATAGAGTTCTCAATTTTTATGCTGAGAGGATTTCTTCCCCCAACTAAGATCCATTTTCATCTCATTTTACTCACAGAAACCCTAACAAATTCATCTTTTATATATATATATATATATATATATATATATTATAGAAATTATGATATCAATTTCATCTTTCACCTTTTTTTTCTTAATGTGTGTTATAAAAAAAATTATCATTTAAAAGTTGAAATTTCAAGCATTTTTTTTGTGTTATATAAAGGAACAAATTCAACTACATAGAATAAAATAAAACAAGTCAATTAAAGAGAACAAACATAAAAATAGAGCAAGTCAATAACACTATCATTTACATATCAGAGTTTCACAAAATAGGAGAATGGTATGAGAACAATACTACAATATTATATATGAGCAATGAACAATAGTGTAGTATTATTAGTAGAGAAAAAATGGAGAAGACAGGATAATAGAAAAAAAAAGATGAAAAACTCACTTGAAAATTCTTGAAACACTTGAAAAATTACTTCAAACAATCCTTCAAAATCCGATGGGTTTGAATGGGATTGTTTTATGAATCTGGTATTTATAGATAACACTAGAAAGTCCTTCAAAATCCCTTTCACACAACAATCCTTTAAAATCGTTATATTTTTGAATACCAATGAATTGTTTTTAAGTTGTAAAAAATCTCAAATGAATACTAGTAGATTTTAATGGACTCTTTAAAAAATCTTGAAAATCCAAATTGAATACCACTAGATTATTTTTAAGTGACATAAAATCCTGATTGAATACCAATGAACTTTTTTACTCAAAAAAAGTCTTTTAAAATCCTACGAAATCCTAAACCAATACACCCCCTAAGTCTCAAATTACTTGAATTAATAACTTTTGATAAATCTCTTAAATATTATTTTAACTTAATATTTATTATTAAATAAAATTTATTGAGTCTAAGTTGAATATAAATTAGACTTACATAATAGAAATGAATAACGATATATAAATATTATCATATATCAAATATTTTATTAAGTTTGTTATTTTCTTTTCCTTATATTATATTAAGTATCATATTTGTTTTTTCTTTTTTTTTTTCTTCTCTAGGTATAAAATAACGTTGATTGTACGTACATTGATTTATTTTCTTAATAGAAAAAGTAATATTTATAATATCTTTCTAAACTATTAATACTTTATTAAAATGTGATTTTTTATTATTATGGTATTGATAAAAGTATCTATCAATTTTAGCAAAAATTAATTTTTCTCAAGATCTTGACTGGATTAAGGTTATCAATTCCAATATCGATTTCTTTTATCAAATTCAAAATTTAAATTTGAGACCTTAAGACTTAAAGATCAACAATATCATCAATCAAATTAACGTTTGTAAAATATGCTTTTTTAAATTAACAATATTCACGATAAAATAAAGGTAACTCACTTAACAAGCAAAATCAAACATAAAAGTTAAATTTACAATTACGTATCACTTAATTCAATTGTTCATTAACAAGTTATAAATAAGTTTTATCTAATAGTTAGTAATAAAAATTATAAAGAAAATTACAGTAACATTTTCTATAATTTCTTTTTTTGGAATCGACATTTGCATCTATATTTTTTATATTAGAATTGTTAAGAACGATCACTTAGTAATAATGATTGAGGTAGATATATAAAGATTTAGATTTGATCTTTAATTGTTATTGTAATTATATTTTTATATCGATATAAAAATAGCAACTTCCTTACTGAAATACACATTATAATATGCTTTTTGAATCATTAGACTTTAGAGTGTCAATATGAAATGTTTCAAACAATTAAAGAAAAAATTTAAAAACATAAGAGTATTACTTGTGTAATTAAAAATCACACACAAGTTTTGTTTGGATATAATGATTTTTGGAAGAGAGAAGTAAGGGGAAGAATGAAACTTTTGGTTGTTTAGAAAAGAGAAATAAAAGAAGAAAAAAGAGTTTTATCAAATCCACCCCCAAAAAATAATCTCTTCAAATGTCGAGGGATTTTGAAAAAGTAAATGTGAGTGTATATATTGAACAATTAAATGAGATATTTATACATTACCAAAAAAAAATGACATATTTATCGTTTTTTTTAGGTATTATATAAATATGTTGTTAATAGTAACTATGTCTTTCTGGTGTAAAAAAAAATGTCTTTATAATACCTGCTCACCTTTCTTTCTCTTTTTAAATAACTTTAAAATATATGTATTTTTTCTCTCTTTTTATTCTATTTTTTCTTTCTTGAAATCGATCTTTCACACAAAGCAATAGAGTGTCGGTGAAATATATTGAAATTCTCTCTCAATAATACATCACTGATCACTGACTTCATTTTACCCGTTTCCTTTCTGTTTTCACCATGTTTACTTTCTGATTTTACTCCTCCCAGGCCCAGCTATTATTAATGCTCTCTCTGAGCCTCTAAGCAGCAGCAGAGACAAGGATTTAAATGTACAGAGAGGGGCCTTGGGAAAAGGATTATCTTATTCGGAAAAAATTTCTTCACAGATTGCATAAACTATAACCAACTTGCATGCAAATATAATTAATTTTAGGCTAAAAACTTATTTTGGTCTCTTATAATAATTGTTTGTTTCAATTTAGTCTCACTTTTATTTTTTGTCTCAATTTGGTCCCTAATAAATTAATTAGTTACAATGTGGGACTTCTGTCTAAATTATTTAAACGGAGTTAACTGTTGGTCACGTGGATACCACGTAGATGCACAAGTGGATGCCATGTGGATGCCAAATTTCTGGAAAACACATGGAACCAGAACGACCCGTTTTGAAACTAGAACGGGTCATTCTGGGTGCACACTTGGTGTGTTAATTTTGCATCCGAAACGGGTCGTTCCAAATGCAAAATTAACACACCACGAGTACAAAAGAACGGCCCGTTCTGCAACTAGAACGGGCCGTTCTGGTTTTAGAACGGGCTGTTCTGGATGTAAAACAGCCCGTTCCAGAACTATAATAATTTTGAAAAATATTTTTTATGATAAAAATTTTAAAATTACTTATTTTTATAAAATACAATTGTCTTATAAATAGAGTGATAACTTTTCCTTTTTCTCTTTCTGTTTGAAGAAATATTTAAGTGTCACTTAATAATTTTTTGCAACTTATTTAAAATTAGAGGAATAAAATGATAAAAATTAATAGGATAAATATAATAAAATTATTAATTTGTTTTCTTTTAGTGTCCTCTAAATTTTTACACTCATTTAAATCAAAAATATTTTATATGTTATTTTGAATTAATTTAACGAAGTATCATATGATTTTTAATTTTTAAAAAATTTTATAAATTTGATC
Organism: Cajanus cajan; assembly: GCF_000230855.2. Classification (NCBI taxonomy): domain Eukaryota; kingdom Viridiplantae; phylum Streptophyta; class Magnoliopsida; order Fabales; family Fabaceae; genus Cajanus; species Cajanus cajan. The sequence goes on from NC_138518.1 coordinate 8,684,242, forward strand.
ATTATATGAAAAGCTTTTTAATTTAACAATTATATTTTTAAAAATTTGATATAGAACATTAATTATTAAGTAAAATAAATCTATCAAGACTTAATCTTGAAGTAAGTAAATTTTTTCTTCACTAAAAATGAAGATAATTTTACCAAAAAAAATAAATAATTAAACAATAAAATAAAATATAAAAAAATATATTAATGTATTTATTATATTAGATATAACAAGATAATTAAAATATAATTAATAATATATATTTTATAAAATTATTAATATTTTATATATAAAAAAAGAATGAAAAAAATTTTAGTGGGGGCAAGTGCCCCCACTATGATTAATTTAGATCCGTCCCTGCATGTTGTTGTGTGGTGAAATGTTAGTCCTGTGTATCCTCTTCCTTTACTTCAGGTTCTACCTCTTCAAGAACAGGTTGTTGTTGTTGGGGTACATCGTTAATGACTTCAAGAAAAAATACCATGTCATTTCATCCTTTACTGTATAGTGTCAATTTGGTAGTAAGTGGTTCACTCTAGTTTGACTAACAATGAAATAAAATTTGTTACCATTGTCTTTAGTGATATACTGCATTGTCCTTAATGATATATGTATAGCCCAACTGTTTAGCAATTGAAGTTATCAATTTTCATTGACAATATTATCAAATTCAATGTTTGAAATGCTTTGTACTTTGGGTCTTTTTCCTTCCACAATTCACAACCGTGAACTATAATCATTGACAGTTTGTGTTTAACAGTCTGGAACTAGAACGGCCCGTTCTGGAACCAGAATGACCCGTTCTAAAACAAGAACGGCCCGTTCTAAAACCATAACGTCCCGTTCTGAAACCATAACGTCCCGTTCTGAAACCATAACGTCCCGTTCTGAAACCAGAACGACCCGTTCTGGTTGCACTTTTAGTGTGTTAATTTTGCACCTGGAACGGGCCGTTCCGAATGCAAAATTAACACACCAAGAGTGAACCCAGAACGGCCCGTTCTGGTTTCAAAACAGATCGTTCTAGTTCAAGGGTTTTCAAAAAAATTGGCATCCACGTGACATCCACCTATACATCTACATGGCATCCACGTGCATGTCACGTGACCAATAATTAACTTCGTTTAAATAATTTAGACGAAAGTCCTACATTGCAATCAATTAATTTATTATGGACCAAATTGAGATCAAAAATAAAAATGAAACTAAATTAAAACAAATAATTATTATAAAGGACCAAAATAGGTTTTTAGCCTTAATTTTAAAAGGAGATTGTGTAGAACATTGGTTAACTTTTTTTAACGGTAATGTTGTATACTCACAACATACTTAACATTTCGCATGCACATATAAATATTAGGCTTAATTTTACCCTTTTTTTATCTACCTTTACATTTGTCTAAAGGTATTGTATTAAAATTCTAAAAATCATATTTCCACAAATATCTTAACCAGAATGTTGTTATTCCTGGATATAAAAATGAAAAGTATATTTCTGTTTCATCAACACAAAAAATAAATGTTACAAAAAAAAACTATAGACAAAAATCAAAGAATCAAAAAGATTAAAAAAATTACAAATATAAAACTAAGATATTTATCTTAAACCATAAAGATTAAAAATAATTAAAAAATAAAAGTATATAAAATAAAAATATTTATTTTACACTACAAAAATTAAAAAATAAAATAAGTAAAATTATAGAAATTAAAAAATATTTTAATTTATAATTAATTTAAAAAAGTATAAATATATCTAAGCTAATTAAACTAAACACTTCATTTTTCATCAAATAAAAAACTAACAACTTCATTTCAAATGCAATTATAACAACTGTACTACAAACTTCCAAAACAAGGTTGTGTAGAACACTGGTCAATTTTTTTAACGGCAATGTTGTATATTCACATCAGCTTAATTTTACCCTTTTTTATTTATATATCAATCTAAATCTTTACATTTATTTGAAGGTATCATATTAAAATTCTAGACATTGTATTTCTAAAAATATCTTAACGAGAATATTGTTATTCCCAAATATATTTAGAAATATTACAAGAAATTTGATTTATATTAATGAGCATAAATTATCACTAAAAGTTGAAAAATCATAAGTAAATATATGCCTTACATCCATGAATAATTTATTTGCTTATTATGTGAGTTATAGAACAACGAATTTATAAGTTTTATCTATAATAAATAATTATAAGTATAAGTATTTAAATTTTATATACACTAAATATTTGTAGGTAGAAGTAATTTTTAGTTCTTGAAAAAATAATAAAAAGTAATTTTTTACAAAGTTGGCCACCAGACTTTTAAAATTAAAAAATGCTAGCAACACTTTTTTTTAAATACAAACTCTCCAATTGATTGCAATTTATTGAAAAACACCAAATTTAGTGAGTCCTAAATCCTATTTAATGACTTTCTCTCTTGAATTTGTAGTTTTCAATAAAATCTAACCTATGAGTTAAGAAAAGTGTGTTAGAGAGTGTGTCACTAGCATTTTCTCTTAAAATTATATATTTTGTAACTTAACTTTCAAAATTCTAGATATTTTGTTATCCTATTAGTTGATTGTGTGGTTTTATTAGTTGATTATTGACATAACACAGTGATCGTCAATGTGACATGTTGATCATTAATGTGGATTACTAATGTGTGGCATACATAAGATAATGTGAAAGTGACACATCAACTGTCAATGTGTCACCTTAGAAGTATATCAACTAATAGCATTAAATTGTCAATTAATGAGTAACTTTAACATTCCAGACATACAAAAATGAGAAGGATCCAAAGATTATACATTTATGAGATTTTTTTTATTGAAGATAACTTAAAAGAGTTCATTTGTACTACCTATACCAACAAGATGCCTCTACTTTGCGATATATCGTCACTTAAAAACTTTATAGTTAAACGTGTTTGACTTGGAGCGATTTAGGAATGGATAACCTTCTAGGAAGTTTTCTTAGAAAAAGTGTGAGTGAGGACAAAGTATACTAAAAAGTCTTGTGTTGATTTATGAAAAAATTCATTGATCCTAAAGGTAGATGGACATTTCAAAAAGAGCTACCACAAAGGGTTCTGACTAACAAAGAATCATGTGAAGTGTCATTATATGAAGTATAATGGAGTGGAGCTGTTGAAATGTCATAATCTGAGGGTTGTTCAAATAATATCAAAGCAAGTTCTCTCTTCCAATATAGTGTGGTTTAGGGATGAACAAAGCAAAACCAAGTGGGCTTACATCCTGAACACATCGAAACGAGATGGATCAAAAGATTGTACATGTATGAGATTGTATGATTGAAAATGATTTAATAAAATTAATTTGCACTACATATTCCAACAAGATGTATTTACTTTTTAGTAGCTCATCTCTTAAGAACTCTACAATTAAAGTGTTTTTAACTTGAAGTGATTTAGGGAATGGTAGCCTTTTGGGGAGTTTCCCTAGAAAAATTATGAGTGACAAAAAAAATATACTGAAAAGTCTTATGCTGATTATTGGGGACTTTCATTGATCTTAAAGGCAGATAAACATCTTAGAAAGGGATACCCACAAAATATTTTGACTGGTGAAAGGTTCTGACCAACAAGAACTTGTATAAAGTGTCACCGTGTGGAGTGTCTTGGAGTGGAGCTGCCAAAACATCATAATTTGATGGGTTTATTAGTATCAATTTGTGAAGTTTAAAAAATTAGATCTCAAAATATGTAATTTTGAAAGTTAGACAATAAAATTAGTAAGAATATATATATATATATATATATATATATATATATATAAGCGAGATCAGAGGAGGATCACGGGAAAAGGCGGAGAGAAGTAGGCAGTAGAATGACTACCATGTAGAAACCAAAAATAAAAGCAGTAAAAATGCAGAAAATAAATAAGCAGAAAGTAAATTTAAAGCATATAAGCGTTAAAGCCCAACTGCGGCAAAGCCAGACGAAGAGGGCGGAGGAGATGAGAAGAGAAGAGTAAGTTTAATACAAAATAGCTGTATTGATTGAAAAAAGATTACAAAGACAAGATAGAGAGGGGAGAGGTTCTCACTCTAAGCTCTCTCAGATTTTACGAAATGAAAAGTTCTGCCTAACATCATGGACAGAGATGCCTTTTATAAGAAAATTTTTTACTATTTCAACAGTAAGATTGAAATCCCGCTACAGTGAACAGTAATGTTCCGCTTCCGCTATAGTGAATAGTGAACAGTTGCTGTGAACAGTACCCTTTCGCAGGATGAACAGTAAAAGGATTATTCTTCTTCTGAATTGGTAGCTGCCTCTAGATCAATCCCAAAGAAGTCGTCTTCATTCTGGAAATATGATCATGAAGAAGATGATGGAGAGGAGGCTTCCTTCTTTGATTCCCCTTTAGATCTGGAAACTTCCTTTTTACCTTTATACGATTCTGATTCTGAATCTGTCTAAAGGAGTTCTAGGATTTGATGAAGATTGGCTGTCAAAACTTCATCACTTGTTGAGGTAGCGAGGGCTGCGACAATCTGTGCTTTCCTGTTTAGAAACTTACAAGTCTCTGGGTCAGCAACTTTGAGACTCTTAGGATTTTTCTAAAACCAAAGAGCCACTCCTTGAGTGTTTGCACGGGAGGCATCGAATTGATCCCACCATTTGACCGAGGCTTGCTTGCCAAGGATTGGGAGAAGCTTGGAGTTAGAGTTCTTCTTGTACTGGTGTTGCCAAACCAAGATCCAAGCTAATGAGAACTTTGAAAAGAAATGAAGAGAGGAGTGAAATGGACTGGTTCCTTCTTCAAATCTTGATTTAAATTGATTATATCCTTCCTTAATATCTTGGGGAAGAATATTTTGGATTGGTCCGAAAAATTCCCACCATTCGGCGAACCATTGGGGGAAGAAATAGCGAACATTCTTTTTGAAATAGATTAACCAAGAATACCTGTGATTTTTATTCTGGAACCAGAAAAACATTTGTCCAGGCATTAATATAATCCCAGTAGTTATAACCAATCGGGTCAAAAGACTGGGAAATTTTTTTGACTTGGTTAGGATTTGTTTCAAAATCTTTAAAAGTTAGAACTTTTAAAATTTGAAGAGTTGAATGAGTGATAAGCTGGTTATCACTTTTATCAAAATTGTGTTTAATAGAAACAAATTTTGAATCCACCAATATAAATTCATAAAATTTCCTCGTCTTATTAAGACTAAGGGGTTTAAAAAGAAAAGTTGGTGGAAATATCTTTTCACAAATTTTATTTGGATTAGGATCCCAGAATTCGGGCTCCATTTGGATTGTTGGAAAAAATCTTCCTTCTTTTAAATGATAGGAGGATGTTTGTTTTTGGGTAATCGGCTGAGGCTAATCAACCAATGTTTTAGGTTTCTGTTTGGGATTGAGGGTTATTTGTGATTGGGTTATTTGAGAAATGATAGACTTTAGATTTTGATCCCAGAAGTTATCCTCGTGTTCTTCTGAAAAAATTTGTTTCCATGATTTTGTTGGAAGGTGGGTAAGCCTGGTATCTTCGAGGGCTTGAAGGGTTGGTAATGCCATTGCATAATCAGATGGTTTGGTGGCTTGCTGAGTAGATGACTCAGTTTTGACTGATTTCAGGGTAGATGACCTAGCTTGGGTAGATGACCCAGATTGATATTTTCTTTGGGTAGATGACCCAGTTTGTTTTGTCTCCTTGGTGAGAGACTCATTCTTTAAAGCCTTAGAAAAGGCTTTTTCAGATTGAACGTCCTCTGCAGAGGATGTTGATTTGCCTAAGTGGGAGGACCTGCCCAGAGAGATGCCTCTACCTCTTCCTCTAGAAAAGGCTACCTTTAACCGAAGCTTTGGTGTCATTTCATTACTCTTTTCCCTGTCACTCTTTTCCCTGAAGAAATTCACAGGTAAGATAGTCAGGTAAAGTGTTTGAGGTGCCTTTGATATATTCTATTTCAAAATCAAAAACACTTAGTATTGCTTGCCATCGGGCAAAAATTTGTTTTGATGCAAGATTTTTCACATCTTTTTGTAAAATTTCTTTGGCTGATTTACAATCAACCCGGACTAAAATTTTTTGATTCAATAAATCAGATTGGAATTTCGATATACATAGAACAATGGCCAAAACTTCCTTTTTTATGGTAGAATAATTTTGTTGGGCCTTGTTCCAGTGTTTTGAAGTAAATGCAATGCAATTTTCAGAATTATGCACGCGTTGTTTGAGAACACCACCGTAACCAATATCAGAGGCATCAGTTTCAACGATTTTGAAAAGATTGGGATTGGGTAAATACAGGCAGGGTAAAACCTTGACCTGAAGTTTGATTTGTTTGATAAGGTTTGTATGAACATTAGTCCATGGAGGGGGAGATTTTTTAAGTCTCTCATGAAGAGGCTTAGTAATATTACTGAGTTGCGGGAAAAAATCAACAACGTAATTGAGACAACCCAAAAATCTTTGAAGTTGCGTTTTATCAAGGATTTGATTGGGGAATTTGTCAGCAAATTCGATAACACGACAGATAGGTCGGATGGTTCCTTGAAAAATAGTATGTCCAAGGAATTTGATTTTTGTCTGAAAGAGACAAATCTTTGTCTTGGAGACGGCAAGACCATTACGTTTGATGACATTGAAGAATATTTCAAGGTGTTTGAAATGCTGATCAATGGAATTGGAAAAGATTAGGCACTAGTACAAAAGAGGCATTCCACATCGGATATTTTGAGATTTTTACGTCATAAAAAATACTGACGTAGATGCGGGAGACGTAAATTTACGTCAGACCTGTAAAACTGACGTAAATTTATGTCGGACATTACCAAATCCGACGTAAAAAAGTAGTAAAACAAATAAAAAAAATATATGAATGCAAGCAGAACGGCCCATTCTCCAAGCAGAACAGGCCGTGCTGCAAGCAGAACAGTCCGTTCTGCTTCGTAAAACAACCCAAAAGAAAACGCCAACGACCTATACAAATAGAACAACCGAAAAATCGAATAAAACAGATAGCCACAGTAGCAATGCGAAGTAGAAAAGTGTTAATAAAACCTTGATTCATACTTGATGAGCTGCAACAGTGTGCGAATGAGTAACAAAGAGTTCACCCCTCTGCAAAAGACAAAAAAATGATTCAGTAACAAAGGAGAGAGAGAGGGCTTACAGAGAAAAAAATGAAAAGTGATGAAGAGTGAATGTGCGCGATGTGCCTCGCACTCTCTTATTCAATTTCGCGAACTTTTTTACGTCGGACCTGATAGGGTCTAACGTAAAATGTCAAATCTACGTCGGACACAACATACCTCCGACTTAGATTGGACTTTTTACGTCGGACCTGATTGGACTTTTTACGCCAGACCCTAACAGGTCCGACGTAAAAAAGTTCGCAAAAATTACAAAAATGCCACCGCATTTTTTTACGTCGAATTTTAGTATTTCCGACGTAAAAGGGGTGACGTAGTAACCTTATTTTGCACTAGTGAGGACATCATCAATATAGACAATGCAAAAATTGGAATAAGAATTGAAAATATCATTCATGATATTTTAAAACTCAGAAGGAGCGTTTTTTAGGCCGAAAGGCATTACATTCCATCCGTATTGCCCAAACGGAACAGTGAATGCTGTCTTGTAGCGATCACTAGGATTGATTTGAATTTGCCAAAATCCATATTTCATATCGAATTTGGAAAAGATTTTTGCCGAATGTAATCGGGCAAGAAGATCTTTTTTGTTTGGAATAGGATAACGGATCCATTGAAGGGCTTGATTGAGAGGTTTGTAATTGATAACTAACCGGGGAGCACCACGCTCAATTTCGGAAGCTTTGTTGACATAGAAAGCAGCGCAAGACCAAGGACTTTTGCTCTTTCTGATTAAACCTTTGGATAAGAGATCCTTGATTTCGTTTTGGCAATGGATGACATGCTCATGACTCATCTGGATGGGCCGAGCTTTGGTCAGGATTTGACGATCAGTGAAGTCCTTCTCATAAGGGAGGCTAACCATATGTTTCTTACGATCCCAGAAATCATTGGGATGGTCAGAACAAATGATGTTTTGGAATTGATCATGAAGATTTGCAATACGATTTTTGATGTGTTTGAGAAAGCTGGCTTTCGATATGTTTGAAGGAAATTTCTTCTTTGAGGAAATTGATCTGATTGAGCTTATGATCAATTTGATTGATACTCCGAACGAGAGGTTTGTTTAAGAATTTGAAAGTGATGGTTTTTCCCAGATGTTGGGTAGAAATACCATCGCTGGAAATATTGATTGGGAAGATAGATTTAATGAACAGATGAGTTCCAAGAATATCATTCTTAAGATTTTTAACCAAGAGAAAAGGAGTTTCAACCTGGAGACTATCGTTTTTTATTGTAGCCGAAGGGAGCTTATATCTTATCTCAAGGCGAGAACCACTAGTGGTCCTAAGCTTCTCTGAGGTTTTGCGGAAGTATTTGGTTGGTATAAGACCTTCCAAAATGCAGTTGGAGTCGGCGCCGGTATCAAACAGAGCAACCGTATTTAAGACAAAATCATCAATAAGGATGGTAACATCAATATAGAATTTTTGAATGCTACACTGATTAATAAGGGCGGTAAAAAGTTCGTCGTCCTCATTGGTATTTCTATCAGAATTGTTACTGAGATTGTCATGGTCGTCCTGGACCATTTCATTGGAAAAGGCTTCAGTAATCTGAGAGATAAAGGTCTCATGCAACTGCTACTTCTTTTTGAGGTCACGAACCTCGGTTTTGAGAGAAAAAATCTCAGTTTGGAGGTCATGAATAGTAACTGGCTTAGCAGAGGATTTTTCAAGACGTTTGAGGGTTTGAGTAAGACCAAACTTGTTGTTGACAAACCTATTATCAGAATGAGTAGGCTTAGGTTTGTGAAGGATTTTCTTGAGCTTCTCAAGATACTCATCCCGTTCATGAGGATCCTGAATGGATTTTAAAGCTTACGTCAAGAAGGAGATTTTGCTCATCATTGTAAATGACATTGATGAGAGGAGATTCAGAGCTTTCATCGGAAGAGGAGGAAAAATCATCATCAACTTGAATGTCTTCAGAAGATAACTGTTTATCTTCATCATTACTATCGGAAGAATTGATGAAAAGATTGTTGAGTTGGTCAAGGATTGTAAGATCAAGGCTGAGTTCTCTAACCTTAGAGGAAATCCTACAAAATTTTGCTAAGTGGCCTTGCCGACCACATTTGAAACAGGTCCTAGTTTCCCTAGGATTGTTGCTAGGATTGGGACCCTGAGAGGCAGCTTTGATAATAGGAGGCCTATTATAATTGGTACTAGTTTGTCTAGTCCTAAACCTGGAAACCTTGGTTCTAGGCTTATAATACTTACCCATCTGGGGCTGAGAGGATTTTCCCAGTTTCCTGGGTTTGGTCTTGACTGGGTTCTTGGAACAAGGCAGACCAAATTGTTGGCAAAAGTTACCTAAATCCTTACGATTCTGGGCTTTCTCTTTTTCTAATTGTTTATGGATATTATCATCCTGACAAATCTTAAGGGCTACCCTCTGAACATAAGCTATGAGATTACCATAACTAAGTTGACTATAAGGGATATCACCATTGAATTGGGAACGAATTTTTTCTCTAACCTTATCTCCTAGGGATTTTGGGAGTCCGGCTGTAAGACCCTCAGTCTTTCTCTTCTCTCCCTCTCAACATATCACTTACAGCCTTCCTTCTTCCTCTCATTCTTTCTCTCCCACTCACTTTGACTTGTTCATTCTCTTATCTTGGTGGACGTAGGAGCTGTGTGAAGGTGTGGGAATGAAGCTGAAGCGCGGACTCTTCCTCCTCCGTTCATCATTTTCTCCATTCGTTTTCTCCTTTCTCCTTCCCGGAAGCTCGGATTTCTTCACCGAGGTAAGGGAAGTTAGTTTTCTTGCTGCGTTTTGGTTGAAATGGGTTTGAGAACTCATTGGGTTGTTAAAGATTGTCGGATTCTTGGCTGATTGGGTGAAATATTGAGTTTTGGGGGCTTTGGGGTTTTGAGAAAATTCTTGGTTTTATTTGATTTGTGGATGCATGTGCGAAAAGGCATGATTTTTGAGCTTCTGGTTGAAAATGGGAGACTTTGCTGGGTTTGCATGTGCTTGGGATGTGATTTTTCGCAGGTTTTGATGAAATCTTCGAAGCAGGTAAGGGTTTCTGTTTGAATTCACGCCGGGCGCAGTTCTTCGCGCTGGGCGCGACTTGAAATGGGTAATTTCTGGGTGAATCGCGCCGGGCTCGGGGAGAACCGCGCCGGGCGCAATAGACCTCTGTAGGTCTCTGGTTGAGAATTTCGTCGGGCTAGCTTTTAATGCGCCGGGCGCGCATTGGTTTTTCAGAATTTGATTTTGCAGTCTTCATGAAAGTTGTAGCCTTGGATGTTAGCTTTCCAATGGCGCTGGAATCACCCAAAATGGAGTTTTAGAACTCTAGATATGGCTGTTTTAGTGAAGAGGGGTCGAGCTGCTAGCTTTGTTTATAGCTGTTGCGGTTTTTATCATTTTTAACATGGTAGATGAAGGAATTAAGACTTGGTATCTTCATGAGAGTTGTAGAAAATTTGATTATCTTTCATATGAGATAAGGATGAGCATGATAGGAGTAGTATAACTCCTGATGCGCTGTTTACTGTGATGGTTTCCATTTCACATTTAGTGATTTGGTTAAGTTGAAAGTTGTTGTAGGTGCTTAGGTGTATTCTTGTTGTTTCGGTGAGTAATTTGACAAGATAGATGAGTTGTAAACAAGATGGTTGGGTCGTATTAGGTATTGATTATGTTGTTTTAAGTTGTTAGTGATGATGATATTGATGTGCTGTGCTGAGCGCGGCCCTTGTTGCGCTGGGCGTGAGACTCCTTGGGAGTCTCTGCCTCGAGGGCGCTGGGCGCAATTTGGTTTGCGCTGGGTGCGAGACCAAGGGAGGTCTCTGCCTGGCCTGCACTGGGCGTAATCGGGTATTGCGCCAGGCGCGAGAGAGCTTTGGACTCTCTGACTAAGTCTCGCCGGGCGCAGGCACGCTTGCGCCGGGCGCGCTGGCCCCTGGAGCCCTCTGGTTGTGCCACGCCAGGTGCGACCATGAGTGCGCCGGGCGCGTATGAGGATGTGAAGTTATATGCTGAATTGCTGATAATATTGTTTTATGCTGAACTAAGCCGAAATTGAGGAATATGATGTGATGACTAGCTGAAATTGCTGTTTGAGGATGTTGAGCTGTGTTAGGTGTATATTGCTGTAAGATGCTTAGAAGTGTTGTAAGATGATAGGCTGTACTATTAAACTGAGCTGTGCTAAATGTTGTTTATGCTGATTAATGTTGCCAATGCCGTGTGATGAAAAGTTGTGTTATGCGGTATGTTGTTAATGATGTAACACTGAGTTGTGATATGTGATGCTAATGCTAAACTTTATTGTTTTAGTCGAGCTGAATTATATGCTGATAGTTGTTGAATTATGCCGTAATTGCTGAGTTGAGATGTAATTGATAAATATGTTGTGCTGACTAGATGTAAATGCTGAAAAATGATGTTAAGCTGTAATAGATGTATCTCGTTATGCTGAGCTGGGCTGTTATTGATGATTATAAATGCTGACTTATAATATGGCTGTGCTCTAGAATGATGAGCCGAGTTGTGAGTAGTAAGCTGTGTTGAATACTACTTAGCTGTGCTGTATGCTGATTTTGGTGTTGTGCTATGCTGTGAGCTGTTTTGCTGTGCTGTTTATTGCTGAGTTGTATGTTGTGTAGCCACTATTGTGGTGCTGTTATAGCCGCTAAGTTGGTGTTGTTATAGCCGCTAAGTCGGTGCTATGCTCCGTGCTGATAGGAGTTGTTGTAGGCCGTAAGGCTAAGCTGTGGTAGGAGATCTCCGAGCTGATATGCGTGACAACGCATTGTGTGCTTACTACTATTTATCGATGTGTACTGTTGTTTACGGTTGTTATTGCTAATTGATGTTCGGATAGCGGTAGCTGTTTACTATTCTTAAATTTATATATTTGTATGTTGTTTCTTTTCACTAGCTTACCCTTGTTGTTTCCATGTGGTTTGGACTACGATGATCATACTACGTATGGGAGCAGAGCAGGGATAGGTTGGTGGCTTACGGCAGGTCTGCAGCTGGCAGATAGAGCTTGATTCTTGTGGATGTTTTGGTGTTTTAGCTACTAGGTGTAGTAGCGATTGATGTATTTTGTACATTTGAATCTAGTCAGACTTGGACCATGTATATGTATATTCTAGAAACTATATATATACACTTGTTCCTTTCTATCCGATTTTCAGGTGTACTGTGTAGTGTGTAGTGACCAGCCGGGTCGTTACACCGGCTAGGAATTTTTCTTTCCAGAATGGTTGATTACTATCTTCCCGGGTGTAGACTCTAGTGAGGAAGGTGTCTTTGTACCACCTAAAGTCTCCTAGGGTTTTGCACTTAAGATTGGATAGGAGTTCTCCAGAACGATCTTTCCAGATACTAGGATCTCCTATGATAGTGTTTGGCGATGGCCATAATAAGGGTGTTAACAGCATCAGGAATGGGTTCTCCTTTCTCGGTGATGATGGTTCCCTCGGTGATATATATATATATATATATATATATATATATATATATATATATATATATATATATATATATATATATATAGTACCAAAAAGTGTAATTGAACCCAAATATTTTTACTTGCACATGATCACACTACATCGTCATAATACTATTTAAAATAATTGCCTAATGAATCTAAACTTATACTAAAAAATATTATGAAGGATTTACTTACGTCAAGAGTAAGTCTTGGTAAAGTCATTTCACTTAACTCACGGTTTATATTGAATTTCAACAAATCAACTATTGAATTAAAAATTCTTAATATATAAATCAAATATACAAACTTAAAAAAAAATAGTTGATACTTTGTTTCATTAATTCAAATTAATAGATATTCATTAAAACACATTATTCATAATTTTGAATATAAATAATGAAGTATCAAATAGTTTTAAAATTTTATAAAAATTTGTAAACTTGATATATTCATTTAGAACTATTAATATGACAATTAGATCATTGAAATTTGATGTAAAATATGAGATATTGAATTAAGTAAGTCTATCAAGAGTTACTTTTGGAGTAAAGTGGATCTCTCTATTTCAAGAGTAAGTCTCAAAAGATTTTCTCTACTCAATAACTCATGTTCTACATCAAATTTTAAACGATTCAATCATTAAATTAAAAGTTATTAAGTGCTACAAGTGTCATCTGGGTACTTTCAATCTGAATGCCCTAATTAGGAGAGGAACACAAACTGGTGACATAGTGCCTACCACTAGACCTATTATAAGGGCAATGTTAAGGAGAATACAAGAAAAATGGTCTTGTGATGAAGATAGAAGACCTAAACTCTTATTAGGCTACAAACTTATTTCTTAGCTTTTTTCTCTCTTTTTGTAATTTTTGCCTTGTAAATATTTTCCTTATTTTTGACCTTTATTTTGGTCATATAGTATGGTAATTTTATCATTGTATTATATTTTAATTTGAAGGTGTAAATAGTATTTTAGGAGGGGTGTAACTAGAAAAGGGCAAATAGATGTTGTTGATCTTGGATGGGCTAACTTTGGCCTTTTTCACCATGGCTTCGACATCCACTTGCTTTACGCAAGTGGTTTGTACATCCAAGACATGTGGGGACCACATGTCCCCTTATCCATCCAAGTAAGCCAACAAGCCACATGACCTTATCTAGTTATACCAAATACATGTGCCATATGGCTAGCTCCTAATGTCTCTTTTAGATCTAGGATGGTGGCATGAGTCACACCTTTCTTGATTGTCCATGTGGAAAACTCTCATTGGCTATATTCTAGATCTAAGAAAGTGACATTAGAGTTAGGGTTGGCTAAACCACACTAGTTATGGTTAAGGTTAGTAACTTGAGTTTAAGTTAACCCAACCTAGGTTAATTCTAACCTATATATGTCAACTTAGCTTGCACCACAAGCTACAAGTCTTATAAATACATCCTCCATTATAATATTCGATCACTTTGAGATTTACATGAGTAGAATTCAAATTTCTCTCCATTTCCAAAGTCCTTAGTTCTTTCTAGAGGAGAAACTTCTTGAGTTCTTTTATCAAGGAATCCTCCTTGTGGCAAGAACCTCATTCTTACTTATCCTCATACAAGGAAGTGGTGCATCCATCTCTGTCCTATTACACCATTTTTGAGTTGTTTGAAGCTTTAAGAATCCATGGAAGAAGATTGGGAGAAAACTAGAAGTTAATTGGAGTGGAGAATCAACCATCTTCCAACTAGTTTCACCACAAATTATGTTGAGTTAGATGAAACAGATGAGATGATCCTAATGGATCATGTAAAGCTTGGTGATGAGGAAAATGTAGAGTTATGGTTTCTTGACTCAGGATGTAACAACCACATGACCGACAACAAACAATGGTTCACGAACATGGATGAAGAATATCAATAATCTGTCAAACTTGGAAACAACTCCAAAATGGCAGTAATTGTGAGAGATACTATTAGACTGCATATTAATGGAATTACACAAGTAATCGCTAATGTGTTTTATCTTCCTAAGTTAAAGGGAAACTTAATTAGCATTGTCCATTTGATAGAGAGAGATGTTTCTGTGTTGATTTAAAGGAGAATGTCGTTGCTATTATCAAAGGAAGGGCTATTTTTGCAAACAAAGATGACAACAAATAGAATGTTTGCATTTCATGCAACACCAATGTCTTAGGTCTTAATGTGCTTCAAGAGTGTCTAAGAAGATGAAACCCATCTTTAGCATTGTCCTTATGACCATCTTAACTTTAAAGGATTGCAAATTCTTAAAGCTAAGAAAATGGTAATATAATTGCCTAAAATAAAGAAACCAAGCAAGTTATGCAATGATTGCATCGTGAGTAAACAACAAAGGAAGTTTGTACCTAAGAACAGTTTATGGAGAGTCAAACACAAATCCTAATTAGTGCACTCTGATATTTGTGGACCAATCACACCCTTATCAAACAACAAAAAAGTACTTAATTACCTTTATAGATGATTATAGTAGAAAGATTTAGATGTCATTCTTATCTGAGAAATCTCAAGCTTTTGCTTCATTTAAAAATTTTAAAAGTAACAAGGGCTTCAAATCAATGTCTTCAAATTGACTGGGGAGGAGAATTCACCTCAAAAGTATTCAACTATTTGGTAGTTTGCATGGTACTAGAAGACAATTGACTATAACTTTCACCCCTCAACAAATTAAAATGAAGTCGTTAAAAGGAAGAATTAGACCATTATGAATATGGTTCTATGCATGTTGTTAGAAAGACATGTTCCAATATACTTGTGGTCTAAGGGAGTAAACTTGACAGTTGACATATCCTTAATCGATGCCTAGTCTTTGGCATTGAGATAAGGCATTCGAAGAAGCATGGAGTGATATCAGGCTAGTATTCCATACTTTAAAGTCTTTGCACTAGTACAAAAGAGATATTTTACGTCTATTATTTTGGAATTTTTACGTCAAAAAAATGTTTGACGTTAATGCGAGAGACGTAAATTTACGTCAGGTGTTTTAGCCAACGTAAAATTACGTTAGACATCCTCCACGTCTGATGTAAAATGGTTGACAGACAAACAAAAAAATAACCTCAATTGGTGAAACACGTCCAAAAAAATACTCAAATGCTTCAATCCAATCGAAGAGATAGGTTCAGAATAAAAAAATGGGTCTTGTCGTCGTGCACCGTGAACGGAAAACACCCAAAGGTCTCGCATCGTTATCGCCAGAAACCACTGGGGAGGAAAACAGTGTCAAAACACTCGCATACAAGAATAAAACATTTTTACACAGAAAGATCAGCACACGCATGAAAGCACTAACCTCAATCTGTGAAAATGCCTAAATGCTTTAAGTCAATCGGCGAGGTAGGTTCAGAATTAAAAATGGGTATCGCCGCCATTGTCGTCGCCACTCACCGTGACCGAAAAACACCCAAAGGTTTCATACCACCGTTGCCAGAAATCGCTAGAGGAAAACCCTAGAGGAAAATAATGTAAAAACACTTGCGCACACGATGAAGACGAAGATGCTGGGGGAAATAAAACAACTTTTTTACATCGGGCCAAAAAGGGTTCGACATAAAAATTGAAATCTACGTTGGACTGTACTTCATATTTGACGTAGATTTTAATTTTTACGTCGGATCCCCTTTTGTCCGACATAAAAAAGTTTAGATTAATTTCAAAAATGTCACCGCGTATTTTTTACGTTAGATATTTTTATGACCGACGAGAAAACACTGACGTAAAAGACTAATTTTTCACTAGTGTTAGTTGTGTTGTATGTCCACATACACTCATTGAAACTCTAATGGTCCAATTTAATTTTAGTAGTATTTTGCTAGATAAACTTTTCACATTCAATTTTATTATTAATTTTCCATTATAAATATTCACATATAAATCAATTTAATTGAAAATTAATTTTAATTAAAATTAATTTTAAAAATCAATTTCATATAAAATTAATTCTGTAAACCCGTGCACTTTAACATCTTTTTCATGTGAAAATACCTACGTACTTGAGAACAACTATAGTGAACCAGTCTAATGAGAACACTTGCTTGCATAAAAATATGAAAATAACTAATAATAATTCTTAAATTAAGGTTAAAAATAATAATTTATTGTAAACATTTCTTGTTATACCAACAATATCATTATCACCATTTTTACCGTATTCAACCTCACTAGTGTCATAACTCTCATCACATCATCACAAGTGACCACCATTCCTACTATTGTCATCGCTACATGATAGCAACAACGATAACAACTACCATTAGCATCATTGTCACTACTATCATTTTCGACAATCCAATGTTGCTGTTACCATGTGATGACAATAGTTATTGTGCCGACAATGATAATATAATGGTAGCATTAGAGACAACGTGTAGGGATGGTGTAGCGACAGTGACATGCACCACCTTCACCAACCATAGCCCTAAGATCTCCCTCACCATTGCCACAATAATTCACTAGTAGTAATGATAAAAGTAGTGGTGATATCAGTATTAATGATGGTGACGATAGAAATGATAGTTATGACGATGTTTACAACCATCGTCATATGATGTGGGTTACAATGGTGATAACAATGATAGTTGTCACATAATCAATATTGACAATAATAATAGTGATGGTTATAATTGTCACTCTTGCTTCAACCACCATCCTCTATTATTGACATTATCATTATCATTATCAACCATTGCTACTCAGTATCATCCATATAACTAGCACCCTTACTATCACCTTGCCTCTCACCATGATGCCATTTGTTTCAACTAACACTTAATTCTTTCTACTTAACCAATTATTTTTTTGTTTGATATGAAATTAAAATTCTAATAGAACATATATGTGAACCGTGCTTTATTAAAAGAAATGGTTGTATATCATGTTAGTAATAATTATAGTGACATGCATCTTTGTTTGGCGTTTTTTTTTTGGTACTCTGTACTGTTCTTTCTACTCAAAAGAGAATATAAGATGATATGCTTATGCAATACGGAAATATTCATTAGAATGAGCCGACCAACACAAAGAGCATGCGCACGCCTACGACAAAGAAGTGCATTCGGGACAAATACTTTAGAAATCACACATATCTCGATGAAGCATCAAACATGTTATATATGTTTATCTATTTATTTTTTCACTAAAATTTATCAAATACAATTCAAATTTCATCATAGCTTAAATATAGTATCTGTCCTTAAAGACATAATACTTTTTTAGCCTTAATGAAAATTATTTATTTTTCTTCACTTAATTTTTAAAACTAAAAATATATATCTTATTCTCAAGAATTAAACATAATGTTTTTATAAGGATTAAAAATTACACTTCTAGATACCTAAATATATTTAAATAATTTATTATTTACTTGCACACTATGAGGTTAGTAATAATGTTATTTGTTTAATTTATTATTAACTTAAATATTTTTTTATTCATTATCTATATATAATCTATACTATTAATAAAAGAGATTGTCTTATTTAGTATTCACATTTTCGGACAATTTATCCTTTATAAATTACAAAACTTCTACTCTTTTCTATAAATTTCACTCAATAATTATCTGTATTTTTAATAACCATCCATTATTAATAATTTTTACTATTTATTATTTTTTAAAATAATTCACAAAAACACGTGATGTCTTTTGTACTATAGTTATAATAAAGGCGATTAGACTTTTTGGTATACACAATTTTTTGTCTAATTTCACCTTTATAACTATTTTTTTTATTATAAAAATTACATATTTATAACATTAATAAAGAGCATACACTCTTTTGATGCCCACTTTTTTTAGACTTCTTTATCCTTGAATGATACATTAAATTGTCTCATTATTTTTACAAGTTATGTCTAAATTTGTAATTGTACATTTCAATTAACACTTTCTTTTTGAGCAATTGCATGACCATTTCTATTGGTTTTTATATTTTTTTTAGTATTTTTTTAATAACTAAACACAACCACTTTTAGAGAAACATAATTATTGTTCATTTTTTCTATCTATTTTTTATTTAAATAAAATTATAGAGGTGCGAAGTGTATTGACCTTATTAGTTTATAATAAAAATAGGATTGAACTATTTGTTATTATATAATTTTTTATTATTTATTATTTATAAAAATAATTCAAGGTGGCATGGAGTGTCTTTTATACGCTAATTAAATTAGAAGTTGTATACATTAAATTGTGACTCATATGACAACCTCTACTCCACATATTATATTAAGCGTAATATTCTGAACTGAACAAAAATGAATTCATAATTATAGGAATAACGTAAGTCAAACAAGATGATATCACATAACATAGTAGCTAAAAACAAAATACCAACATGAATGTCTACTAAAAAGTAATAATAATGGAAACTATCAATCTTCCTAAACATGAAGAATAACAATATCAAGGCATGTGTTGAAAATTGACAACAATAACAAGGCACAACACAAAAAATAATATAACATATTCCATCACAGAGACATCAATGATTCACTACAAAATTTCACTTGACACACATAATGTTATGGATACAGACTTTGCAATGCATGCATGTGGTGCTAGTAAAAATGACATATCGAGGTGCATTCCCATAAGGCACACACAAAGTAGCCTAAGAGATCATGTCAAGTCATAGCCTTATCGCACTCCACACTAGGGAGAAATACACTAGGGCGCGTTAGGATAATGGTGTCACATAAGATACACCCCATGCATACAATTGGGCAGAACTAGAGCTCCTAAACCTGACTATCCTCAAGGTCATGAATTCCCAAGATTTTACACAAGGAGGACCTACCCTAGTAACATATTCTATATTGTACCCATCAAAACACTTATGCATACAATGCATGTAAAACAAGATTCGATGCAATATCATATTATCACATTATCATAAGTACGCAATATACACACATTACTCATATCACTACTAGGTCAACATGCCTAGACTTTATCCCTACTAAGTAGGCATGGCAACGGGGCGGGGTGGGGGTGGGCTTTATGTACCCTGCCCCCACCCCCGCCCCCGATACCTGCTAGGGGTAAAATCTGGTATCCATCCCCGTCCCCAGCAGGGTTCGGGTTTCCCCGCCACCGCTCCTACCTTTTTTCTTTTAAATGAATATGAACAAATTTTAAAAAAATAAAAAAGTAAAATAATACAAATTTTCACACATAAAAATTTATAATTTTGGTTTATATACATATAAAAATAATTTTTTTAATTATATTATTAAGTGGGGCGGGAGAGGGAGCGGGAGCGGGGGCGGGAGAGGGGGGCGGGGGCGAGGGCAGGGACAGGGCAGATATTAACATCCATGTCCCCACCCCCGCCCCCGATTTTATTAATTGGAGAAAACTCGAACCCGATAAACACGAGTTTTTCCCGTCCAAATCGGGGCGGGTTAGATTGCCATGCCTACTAAGCCTCAAATTAGACTTCACATCAAGTGACCATTACATGGTTGAAACAAAAACACAACGCATTGTATTCGACAAGAGTTAAATGTTCATAGTTCCATTACACAATGTTCACAATATCACTGATAACACCTCAAGATAAAATCATTTAATTATATGTTAATACCTCAATCATAGTCATTAGGAGATTAACATCAAACTAAGCATATAACTTAACTAGTCTTGCAACATATTGATATCACATATTAAATTTTTAGGCATCACTATCACCAAAACACCTCAAGTTGTTAAATAATCAACTCACATCATCACTTATTCAAAATTAATGTTCTCTTCCATAATTTCTTTTTCCTAAAAATTGATATGGATATCTCAACCCATTCATAAGATCATACACTCAAAGGATAAATTAATTCATCATCACCACTCACAACTGTATTTTCATAAATTAATCTTATATGACCTTAAGTGGTCCAAACATGATATCTACAATATATATGTTATCAAGTTGATTTTAATTTTAAAAAAAAACTTAAAACAATTATCTATAACTTATATGTTTATCTCAAGAGTTAGTTCTACCATCTACTATTTTAAAAAATTATAAAATCGTAATGTTTTAGCCCAAATATGACAATTTGACTCCTACTCACTAATATGATCATAACTTGAGTTTTAGGTCTCCTTTTCAAGTGATTCTAACAACATTGAAAAGTTAACATCTAGGATTAGAATTCATATGAAGATCATAAAATCTTGTTCTAATGTTATCACGTTTGGCATAATGTTTTTCATGCTTGGTGCAAAAGGACAAAAACCCTTTTCTATAACACCTACGCCCAACATGTCTAAGGTCATGCCTTACATGTAACTACATAGGAGCAATGTCAAATGGAGTCCAACGTGGTCCATTTGATGCCTAAAGTGATACGAGTTTGTGAGAGACTTGTAGGATTTGCAAAATTTGCGCATTACAAATCCAAAACCCCAAAATTGCAAACCAATTGACAAAAATCATGATTAAAACTTAATAATACTCTATTATACCATGAATTACTTAAATCCAACATCAATTTCACATTCTCACATGCTCATCTCAATTATCCCATATTAACTCAATAAGTTCATTCCCTAAGGTACGTTTTGATAAGAACCCATGGACAATCTAAGGTCTACAAGGTTAGTTTATATACATGATTGAACATTCATATACACCAAGAACATCAATTAGAATATTGAAGTACCATGTGGGAAGTAAAAACACAAGTCAAGATCAAAAATTAGGATTGCTCCTTTATATAACACATACAATAGAGAAAAAGATTGAGAGTCAATCTTATTACCCAACATATATTTCACACTCATAGCAAGATTACTCACTCTTTCCTTATCTCGATGAACAAATGTGCGAATCTTCATAATGATCTTTAACGATATTTAATTCTTAGTTCTTCAATGCACAAAACATAAAAAAAAAAAAATAATGAGAGCCTAAAATGTAAATTGGCTCCCCCTCTTAAAATTTCTCTTTAAAAATCTAACTACCTTCTCTTTTAATCAAAATAAATATAAAATAAAATAATACATAATACATAAAACAAAATACATAAAACCTTATAACTTAATCTATACTTCTCCACCAAAATACATATCAAAATATCATAAAAACATATTTCTCTAATAAATATTATACAAAATAAATTTACAAACATTTATTATTTATTTAATAATACTCATAATTATTAAAAAAAATTTAAAATATTTTTTTAAAACTCATTTAATTAATTAAAATATCCTTCTTTTAATGATTTAAGAAAATTTGGACTGTTACAATTTGTTTATCTTTAAACTTTTTGAAACCATATTTTGTAAGATTTTGAGAAATGAAAAAGATTAATATATTAATCATATAAAATATTATTTATGATTGATTAAATTATTTCCCCGATTTCATATTTTAACCTAAAACTATATATATATATATATAATATTATTATTATTATGATAAATTTGTACATTCATTATATAAATATTATTTTACTTAAATTTAGT
Organism: Cajanus cajan; assembly: GCF_000230855.2. Classification (NCBI taxonomy): domain Eukaryota; kingdom Viridiplantae; phylum Streptophyta; class Magnoliopsida; order Fabales; family Fabaceae; genus Cajanus; species Cajanus cajan. Next base: position 8,706,316 of record NC_138518.1, read on the forward strand.
TTTCATTATAGTGTTTGTTTTCTTATTAAAATAATAATAATAATAATACCCTAATTAAACATCAAAGCATAAAATACTGGTCTGCTAGGGTGATATAGCTAATTAAATTCCTTCACTCTTATTAATTAGAATATGGGATCAAATTTGGATTTATAATCCCATCCTAAATTCTTAGAGACATTGCTAGTTAATTCTGACCTTATATGAAATTGTACTTTTTTTTAATATAAACTTTAATTTTGTTTAACAAAAACAAAGCACAAATTTCTATTTTAATATGCTTGAAATGTGAATTTGGAAAGATTTTCATTTATTTTTTTTTCCCCAATCTTCACTTGTATTAACCAATTGCTTTTACACCTTGATCATTTGTTCTATTTTCCTATGTCCCTCCTCTCCCTGTATAAATTCTCTTTGATAAATCACTTTAAACATAAAATGCTAAATTTAAAGTGAATTTCATACTTGTTCTTCGCTTTTATCTTTCTACTGTATATTTGATAGATAACCATCTTGCTACAACTTGAGTTCAACGTTTTCCTTTGGACCTGAATTGTTGCGGTCGGTAATGGACCGCGTGAGCGTGACATGGAGTTCCTGTCCTGCCTTTTCTTTTTATTATTTTTATTTTTATTTTTATCTATTATAACTAATAATAGAAGAGATATTACTTTTTGGTATCCACAATTAATTTTTCATTTTATCCTTTAATTAACTACCATAAAAATTATACATGATTAAAGCAAATGTGAATCTAGAAAAGTGTCATTTTCCTGCGAATTTTCCTACAAAAAATATTTACAAAAATTTTTTGCGAGTTTTCTTGCAATAATAATTTCACAAATTTTTTTTACGAATTTATTTGCGAAAATTAATTTACAGATATTTCTTAAAAAAAATTTATGAAAAATAATCTACAGGAAATTTTTGCAAATTTTTCTGCAATTTTAATGATCATAGACTTTTTTTTCCATGGTAAAAATTTGTAAAAAATATTGTAAGAATTTTATTTTCTTTCTTACTGATTTTCTTGCAAAAATAAATTCGCAACTAATGTTTACTAAATGGTAGAAAAATTTCGCAAGTAACTTTTTATGCGGATTTTCCTGCCAATTTTAATCCGCAGGAAAAATCAAAAAAGATATTTAAATTTATAAGTTTAATATTTTAAAAAAATTTCAAGTCACACATCGATTGAAAATAAAACAATTAAAGAGTATATAAGTTGGGGCAACACTTACCTTACAAGTTGATTTATATGGCTGAGTGTTAGCCTTATAATCTACAATCTTAGAGTTTAAAAGATTATGTATCACATGTTGGAGGCGTGGAAACAAATGTTTCGGATGAATTTATTGTGAGCATTTGAAAGTTGAAGAATTATTGATAGAATTTGTAATAATTTCTTTGATTTTTTTCGTAAAAAATATTCCTGCAGAATTTCTTTTGAAAAAATTCGCAAGAAACTTTCCTGCGAATTTCTTTTTGCAGGAAACTTTACTGCGAATTTTTTCCCAAGAAATTTCGCAAGAAAATTTCTTGCAAATTTTAAAATTCGCAAAAACATATTATCTACGAAGGTATTACCTACAGATAAAATTTCGTTAAAAAATTCGTAGGAATAATGTTTGCTGTGATTTTTAATACAAAATATGCATAAAAAATCGTATGTAATAAGAGAATTTTTGTAGTGAAATTGTTATTCTTTCGAAAGTACAAAGTGTCTTTCATCTAATATATAGACCACAAATTTATTTAATGAATAAAAATAGCTTAAAAAACATAGACTAATCATGAATGAAAGAATTTAATGGACATGTGCATTTTCTGTTAATTGATCATAAACTAATTTTGATATGATTTTAAAAGCCGTTATTATCAAAGTTATAGCAATATATAAAAGATGTAAGAATTTTACAAAATTAGTCTTATTATTATTGTTAATTTTTATAAAATCATTTGTCTTACTATATTGATCATTTTTAAGGAATTTTTTTGTTGCTAAAAATGATGTAATAAAACAATAATATTTATTATATGAAAAAAATAATATTTCATTGAAAAATTTAAATAACACTATTTTTTTTTTCTTCTTACACAATATTATGAGATAAAAGGAGTAAAATTTATCATGTATATGTTACAAACTAAAATATAAATTTATTATAAATTATAAAATCACCAAATGGTTAGTAAATTTTAGCCAATAATTAACAAATGGTTAGTTTGTTCCAAAATATTGTGTTTTACTGACATTTCTCTCTACATAATATTTTGCATCAACGGGAGTATTGAACGGATAATGAGATGCATTTACCATTTTAACTTATTCGACTGCTAGCAAACTATTTATTCTTAAAGTATTCTAACTAAATTTTGTTGTCAAAAGTTTCCAAGAACATCACTACTGAATGTTGATCGGATAGTATGATGTCAGGGTTGTGCTTCTGTCGAATGGCTTCACCAGTTGGGTAAATATTATTTCATGGAGGTGGATATAAATAACCCAAAGTTGAATAATTATGGTGGAATCACTTTGCTTTTGGAGCAAATATATGTTGTATAATATTTGTTCTTGAGATTATATAGTGTTGCTTAATATTTTAATATATGATGTTTTATATATCGCTTAATTTCTAATAAATAATAAAAAATTATTAAAAAAAGGGACCTGTGGAAAGAATATTATATAAAATATAAAATATAATATTAATTAGACAAGAGTTTAAATCAGGATGACCAATATATATTTACAATCTCAGAATTGTAGTATTTTCTTGTAGTTTCATCACCCTCATCAAACCCTAGGATTTGAATAGTACATAAAAAAGGTCTTTAAATAAACATCATAATAAGCTGATCTTTCCTTCTGTCAAGCTGAACCTCTTGTCTTGTGACTTTGTACATTATTAAAATTCAGCCCATTCATATATACACAGTTAATTATAGGATATAACTACTTTATAAGCAAAATTTTATAAATAAACGTAAGGGTATGCTAACCCGAATGCAAAATTTTCAAAATGGCATTTCACACTACTAGATTTTAATGTATTAGCAACATTTTCTTGTTTATATTTGTTAAAATATTACTAATTTTCAAAATCAAAGTCTCATATCGAGTAAAAAAAAGTTACATAAGTTATTTTGCAACATTTTTTGAAAAATGTTATTATAATTGCTTCTAAAATCAAAGTCTCACATCGAGTCAAAAAAAGTATATTTTTCTTATATCTAATCGTAACCCATAATTAAAGTTCAACACTGAATAGATTAATGACTCATAAAGAGTATATATACTCATATATATAGTTATATTTAAGATAAATAAAATTTGATATTCTATATATAATTAGTGGTGATTAACTAAAAATGTCTTTCCCTAAAAACTTAAAGAACTCCTAGAAGTTTACTTTAGGAGACATAAAAATATAATAATTGATAGTAATATTTAAATTAAAATTAATCATTATTTTATAAAGTTATCAAAATCTTGTCAACATCATTAAAATATTACAAAAAATTATTAAAATGTTACAAAAATACTACTTTGGTAACATTTAAAAAATATTACCTAATTATGTAAAAATGTTATTAAAAGTCTGTAACAACATAGATTATATACAACATTTGATAATATGTTACTAAAACAAATTAGTAACATTTATACATAATTAAGTAACATTTTTCAAATGTTACTAAATACCATTTGTGTTGTAGTGTCAATTGCAAAATTATAGATGAGTTATATCAATCAGATCAAAGAACCGTGAGCAATGCCATTTTAGTAGTCTTAAACCATATTCTAACGAATCTAGATTATTTTGACATTTATTAATTATGTCTTAAACACCATATAAAAGTTAAAGAAATATCCTGAAATTAAGCTCAAACTTAATGTTTCTCAAGTGTTTTCGGTTTCATTTGATCACTACCTATGAAGTTGCAGCTGCCAAGTGCTAGAGCCTACACTGCTGCATCTGGCTATTCAGAAAAAGTGAGAGCGATTAGTCATGAGCTGTGACCAAGGGCTTCTGTTATGAATCTGTGGACCATTTATTGGACCATAATTGTACTCTTTTCAGTGTCTCAGTTATTGATTTATTGGTCATAACCCAGTTTTTCCAGAACCCTCTATGCCCCACTCTACTACTTGTTACTTAATTTAGAGCCTCTTAACTTAACATCCAAAAGCCCTATATTCATTTTAATTTCCTTTAGATTTTTCTGTGTCCCTGATCTCTTTATATTCCACTCTCTCTGGTCTGGTACATGTAGGTGGGTGCTTCTGGATGAATAACAACACTGGAAGTGTGGATTCCCCCAGGAACATCTCCAACAGTGAAAAGAATAATCTTTTACTTTCTCTCCTTTCAGAAAGGAGAGTTGGCGAACTTGGTTTTTGTCTTGCTTCGTCTTCATCCTCCTCCTTTTATTCTTATCCCTTTTCATCCTCTTAAACTTCTTTAATTTCTTGAGTTTTATTTGGTGTTAATAAAGTAAATTTAGCGTGTATGTAGAACTAGATGGCCTTTTTTACTCACTTCATACTAAATCATTGTACATATAATATATTTATTTACCTTCCTATTTACACATATATAGTTTTACTTTTAGAAAGGAAAAAAAAAATTAACTAGCATTCAGCGATGAAATGTTAAGCTTCTCTTAATTAGTGTCTAGCTACTTAGATGGATTATGTATACTGAAATTCTATGGCTGATACTGTTGGAGTCCCGGTGTTAAAAAAACCACCAACAGATACATCTTGTTAATTATTTCAAGATTTTGGTTTGTTGCTGAACTGGACATATAAGAGACACATATATGTCTTAGGGTTTTTCATGTCATGTGTATTTGTGAAGTGGAATTGAAGCAATAGAATTAATCTACAAGTTATATTATTTATACTATTTTTTTATAATATTATTTTTACTCTTTATCTTTCTATATCTATTCTATCCTACATTTGTTTCTTCTCTTATTTATTAAATTGTTATAAAAAAAATTGTAAAATTTTTATGTACAAATACAATTTTTCTAAATCTATATGGAATATGAAAGAATGTTAATGGAGTCTAACTCAATTTATTAAATAATATGCCTGAGTTATTGAAAATTTCTTGGAAACTAAATTTGATTCTTAGGAAAGAAAACGAAGAAAAGGTCATCATTTGTTTTAATTTGAATAAATAACCCAAGAAAATTGAAGCTTGTGGCAATATGAATCCCCCACTCCAGTGACTAAGAACTAACTAAATTACTTAAATTAAATAATTCTAGTTTCTTTTTTATTTTTCTATTGTTTACCACTACAAAATCGTGCAAATTAAGATCTATCCAGACCTGTTTTGGTCTTTGAGGTATTCTATATCTCCTTAAATTCTCTCTTTCTTTCTCATTTTCCGCATGTTTCATTTGTCCATGCTTTAGAATCAATGAAAGAAATTTCAGTAAAAAAATTACTTCATTTACACTATAAAAAAAAAAAAAGGAGGCGGGGGGTGTCATTGAAGAAATTAAGATTTACAAACTAAGCTTTATTAATTTTTTTTACCTACATATCATATGAATATTGGCCGGGACCATAGACACATGATAATGACAAACTATATGATATATAACTTGTCAATTTTGGGGGTGATTTTAGGGTTTCGAAGTTGGCACATATCTAGATCTATCCGCCGGTTCCTCTTGCACTGGTGAAGAATAAATCATTTCCAAATCGTCTTTGACAAATGAAGAAGAGAAGAAAATTTGCGTACGTTTCTGTATCCTCTAATTAACTGACTTTCTTTTGAAGAAAGATAGCATGCGATTAATCCACTTGTGGGGTTCAGAAGTTAGGTTCTAACTGAAAATTATCACAAGTTGCCCTCATGCATATCTCTCTGAAATAGTATATGTGGTCCTTAGCGAGTGTCGTAAAAGATAACATATATATGTTGGTCCCTCACCTATAGGTAGCTTTACGTTGTCCGAATTGAAGTAGTTATCATACACAAAGACATGACAATTCTCTCAGACTAGACACCACAACTTTTGAATCTTACTAAATGACTTATTTAAAGTGGGTTTCTCTGCTTCCTCTCCATGTGATGCCTTCCCCTATTTTTGTTTTCTCTCCATTTTTATCTCTTATTCCGTTTTTCATCTTTTCATTGTCTTGTTCCAAAGCGTAGGTATTTGAGGGATTTCTAAAATGTGGAAATATATTATTAAGAAAAAAAAATCAAATGTCGTGTACTAACATGTTAGGTTTGTTTTTGTTGTTATAATTTTGTCTAATAAAAATTAATCTCATAATATAAACATTATAAATCTACATAAATAGAATGATCAATCATATTAACATCTTTCTATGCAAATCACATTGTTAGTATATAAATCAACAATATGTACACTAACAATTTAATTTTCATTGGCAAAATTTAAAGAATTAAAGTAGAGACAAGTATAATTCGTAACATTTTATTATTAATTAGTAGTAGTATATAAGACATTTTACAGCCGTATATCTTACCAGAAAATGAAGGGGGAAAAAACTATAAATGTGCAAGGAAGCTTGCTAATATAATGTTGAGAGTTGCTTTCCAAATTTATTTATTTATCATGTTCCTTTTTCTTAAGAGTATGTCCAGTGAGAAACTTTTAGAAACAATATCAGTGTAATAAACAGAACGCATGCTGCAATTTAGTTATTATAAGGCTTTGTTCTTAACAATATACAACAACATTTTTTGCTTGATACTATTTTGTCTACACTACAAAAAAGAATTGTTATATAGTGACACACACTTAATAATTATACAATATTTATCACTAAAAATTATTTTTACTTACATTATAGATATAATATATATTAGTATATGAGTTAATCACCTATACACTACCAGTGTAAAATTTTTTTTTATACTGACAATAAATCATATCTTTTAATAGTGCTATGTCAGTTGCTTATTTAATAAAATAAAAATAAAATAAAATAATTTAAAAGATATGATTGATTATCAGTGTAAAAAACTTTACACTGACAATGTATGGATGATTAAATGTGTGTTTGTTTTAGAGTTACGTTCAACATAACCCAAAAGCAACACACTAGTTACTTTGATTTTTTTGCATTGGAAAGATGAAAAAGTTCGTTCAACCAATGTTAAACAGTTTTCCAAACACGCACTAACTCTTAGTATATTATTATAAAGTGTAAGTATAACTTATATATTACAATAACGCACAATATATAATATTTAAATCTCATTCAAAATCAACATTAAAATTATATATAATTATATATCATATAAATTTATACTTATTATATATTTTCTACCTATAGTATCATATTTTATATATCACTATATTATAACGCTAGCTTCTATGGCCCCCCATGTGATGGTTTCAGTAACCAAATCTTTTGTAGTTGTCGATAAAGTGTGACTAGCCGCTTTTTGAAGCGTGTAGTGAATGGTCCACTGAGGTTATTAATTGTGTTCCTTTGTCACGAGAAACAAAATTTTGCATTCTTTTGCTTCAAAAGATCCTTTTTTTTTTTTTTTTTTTTCTTTCGCATTTACTATCTTGTACATTATGCTTTTGCATCATATTTCTAAATTGCATTTACAGTCATAGTTACCGTTGCTTTACGATTCTTGACATTGCAGATAAATGCAGCTAACGTGATAGTAACAGCAAGTTGAAAATCTTAAATGTTGTAGTCACAATTGGGAAAGTTCACTGCAGTGCTTTTTTTTTTTATTTATTTTTTTATTTTTATTATCTTATGAATATCATTCATGCAGTATAATTTTTATTGGTCATATATTATTTTAATACAGATAAATTTGAGAACACCATATAATTCTTATGTGTCTTAAACAGATCATACAGCCAACCATTAAGTCAAAAGGTTTGATTTAATTTACCTTGATTTGAAACCATGCTTAGCTTAGATAAAAATTAAAAACATCAAAATCAACTTTGATAAAGATGTTTACTTGTCTTGATTATCGCAAGTGGATCAATGTGAGAATAAAATGGCAAGAAAAATGAGCCCTAATTAAGCTCCTCCTAACTACCATGATGAAAGAAATCATTGTCCATCATGCCTGCCTGACCATAAAATGATAAGATGTAGACTAGCAAATTTATTTGACCAATAAGGTAATATCTCACGTGGCCACCTATGTGCCATTGCTTTATCTTTCAGTGCGCCGTGGTCGGTTTCATTCCGGCATCTTCCTTTTCCAAGCTGCGGACTCAACTTCACCAATTTATTCTATGCAATCAAAGCAAACACCAAGTTTGAAACCTCTTCATAAATAGTTCGAGAATTGGCTTCAAAAGTAATTAAGGTGCACACTTGGTCTTTCTCTCCTATAATTTGCACGACACCAAACAGTGGTAGGTAATGTTTTTGCTAGGTACTGTATGTCTTATATCACCTACATCTAGGGTTTGTATATAAGCCTCTTCACGTTTTCAAATGAAACTCGTTCTAATACTGTGTGTTTACGTTGAATTAATCGCATATATAGTAGTCCTTGCACCCCACTTGCTTTGACGTAGTTTTTTCCTTGCCTTTCTTTTGCATAAACTATATTTTGCAACGAACATTTCATAAAATCTGATACGAGATGGACTTATACTACTTATTTGCATTTGTTATTCTTAGGTTTTTTTTCTTCGTTATTATTTTATCCTCTCTAATCCCCTCAAAATTATATTAATATGACACAATTCATTATGTAATATTGACGCCTAATAGTTGCTTCCAGTAAGAAATCTTGTCATGTGTTCTTCTCATATCCGTATTATCAGAAACTGTTACTTAATTAGTTTGTTATATTTAAGAAGGATTAGCTAGACTCTTATGAATTGAAAATTTTAATTTATTTTGAAGAAAAACGCCAGCAATTTCAACTCTTACAATAAGAAAATTTCAATTATGAATTAGAATAAACTTTGGTATTTTTTTTTTTATCATAGGTTAAGATTATTCACTTTTTTTCTTCTGAAGTGAACATATCACTTGAGAAAGGATAGTTTGATCTGAATTGACTAAGTACCTCAACCGCCATTTGAACCCAGTTTTCAATTTCAATTATTGTCATGAGATGAAGCAGATTAATATTCATCTGTCTGCTTATTTTTTTCAAACTTAATTTCATAGTTTTCTGAAGCAGATACAAGCTAGAAGTGCATATTCATACTGAAGAATTCAAAATTAGGGGTTTCATTGTTGAAGGTGGAAGAGAAGTTCCAGGAAGAAAAACCAACAACAATGAAAGAAATACAATGATCAACAGTACAAAGGAGGCAGAATTTCCACTAAAACAGGAAGGTCTTTCTTCAAGCGATCATCATGAAAAGGCAAAGGCTACATCAAGCTCATCATCACAATGGCTAAAACTGAAGGATCCAAGGATTGTTCGAGTATCTCGAGCTTTTGGAGGAAAAGACAGGCACAGCAAGGTGTGCACTATAAGAGGACTAAGAGATAGAAGGGTGAGGCTTTCAGTTCCCACAGCAATTCACCTCTATGATCTTCAAGATAGGCTTGGACTCAATCAACCAAGCAAGGTTGTAGACTGGTTGCTCAATGCAGCTAAGCATGAAATTGATGAACTTCCACCACTTCCAATTCCTCCAGGTAACTTCACCCTTGGTTATCCATCTCTTGTTGCTTGTAATAATGATCAATTTAGCACCTCTCGTGAAGGTTCAGGCCAAAACACCTTATGGAAACCAAAGTCCAAAGAGGTTTCCGGAGAAATGGTTAGTGGTAAAGCAAATTGGATGAATAGAAGTGAAGATGATGATAATGATAAAAGTAGTAATAATAATGATGATAAACAAAGCAATAGTTGTCATGGTGCACATGTTTTGCCAAATAGTCTCTTACCAAGGGCAAATCATCCTTCTTTTTTGGGCTTGATGAACACTATGCCCTCACTTGGTTACCAATGGGACCCTAATTCAGGTGATGTTGCTCAATGGGCAAATCATGGATTTGTTAATCAAGCAGATATACACAGCATTAATGTGGTTCCATTCCCATCAAATTTGGCTCTATCCACTGGGAATACTACTACTCCTCAAATTTTGGTGTGTCCTCCTGGGGCAACACAACCATATTTCCCTTCCCATCATGTTGCATCAATGGAGATGAATCAAAGACAACTCAACCACTATCAGATGCTGAGTTCAAGTTCTCAAAATTTCTTGGCAAATTCTCTCAATCCATCACAAGTTATAAGCCAACAAGGGAAAGTACCATTCAGCTTGAGTAAGCCTAAACTTCTCCATTCTCCTAACAGCAGTGAAAGCCATTCTCGTAAACACTAGGATTTTCCTTCCAAATGATACACAAAATAGAGTTATCTAAATTCTTCTCCTCACAAAATATGCATGGATCATAAGGCCTGTGGGAATTGAAGTTCATTAGCTGCAAGACATTATTCAACGTTTCGCGGGGTTTGAATAATCATTCCGTTTTTGTGTTATGTTTGATTTTCTGATGTTTCCTGGGTTTATGTAGGTACAATTAACTTAATTTTCCATTCAGTTTAATCTATATGGATGCCATGCAAAGGTCTACAAAAAAAATGGGTTTTTTCAAGGGTAATTAAGAGCTTTTCCTGAAGTGAAAATGTGATTGCTACGCTAAAGAGAACACATGCTCAGATAAGTTAATTAACTCTCTATTCTACATTGAGAAAGGTTGGAAAAGGTAGAATAATAATATTATCATTGATAGTGAGTTTGAGATTTTATTTTATTTTATTCTGTTAAACATTATGTGTTTGAATGAGACAGGAATTCTCAGTGTGCTATGTTATATACCAAGTGTTAAGTAGTTTTTTTTTTAAATCATGTTTTAGTTTTTTAATTGTGATTGTATACATTCCATGAGATGAAACATAACCAAAGAAATTATACTTAATTTTTCCTTCATGTACACAGTACACGCATTTCAGCGCACGGAAAATGATGCATAGACGTTCATTTGTTAATAAGAAATGATATTTGCACACCAACATTTTATACACTCCATTAAAAAAAAAATTATCTTTTCTTTCGTATCACATCATTAAATTAATTTATTATACCGATATTTTAATTTTTTATTTTTCTCCTTATAGGTAATTATAATAAGGTGTTGAATTGGAGTGTCCAATAATCATTTTTGTATGCTGGTGATTGATATCATATGACAAGAAAAACAAAATAATAGAGAAGAAATAAGAAATGTCAAAAAATGTTTAGACTATTGCTCATGAACTCGTCTCTTAAGACAGGGAAAATCCCTAACAGTATCTAAATCTGGAGCAAATTTTGTGCGAGAGTATAATATCAAAATAATTTCAGCACAAATTTCAATACAGCTTTTATTAGTCTTTTTTAACTTTGACAACTAATAAGAAAACATCTTAACTGTATAAGACTTTTAAATTAATTGTTATATAAATCAATAACCTTATCATTCATGAAATTTTGTTTATGATAGAATAAATATAAAAATATATCTAAAAAACTTCTCTTTTTAAATAAATTTATTTTTATTATTTATCGTTAATTTTTTGTTGGCTACGTCTTTAAATACAGTTAATGTGCTCATGCTAGAATTATTCCTAATGCTTTGGGGGAGGAAAAAGAATTGATGGGAATGAGAGATAATATGTGAGAAATGATTTAATCAGAATCCAGAAATTTTAAGTAGTGGGGGCAATATTTAAATACATAAATTTTTAAAATATAAAATAAAATTTTTATAAAGATAAATATATATCATAATTGTTCTCTACGAGTTTTCATAATTTGAAAACATTGAATGATTTGCTCATTTTTAATACTATCAAAAACTCCTCTCTCTATGGTTCTCTCATTTTTAAACAAGGATCATCAGGAAGCCTTTCCAAATCACATTCTAAAAATCTTTTTTTGGTTGGTGGACCCAATTTGACTTCTTTTTCAACATGTGTTTGAGGAGAAGATGGTTGTTCTGAAGATGATTTTCTTTTAAAATATTTTTCCATTGCTACAACTAAAAGCAATATAATTTTAATTAATGTAATGTTCATAACATACAATGTTTCTTCTAAACATAAAAATAGAATGAGTAAATAAAAATCAAAATACTGAATTTCTCATTGAAAATAAAAAAATTAATTCAAATAAAGCAATATAAAAATAATATCTTTAAATACACTAACCTTAAAGACTACTTTAAATGTATAGTTTAGCTATTCAAACAAGAAGGAGTATAGATGGAAGAAGAAGTTTATTTTTTTTTTCTTCCAATTTCACTCTTCTACACTTTAAAATATGTTAGAGGTAGAGGAGAACCTCAAAATATAAAAAGAATTAGAAAAAATAAAAATAAAACAAAAAAAAAATATAAAATATCTAAAAAGAGGTTAATAACAATTTATGGTTTTTTTTTAAAACTTAAAAAACATACATTATTTAATTTATAATATTTTTTATCTTGATTTACAATTTAAATGCATAACAATTTTTTTTAAAACATGTAATTTGTTGTTAATTATTATAACATATTAAAATATTTTTAAAAAACTTTCCTTTCTCACATAAAGATAACTGCAACAAAACTTAAATTTAGTTTTAATTTTATAATTTTTAGTTTTTTATTTTTAGTTTTTAGTTTTTAAATTTTAAATGAAGATAATATAATATTATATATATTATTAAAAAAACTGAAAAGTTAATAGAGGCCCACAAGTTAGTGCATCCGTCCCTGCAACAAAACTTAAATTTAGTTTTAATTTTATAATTCTTTTAGTTTTTATTTATTTTTTTAGTTTTTAAATTTTAAATAAAAATAATATAATATTATATATATATATTATTAAAAATCAAAACTGAAAAGTTAGTGGGAGCAACTGCCCCACAAGCTTCAACGTGCGTCCCTCAATGGATTTAATATATGAGAAGTGAAATTTGTAGTAATTTTAAAGAGTGAATTTATGTAGAGAAAAATTATATTTTGTACCGATAAAATTTTATGTAAAAAATAATTTAAATAATTACCGTTTTATTTCCTTCTCTTTGTTGATTTGTAGTGTTTAAATTTTATTTTTTATAATTTAATAACATAATCGGTTATATCAAGTTTATGCTAATTAGCATAACTCATTATGTTACGTTATATTAGTCCTTATGTATTAATAGTATAATTGATTATTCACCAATCATAATCAATTATAGTGATCCCCTCTTGCACAAATAACATCACATAATGCATAAGGATCCTACGTACCATAGTTGACTATGGTGACTTCTGGTACACAAATAACATACATGCGACAATAGATTATAATTGATATTATGAGACCTCTGATACAAATAACATGACACGTAGGGTATGTTTGGGTAACTTCTCTAGAAGCATCACTTGTAGGAGAAAAAAATAGGAAGAAAAAATGAAATAAATTTCTTAATAAGTTCAAGTTAGTTTATGCATAAATTAATATGTAGAAATTCTCTCTAATTAACTTCTCCAAAATATTATTTTCAACTCATACCCAAGTTAATTTTAGTTTAGAAAGAAGTTTAATTTATTTCAATTTTCCTTCTTATTTCTCTCTCTTAAAATCCCTTATGAAGAAACTTAACTCAAAAAAACCCATAATGCATTAGGGAGTCATAGGAAATAAAGAGAGTCCTGTGAGAGTGAGATGAAATTTGAAGACTTGATTAGTGGATTTTTTTAATAATAAATAGCATGATCTGATTTAAAGAAAACTAACTAAGAGTAGAAGTTCAGAGTACTATATATAGGTTTTAGACTCTGAATAAGGCAAATGGCAAGATACAAGATTAATGGGACAACCTACGAGTGAAGTGTATATTTCATCTCTTTCATAGACGACTTCTCTAGAAAGCTATGGGTATATTTGATCAAAAGAAAGAGTGAAGTGTTAGAAGTGTTTCAAAAATTAAAAGCCATGGTGGAACGAAGTAGTGGCCAGTTGATCAAAGTATTGAGGACCGACGGTGGAGGTGAATATACGTCTAGAGAATTTGAGAGGTTTTGTGAAAAGGAAGGAATCGAGCATCAAGTCACGCCTCCATACACACCGCAACACAATTGAACTGCTGAAAGAGAGAACTGAACCATCATGAACATGGTACGTAGCATGTTAAAAGCAAAACAATTGCCTAAGTATTTGTGGGAGGATAGGTTACGTCAACCGTTGCTTACATCTTAAACAGATGTCCTTCGAAGAGGCTGGAGGGAGTTACTCCAGAAGAGGTTTGGTCGAACAACAAGCCAGACGTGAGCCACCTAAGAGTGTTTGGATCAATAGGTTACAAACACGTACCTGAACAATTGAGAAGAAAGCTAGACGACAAAGGTGAGAAAATGATACTGCTGGGATATCATCCAACAGGTGGATACAAGCTGTTCAATCCCATTAGCAAGCAAATTGTGGTGAGTAGGGACGTGATGTTTGATTTGTCAAAGGGATGGAACTCAGAGTCAAACAAGGATGAACAATATAGTCACGTAATCATTGAGTCTGTGGACACCGAAACTAATGAAGATCAAAATGAAGAATCGGGAGGAGCATGTACGTCCAATGCTCTTAGAAGATCTCAAAGAGATACTCGTATTCCAGGGAGACTCAAAGGTTTTGAAATGATTTCTGATGCTGATGTAAATGAAGATGGAGATATTGTTCACTTTGCTCTATTCTCTGAAACTGAACCAGTCACCTTTGAAGAAGCCATTTTGAACAGCAAATGGGTTGATGCGATGAAGGATGAGCTTCGATCCATTAAGAAGAACCAAGTGTGGGAACTAGTGACTCTTCTAAAGGCCAAGAGACCAATCAATCTAAGGTGGGTCTTTAAGACCAAAACCGATCCCACAGGAAAGGTAGTGAAGCATAAAGCGAGGTTAGTGGTACGTGGCTTTCTTCAAAAACCTGCCATCGACTATAAGGAAGTGTTTGCACCAGTGGCTCGGATTAAAACGATAAGAACTGTGGTCACCATTGCCAATTCAAAAGGATGGATCATGTATCAGTTGGACGTAAAATCCGCCTTTTTGAATGGACCTCTGGATGAAGAAGTTTATGTATCACAGCCTCCTGGGTTCGAAATTAAAGAACAAGAAGCTAAGGTGTACAAACTGAAGAGAGCTCTCTATGGACTCAAGCAAGCGCCGAGAGCATGGAATGGAAGGATTGACGCATACATGTTACAACTTGGATTCATCAAATGCACCTGTGAATTTGGAGTATATGTTCGCCAAAAACAACACTTGGTCATAGTGTGTTTGTACGTGGATGATCTTCTAATTACAGGAAATCATATTGGAGATGTTGAGGTCATTAAGAGAGAATTGATGCATGAGTTTGAAATGACAGACCTAGGAAAGTTTTCGTACTTCCTAGGATTTGAATTTGTAAAGGTAAAAGAAGGTTTGATGATGCATCAGAAGCGGTATGCAATGGAAGTGTTGAAAAGATTCAACATGTTGAACTACAATCCAGCGTCTACTCCATCTGAGACCGGTTTGATTTTGGAGAAGGAAAGGACCGAAGAACCTATTGATGAAACTGTGTATAAGAAAATTATGTGATCTTTACGGTACCTTTGTCACACATGTCCGGACATAGAATTCTCTATCGGAGTTGTGTCACGATTTATGCAGAATCCCAGGGCACCGCATCTTCTTGCTGCTAAACGGATCCTCAGGTACGTCAAAGGAACCATGTCAAGTGGTTCTTGTTCCCACAGAACAACACCACGATTGACGAAATTGAGGTTGTTGGGTTCACGGATGCGGACTGGGGGGCAGACAAGGATGATCGTAGGAGTACAACTGGTTTTGTATTCTTTGTTGAAGGAGGGCCTATCTCGTGGAGCTCGAAGAAGGAATCCATGGTGGCTTTGTCCACTTGCAAAGCGGAGTATATAGTTGCTGCCATGTGTGGATGTCAGGCTGCATGGTTAGACAAACTGCTAATTGAGTTGAAGCAGAAGCATGATGAAGGAGTGAAGTTGTTCATCAACAACAAGTCAGCGATAAGCCTGTCAAAGAACCCGGTAACTCATAGAAGAAGTAAGCATATTGAAACCAAGTTCCATTACAGATGTCTTATTCGTCCCTGGAATGAAAAGCAACATGTTAAGAGGGAATGTTGAAATGTAATTCAGATCATATAAATAGACCCATTTATATAATAAAGAAATACACATGCAAACGTAATATCCTCTCTCTACACGTTTACGTATTGTCTCTCTTTCTTGTTTCACGTTCCAACACTGAGAACTACTAAGCCTACTTTTTGTCTATCTCCAAAGGATAGCTCCTTCGCCAGAGCCTTTACACGAGTTCGTTGAAAGTTCGTTTTCTATCCCTCAAAATACAATTCTTTGGTAATCGAAATGACCTTGCATTATTTTACTTTTTTTACAAAAAAAATAATTTAAATATATTTTTAATCTCTCAAATTTAAAACTAATATTTTTAATCCTCGAAATTTAAAAAAAAAATCTGTTTTAGTCTTTATACTCAACTTTTGTTAAAAATTTGTCAAATACTATCACATAAAATATATCTACTGATATCTCTATTGGTGAAAATATCATATTAAACTCAGTTGATATTTCATAATTGTCTTAATTTATCACTTTCAGAAATATTATTGGTGACTTGAGCGATTTAAACAAGATTTTTGAAAATTACAGAACTAAAAACAACAGTTTTAAACTTAAGAGATCAAAAATAAATTTATCTTAAATTTAAGGGACTAAAAATATATTTAATTATTATTTTTTTTATATAAATTTGGTATTAGTATTTCCTATTTACATTATGATAAAAAATTTAAAATGGAATTTTACATTCATTGATTAGACCGAAACAAGTGGAAGTCATGTTAGGCATGGTAATGGTTAGCGTTTAGGTAGGGTCCTATAGTACCCGTCCCCATACCCGCATTTAAAAATAATATCCATACTTAGTCCTATACCCACACAGGTAACAATTTTAATCCTCATCCTCATACCCGTTGAGTACACTTGTGTACCCATACTTGCACTCGCAACCTGCATTTTACTTATATATAAAGTAAATAAATCAATAAAGAGATAGCATTTCACTCAAGAAAATATAATATTAATTTGTCAGGTTTTTAATATTATAAAAATCTAACATAACAATTCTTATAAATAAATATTACAGAATATTCAGTTCTTGTAAATAAACTTTAAAAAAAATCAACGTAATAAAAATTGTAATTAAACTTCTAACATCATGATCATATGTTAACAATATTCTCCAAGACCTGTGAAAAAATTTATACGAAAATTAATTAAATTAAAATTATAGATTAAATTATATATATTATAAATTTCAAAAAATAAATATGTAGACATTTGATCTCATCATTGGAATCAATTTTTTCATATTTTTGCAAACGTTTATCTTCTAAGTCTATATATTGTTTTGGTCCTAGAATACCAATAGAAATTATATGATGACGAGAAAATGAATGATTAAAAAATTTAAATTAATAATTAAAATTAATAATAAAAAATAAAACTTTTAGTAAATAAAAAAAGTTTAATTATTTATTACCCTGTTATTTGTATTTTAACCAACTTTGTACACACATAAGTGCCTCTAGAGTAAATTCATAGAGTTTAGAATGACGAGAACTCAAAAATCTACCTCTTGTGTTAATGAAAATTTTGAAATTACAGTTGAAATTGGGATTGTCAAAACATCCTTACCAATTTTTTGCAAAATTGAATACTTGATCCCATTTGTTTTCCATCATCCAAGAATGTGAAAAGTAGTACTTTACAAAACATTTTCTTTCAAGTAGAGCTTTATTATTTCAAACTTTATTTGTGATTTAATTGTATCATTCATAAATGAGTCATAATCACATAAAAATTACTAATATTTAAATTATCCAAGTTTGACTCATTGACATTTACTTGTGAAGTGAAGTTGAACTTTTCATTGTTCCCTTAGTTTTAGTTTGATACTCTTCAAATTAATAATAAGTAGCATAATTTTTTGATATTATTAATTTCAATAAAAGATGAGCTACCATAAAACTTTAGAAGAAAAAAAATACTTCAATACTTCAACTTGTATCTTGAATCTAAAATAATAATATTATTGTATCTGTCTGAGGGCACACTCGTAATCTTCTGGTAATTGGAGGGCTGAACGGGAGCTCCGAGTAGATGCTTTAAAGGGGCGAGGTACCTGCAAAAGGCATTCCGACGCTCAAGTCAGGACAAACACGATTCTTGAGAGTAATAAATAAACAGTGACATACCTCGTTTTACGTGACCTATTTATACTACCTGTGATGGGCCTTGAACATAGTGGGCCTCTTCTAACACTTACCAAATTAGGTAATATGGTGTTAATTCGCTAATTATGCCTTAATCGCGTGTTTGCCCTTGTTAATCATGATCATCGTCTTAATTGCGGCCTAGCTCTATCGGCTTCTGGCCGAGCCGATAGATAAAGGCTTGGGGTTGCCCTTCGTTCTCGGCCTTTGGCCGATCCGATAGATAGAGGGTTGGGGGTAGTCCTTCGTTCTCGGCCCTTTACCGAGCCGAGGAGATGTCCAGGGGTAGAGCCCATTATGTTGTTTTGTCTTACCGGTCGCCGACCGTGCCGAGGGTGTGCGTGGTTGGGGTTTCCTCTCGGTTTTGGCTATTTGCCGGGCCGAGAGGTCGGTAAGAAGGTTAACTAATAACTGCCCTAGCTGAGCCATTGGTGGCCTTGTAAGTTTGTTATTACGGTCATAGTCGTGTCCGAGATCCGTGTAGGTAGCCGATAGGTCATCACGTGTCGATCCACGTAGTCGATACTAACCCCTTCAATACAGTTATTATTATATTAATTAATATATAATAAATAAATTATTATTAAGTGGTTTTATATATATATATATATAATATTTATATATATAACTACGGGGTACCTATATCCGTATCTGTATCCACTAAATTTTATATATCTATATTCGTCTCGTATCTATTTTGATATAGTCGGATATTTATTCATGAGAATATTTTTATAGATATTCATAGGATTCGAATCCATTTTCTCACCTCTAAGTCGTGTAATTGATCGAGCTAACCACATTTTAGTTTTGTTTTATCACATAGGGGGCCTTTTCCGCTTGTTTATATTTCTTATATTTCTGGCAGCAATGGGAAAAAAAGAGACAAAACATCGTTAATAGGGCAGATGAGATCACACTGTACTCTTTCACACAACAAATCCACTTTGAAGTTGACTTATCCACTTGGTCAATCGTCGGAATGTGAATATACCATAAGGGTCCAATATCTCAAGAGCACCTTTGTCTAAAGCTTCAAATGAGACTTCATATCTAAAACACAGGAGTGATCTAACTAGAATAAGACTTCATATCTAAAACACACGAGTGATCTGACTAGAAAAAACAAATATAGGTATACAAATTTTGTGCTTATACTAAATATCATTATCTTTTATGTGTTTATCTTATGTTTTTTTAAAGGTGACTAAATTTCAATGAATATATACATGCATCATACTATTAAATATTATAAAAATTTAAAAATTAGATATTGATAAATGGTAATAAATCATTATGTTTATCAAGTGAAACTCCATATATTATCATTTACTAATATCTAATTTTTGGGTGTATATAATATTTAATAGTGTAATATATATATTCATTGAACTTTGGTCACTTTTGAAGAATACATAAAAGAATAAACACTTAAAAGATTATGGTATTTAATATAGGCTGATAATTTTGTATACATGTATTTTAGTTTTTAGGTAATGGTATATGTACTATCCGTACTGCGTAACCGAGCTCCAAGCTCGGCACCATAATGCAAGCCGACCTCGGACACGCACCGCGTGACATCAGCTCGGTATTTAAGCGAATCATAACTGATCCCCGAGGATCTCGCCCCGGACGAGGTCCGTTATCTGATCATATTACACCTCATCTCGGGCTCAAGGCCCAAAGCAACCCTAATTCACACCTAGGTACGTGCATTACTTATACGAGACTAATACTCCCACAAACACTAACTTTAGCATCGGAGTCTCTTTTGCAGGTACCACCCCCATCTTGGAGCACCAGCGTACCCGTGAAGGAGGCTCACCGATCTTACCTGGCGGATCAGCTCTACAGCAGATTTCCGGTAAGAACATTTGGCGCCGTGGGGCCGATCAAGATAGCTCTTATCGGCCACCTGTATGGTTTTCATCAGAAGCCATAGTAGACGCACAACAGACGACGCAAACCACTCAACCACCATGGATAACGAAGCAGCGTTGAGGAGACTAATCGATCAGGTCGAACAGATGCGGCAGCAACATGCCGCCGACCTACAAAACATGCGTGCCAAGCACGACACTGACCTAGCGGCAATGCGCACCGCTAATGAGGCCGACCTGGCGGCGCTACGCGCCGAGAACGAGCGAATCCGCGCTCAACTCCCTCGACACCACTCCGATCATCCTCCTCATACGAGCAACCATAATGGAGAGGAGGAGCACTCAGTCTCTCAATCTCGGACTGCGACTAGGGCACCGACTTCACGACCCGCCACGCACCGATCTCATGCATCGACGCACAAGTCGGGCCCAGACGCCAGCAGAGCACCCACTCATGCCACAGAAAGCCAAGGAACCTTCCGCTGACATCCTTTTGTGGATGGCATCATGGAGACCCCACTCCCTCGTGGATGGAAACCTCTCCATCTCGATCGTTATGACGGCACGATGGACCCCGATGAGCACATTGACCTGTACACAACCCAGGTAAACCTCTACACTAATAGTGATGTTATCCTGTGTAGGGTTTTTCCGACCTCGCTCAAAGGAGCCGCACTCCACTGGTACACCCAGCTACCCGCCGGGTCCATCGACAATTTCAGCACCCTGGTCCGGCGATTCATGGCGCAATACGCCACAAGCCGACCTCATCACACAACCTCGACCGCTTTGGCCAACCTCAGGCAGAATGACGATGAACCTCTACGAACCTTCATGGAACGCTTCTCCAGCATCTTGGTGCGGATCCGGAACTTGAACCCTGAGGTCGTCCTGCACTCCATGCTCATGGCCCTAAGAGCCGGCCCCTTCGTCGACAGCCTATACCGAGACCCCCCCCCCCCCCCCCGTGATATGGACGAGCTCCGCGCTCGCGTGGCCGGGTACATCCAGATGGAGGAACACTCCGCTTTCCGTGACCAGGTTCGCGGGAAAGGTCCAGCAAAGTCAGAACAAGGGCATAAGGACAAAATAAAAGTCAACAACGACAGCCAGTTCAAGAAGTCTACTAGGCCCAACAAAGGAGGGAGATACGACTTCTACGCTCCCCTAAACGCACCTAGTGTCCACATCCTGGAGGAAGCCAGCAATAGCAACCTGCTCGCCCTTCCACCACCAGGCCACACTCCCAACAGCGCCGACAAGTCCAAGTACTGCCGGTACCACAGGAACCATGGTCACACCACGGAGGAGTGTTGCACACTCAAGGATCGTATCGAAGAACTCATTCAGGCAGGCCACCTTGGCCAGTACGTCCAGCGACAGCAGGGTAATCGAGGCGGCTACGGCGGTCGGGGATGAGGCAGAGGCCGTGGTTTGGGAGCTCGCACTGACCCACACCCGGGTTCCCAACAAAATACTAATGGTGCAGTACAAGCCGAGATAAGCCAAGAGACAGAGTCGGCTCCCTTACGGGGAGTAATCAACACAATTGCGGGTGGCTTTGCGAGGGGAGGCGCCAGCAGCTCGGCTCGAAGAAGACACCTGCAAAGCATCAACTGCGTGCACTCTACCACCTCGGCCCCGCATCAAAGCTCACCGCCGATCTCTTTTTCTGACGAGGACTGCGCTGGCGTCAGCCTTAACCAAGATGACCCCATGGTCATCGTCGTGGAAATAGCCAACTGGGAGGTGCAGAAAGCACTCATCGACCAGGGGAGCTCGGCCGACGTCCTGTACTGGCCGACGTTCCTAAAACTAGACGTCCCCCACTCTCTCATACAACCTCACACTGAGCCCCTAGTCGGCTTCGCAGGAGAGCGAGTTCACACTCGAGGGTACGTAGACTTACTGACAACTTTCAGAACACCACCGGATACAAGGCAGGTCATGGTCTGATACCTCCTCGTGGAAGCCAACACTTCCTACAACATCATCATCGGAAGGCCCACCTTAAACCAACTCGGAGCGGTAGTGTCAACCCCACACCTCACCATGAAGTTCCCGGGCAAGGACGGTACAATCATCTCCGTCAAGGCTAATCAGAAAACGGCTCGGCAATGCTAGGCCGAGAGTCTGAAGGTCTCCTCGTCTAGCAAGCAAAGCAAGGAGGATCCCCCCACCGCAGCTTCTTAAGTTTCATTTCTTTTTTCAATTTGAAAAAAGTTGTGCACTCTTTTCCCGCCCCAGTCTTTGACTGCGAGGGTTTTTAACGAGGCACACATGCATAATAAATAAAATTACTCATTTTGCTCAATCCATACTCTTATCTTTCTGCTTATATAAAGGACGAAAACGAACCTTAAACGCACAAATGCAAATTCCGAGGTCGAATAGGAACTTCAACACTCTCGCTAAAGGTCGAGTTCGAAACTCAATTAAATAGTCCATCGAAAATCTAAGGTCGAATTCGAACCTCGGTTTATTAAGGTCAAGTCTGAACCCTCACGAAAATCTAAGGTCGAATTCGAACCTCGGTTTATTAAGGTCAAGTCTGAACCCTCACGAAAATCTAAGGTCGAATTGGAACCTCGGTTTATTAAGGTCAAGTCTGAACCCTCACGAAAAATCTAAGGTCGAATTCGAACCTCGGTTTATTAAGGTCAAGTCTGAACCCTCACAAAAATCTAAGGTTGAATTCGAACCTCGGTTTATTAAGGTCAAGTCTGAACCCTCACGAAAATCTAAGGTCGAATTCGAACCTCGGTTTATTAAGGTCAAGTCTGAACCCTCACGAAAATCTAAGGTCGAATTCGAACCTCGGTTTATTAAGGTCAAGTCTGAACCCTCACGAAAATCTAAGGTCGAATTCGAACCTTGGTTTATTAAGGTCAAGTCTGAATCCTCACGAAAATCTAAGGTCGAATTCGAACCTCGATTTATTAAGGTCAAGTCTGAACCCTCACGAAACTCTAAGGTCGAATTCGAACCTCGATTTATTAAGGTCAAGTCTGAACCCTCACGAAGCTCTAAGGTCGAATTCGACCCACATAAGCCGAGGTTGAATACGAACCTCGGCACTCTCGTTAACGGTTGAGTTCGAACCTTAATCAAATCGTTTCCCTCAAAATCAAGGTCGAGTACGAACCTCGAAAAATTTGTTTTACTCCAAAACGAGGTTGAGTACGAACCTTAGAACTCTCACCCGGGGTCGAGTACGAACCTCGGAAAAATTCGTTTTACTCCAAAACGAGGTCGAGTACGAACCTTAAAACTCTCATCCGGGATCGAGTACGGACCTCGGAAAAATTTGTTTTACTCCAAAACGAGGCCGAGTACGAACCTCGAAAAAATCGTTTCACACAAACCCAAGGTCAAGTCCATCGTTTGAGGTCAAATTCGAACCTTCGTATAGCTCACCTCACTTCAATTCGAGACCGAATCCGAACCTCAGGCCAAATTTGAACCTCTCAAAAGATTCCTTTACCAAAAATCGAGGTCGAGGTTTCACCCCGGCATGACCAGCTCGGATCTATAAAAACACAAAACAGACACCGAACGTATACCTCAAAATGCGCACAAAGCAAAAGCCAAGCACAAACACATAAAAGCAAAGAAATATATATAGATATTCGTATATCAGCAAAGTTCCCAGAATTCAACACTTGAATTCAAAACAAAAAATTAAACTAGGCTATTACAAAATTGGCCTACGTAGAGGCGTTCTCACTAGAACTGTCATCGACATCTTCCTCCTTAACCAGCCTCCCAAAGCGGACAACCTTCTCCACATGGATGGAGGAAAAGTCGAACCCGGGAGCAAGGAGCCGTGCCTGACGAGCGGCCTTGTGGAAGCCCCTCCGGTGCTCCATCACAACGGAGCGTTCAACCTCTGCAAGCCTCCCTTCCACGGCCACCTTCCCCGCCGCCAGCTCCGCAAGCTCCGCCTTCAAGGTGGCAATCTCGTCTTCCCGGCCACCAAGAATGACCTCGCTACGAAGGCGCTCTTCAGCCGCCGCCGCCAACTCTCCTTTAAGAGAGGTCACAACATCCTCCAGAGCCTGCACTTGGCCACGGGAAGACGTCACCTCATCCTCCAAAGAGCGGGCGCGACCCCGAGAGAAGGCGACGAGTTCCTGCAGCTTCCCCACCTGGGAGGCATAAGCCTCGTTGGATCGCAAAGCGATCTCAAGAGACTTCTGCACCCTCGCAAGGTCGCCCCGCGCAGATCGAAGGTCGGCCTCTTGCCGCTTCGCCTCACCAAGGGCAGTACTAAGAGCCTTGTTCTCCTCCCTCGGGATCTTATTCGCATCTTTCCAGGGTTGAAGTCGGCCCCTCATCTTGGCCAGGTCCTCTTGCTGCTTGGCCAGGTCCTCCTACTGCTTAGCCCACCTAGGCTTCCAGTGGCCCAGGATGCCCATAGCCCTCTACAAAAGGACCTGGGCAGCGTCGAAACTATCCTTGAGGTCGGCCTCGTCTATCAACCACTAGTCTTCAGAGCTCAAGGAGCCTTGAGGGAAGAACTTCTCGGCGGTCACCCCCACGCTCCACAGCGAGCCCATGTCGGCCGAGGCGCTCACGTGGTCCAGCCGCACTTTTGAAAGGCCCTTCCCGAAGCGATGGGTTAGGTATCGGCTCCGGGAAACCCCCTGTGATGAGCCAGATGGCGGTGCCGAAGCTGCAGCGGTGGGTGGGGGAACCTCACGGCTCGGACCCCCTTCACGAGCCTCAACAGAGGCGGAAGCTGACGTCCCTTGCTCGGTATCTGGAAGGTCCGCAATAGGAACCTCCGACCTCGCTTGCGAAAACCAGCCCCATGTCAAAAGATAAAATAAGGTGGCATGCGGGAAACCATGAAAGTCAGGGAACACTACTTACCTCAGCAGCAAGAACAACCTGCTCGGTGGCCGGAACCGCCACCTCGGCAGCCTGGGCGACCCGCCCGGTAGCCTATGTCGCCGCCTCGGCAACATCTCCTGCCTGCGAAAGACGGCCCTAGGTCAGAACACAGAAAAACACAATAAACGACACTAAAAAAGCAACAGTAACAGAGTCCTCACCACCTTGGCAGCCTGGGCAACCTGCTCAGTGGTCGGAATCGCCACCTTGGCACCCCGAACCACCTCCTCAAAAGCCACCTGAGGGGCCTCCTTGGGTGGTGGACTCTCAGTATGGTCCACCGCACTCGCATCAGTGGCCGTGGAGGTCACCTCCTCGGCGTCCGCAGGGGCAGAGGTCCCCACGACCTCCTTCGCTCCCCTTTTCCTCTTTCGGCTGACCCTTAGAGGGGGAACATCCTCCTCTTGAGGCTCGGGGACCTCGAGTTCTGTGACATTGTAGCGATGTTTGAGCTCGCGCCACAAATTCTTCCCCATGATACCTACAGACAAGAAGCAAAACACATCAGCAAAAGAAAGCTACACAAACCCCAAGCCACCAAAAAACAAAATACTCACTCTCCAAACCCCTCTCCATGTATGCCGAGTTCGCAAGCGACAGAACGAGCTTGCAATCCAGCGGGCGAGGAAGTGCAGCGAGGTTGTCGATAGCGGCCACCTCCGAGGCCGTCAGTTTCACCTGGCCTACCACATGAAACCTAAACGGTTTGGGGCACCAATAGAAAGGGAATTTCGGCAGCCCGCCGAAATAAAATGCCCCATCCTCCAAAGGGTCAACATTCACAAGAGCAACCCGGAAAAACTCTTGCTTGAAATTTTTATATGACTGGGAGTAGAGGGTAAACAAACCCCCATCCCTACTCCCATTCAAGGACAGAATGCCATATGGCGGAACGCCTAACTTCAACTGATAAAAATAAAGAAAGACGGGAAGGGATACCTCTATCCCTAAAACTGTACACAGGACTTGAAAAGCCCTCAAGAAACCCCAACTATTGGGATGCAACTGGCAAGGAGCCGCGTTGACATGGTTTAAAAAATCACACTCAAACTGAGTGAAAGGAAGACAGACACCTAAATCCCTAAAGAAACAATAGTACATATAGAAATGGGGAGAATCGGTAGACTTCCCCATGTACACACCCTCACCAGCCTGACAGGGTTCAAGCTGGATCATTCGGGAGATAGAAGGGTCGCAAACCCTGCACGACCTGGCGATCCTATTGACCTCAAGAAAGGTCCGAAAGACACTTTGGATGCCCCCCACCTCGCACTTGACCCAGTCATAGCCAGGAATGCCCGGCTTCGGGCCCCGGGGCAGATTCCTCTTTTCGGCGACAGCTTTCCCGGTAGCCACCGCCTTACCACGCGCCTTGCCCCGAGAAGGCGCAAAAGAACCGGCACCACTTCCCCCAGCCATGAAAAAGACAAGAAAGACTTGAAGAAGGATTGGGGAAGAAGGAAAAAAGAATACTGTAGAAAGGAAGTACCTGGTACTCTCCCTCAGAAATTAACCCTAACAGTGACTGGGTTACCGAAAACGACGGTGGAAACGGAGAAAATGGAGACGGAAGACGAGCAGAAAAACGAGAGGAACAGCGCACGCAAGAAGCTGAAAAAGTGAAAAGTGAGCAAAGTGAGAAGCGAAGAGGCGCGTATGAGAGAAAAGAAAGTTTTCTCCCAAAATTCAAAGCGGCCATGCCACGTGTCAACCTAAGGGCACGCCTGACAACGCAATTAATCGCAAATTCATCATTGCATAACCGTCATTTCCCATGACACGCCACTTGCACGTTTCCAGGAAATGAACAGTCGCGACACGTGTCACCACAACGAGCAAACGTACGCGAGAGGTCACCTCCTCCCAGCGAGCTCGGCCTTAACTCCTCGACTTACGGTCTTCAGAGCTCGGGGGGCTAGTGTACCATCCAAACCTTGAGATCACATTTTCTTAACCAAGGTCGAGTTCGAACCTTGATATGCCAAGATCGAGTCCGAACCTTGAGATCACATTTTCTTAACCAAGGTCGAGTTCGAACCTTGATATGCCAAGGTCGAGTCCGAACCTTGAGATTACATTTTCTTAACCAAGTTGTCGACTTGTCCTTCACCAATCTATTGACTCAATCAAAGGTTTACCAGCCTGACCAAGCAGTAAACTCATCATTGCCGAGTTCCTCAGCTTAGCCATGAAATATGGACATCGGAATACGACATCGGCCCAAAGAGGCCACATCATCAAATAGATAAAAATACAATTTTGTTATTACGCCGCCTGCACGTTCTCGAGAACGAGGCGACAGTTGCAACACATGGCATCTTGACAGGCAAGCATGCGCGAAAGGTCACTGCTCCCTGACGAGCTCGGTCTTAACTCCTCGACCTACGGTCTTCGGAGCTCGGGGGGCTAGTGTACTATCCGTACTGCGTAACCGAGCTCCAAGCTCGGCACCATAACGCAAGCCGACCTCGGACACGCACCGCGTGACATCAGCTCGGTATTTAAGCGAATCATAACTGATCCCCGAGGATCTCGCCCCGGACGAGGTCCGTTATCTGATCATATTACACCTCACTCAGGCCCAAGGCCCAAAGCAACCCTAATTCACACCTAGGTACGTGCATTACTTATACGAGACTAATACTCCTACAAACACTAACTTTAGCATCGGAGTCTCTTTTGCAGGTACCACCCCTATCTTGGAGCACCAGCGTACCCGTAAAGGAGGCTCACCGATCTTACCTGGCGGATCAACTCTACAACAGATTTTCGATAAGAACAGTATATAATATAGAATGATACTTTGTATACAGGTATACAGATTGACATCCTATACTAAATATCATTACGTCCTATGTACTTTTCAAAATTGACTAAAAGTTCAGAAAATATATAAATTACACTATTAGATATTATAAACACAAAAAAAAATAGATAAATTTAGTTAAATTTAATTAATTAATAAAGGGATAGAGCTTGGTGAGTTCAATTATAATAGAAAAATATAAAGTAATGAGTTTTCTTTAATTTTTTATTTGAATAATTATTTCATTTAATTGTACGTTAAAAAAGAATTTCATCCCTACAAAATTTATTTGAATAATTAGAACTTTACCTGATTTTAAGTGTAGTGTATTTTTCATTTGAATTATACATACATTTTTATAAATAAATTGTCTAAAACTAATTATTAAAAATACTTTTTTACAATAATTATGATGGAGAAAGTGCTAATTCAAATATAATGAATTTAAAACAATGTTATTACATAAATTAAATTTATAAATTTTCTTGTTTTCGTTCATTAAATAATATTTTAATACTTGAAAAGTTTTCTTTGAAGTTGCAAATTTTTATTTACCAAAATCTGATTATAAGTTATTATTAATTTGAAATTTAACTTCCACGTGACTTTTAGAAACATCTAAAAAGAATATAGGATTAACCATTAGGTGAAAAAAAATAGAAGAGTAAAAATTCTAAAGTACAGTTAGTGTGTATAATTAAAATTATTTTAATTTTTTTTGACCAAAAAATTATTTTAGAATTAATTCTTATTTTAATTCTAATTTTCATACATTGAAGATTTCATTTAAAATTATAACTTTTGTTTGTTTGTGTAAAAATATTAGAACGCAAATTTTAAAGTGAATTTTAGATTGACTTTAACATTTCTAATTAGAGGTGGTATAATGAGAGAGATTATATCGGGTTTAAATAAAAATATTGTACGACATGTGGAAGAATGACATTGACTTTGTATTAATTTTAAAGTATGATAATGTCACAAAAAAAGTTTCGTTTAGTTCAGAAGTAAGTCTATCGTTTATAATTCATGTTCTGAAATTTTAATAATAATATTAGAGGAGGGATCCGTTATTTTAAAAATAAGTTTACCTAAATTTATATTTTTTAATAATTTATATTTTATATTAATTCTTAATGATCTAATCATTAAATTTAAAATTTTTAATGTATAGATCAAATATGTAAATTTTTAAAAATTTAAAAATCATTTAATATACTTCATTTCATTAATTCAAATTGCCAGATAATCATAAAATTATTTTATACATTGATTTGAATTAATGAAATAAAACATCAAATAATTTTTAAATTTTTTAAAAATTTACATATTTAATTTATACATTAAAAATTTTAAATTTAATGATTAGATCATT
This sequence comes from Cajanus cajan, assembly GCF_000230855.2. Taxonomy (NCBI): domain Eukaryota; kingdom Viridiplantae; phylum Streptophyta; class Magnoliopsida; order Fabales; family Fabaceae; genus Cajanus; species Cajanus cajan. The sequence goes on from NC_138518.1 coordinate 8,735,623, forward strand.
AAAAATTAATATAAAACATAAATTATTAAAAAATATAAATTTAGGTAAACTTATTTCTAAAATAGATCCCTTCTCTAATATTATTATTAAAATAATATAATGTGTCACTACTATAGAAAATTAACTTGTATTTTTAAAACCGAAATTTTTTTAAAACAATTAGCTTTTTACAACAACATATTGGAATATAGATCGGCTAACGTAAGACAAAGAACAAAGAAGAGAAATGCAATAGTTTTTATACAGATTCACTGTAACACAGAAGTTATGTTCAGTCTCTTCTTCACCAAATGATTTCCACTATTGAAAACTGAGTACAAGATTCTCGAAGTCTCTCTATACTTTACAAATTATCAATCTCAACTTGAATAGACTATATTAAATATTCTTTCTTGTCAAGTCTCTCTTTACAACTAAAGGTAGGATATTAAAGTATTTAATCACAAGGATGAGATATGCAATTAGGTAATACAAAGTATATTGTAGAGACGCAAAGATTCTCAACTAAAAAATTTGAGTTTTTTTTACATGTAGTTTTGTTTTGCTTGAAAGTTATTATATATTTGATAAATATATCAATTATTGTAAATAATAAATTAAACAAAAGTTCAAGTTATTAAATTTACAAGGAATTGAATTATAATTATTTAATTAATTTTAGTACTATAGAAATGAACTAAAAAAATATTAATTTTAACATGAAATTTAAAAATTTATAGAATGATGAATGTAAAAAACATGTAAACATAGTAATGAAAATTTTGAATTTAAATTATTAATTAGAATAGTCAAAGATTGATTCCATTATCCTTCCCCATGTAAGTAATCTCAATTTTTCATTCAATTTTAGAAATTATATAGTTAATTCAATAGTCCACAATATTATTTAAACTTTAATTCTTTAAGTGAGAAATTTTAGGTTATTTAGGAAAATCTCAATCTCTTGATAATTTTTGTTAAACAACAATTCTCATTGTGGTCAGAGACATAAAAATTGATTGATTAGACTTATCTTATTCCTAATAATAAGTGTTTTTAGTATTTTATATAACAATCTAACAGGTCAATACACTTTGTAACTTAGCAACTAAGCAGCAAAAAACATAAATTTAATTACCTAGGAATACCTTGCAAACAATCTCTGGATATACATGTAGTAATATTAATATGTATAAAACTTATCAACTGAAAATCATAAAGATAAATCTTTCATTCGGATTATAATGTAAAACAACAAATAGTCTCTTATATACATGTAGCAGTATTAATATGTATAAAACTTATCAACCGAAAATCATAAAGATAAATCCCTCCTTTGAACTATAATGTAAAAATAAACACATACAGACACACACAAACACATACACACACACATACACAATATAATCCAAACTAAAAACATAAATCTTAAGTTTCCAGTCAAGTAACTATTATCTACAATATGTGTAAGAATAACACAACCAATACTATCATCTCTAACATGGCTACCAAAAGTCTAGATCGCCCTCCGACCTAATTTTGCCTTACTCCCATAATAATATGATTATCACAATCCAACAACAAGAAAAATACAAGGGTAAGCTAGACATCAAGAAATCAACATATAATTTATAAAAGTGTTTCACCAACTATATTAACATCTTAATTCAGTACAAAAAGTTAGCAACTCAACATAAAACATGTTTAACCACTGAATCAGCACCACAACTAAGTAACATGTCAACTTACAACACAATACAACTCCAACATTTCAGCTTAAACAACACTATAACATATCAGCATAGCAACATAATGTATCGTCATGCATTTTAACCAACAAGGTAAGTACACAATCATTTTGGGTTTGGTAAATCAACAACGAATTTGGATATCAATCCACAACATAACATGATTTCATGAATTTTTCCATTTAAACTTGAAAAGTACAGTATCCTTGTCAGGAATAAAATAACTTAGTTGAGTCTATGGTGGCCTTAGCATGCATAACTAAGCCTATATGAATTAACCTGTTGACTACCCTCCAAATACTACTCTCTTTTTAGTACTTAGGGATTTTGGCCCTCGACCTTATACCTTATTTGATTGGTCACTTTTAAGTCAGTATGGCTATACCTTGCCCTAAACGATATCAATTAAGGACCTAAAGGAGACTCAATAGTATCCTTCATGAGATAGCTATACTCAAGAAGGGTTTTTCAACAACTAGACTCTTAGAGTACCACAACTTATATCCTCGATCACAATGGGATATTCATCTTTTAAAACAACATCTCTTCTTTAATCCTAAGTCAAACCTTAGCACAACTACATGCTCCAAGCACTCATAACACAATAATATACAACTTATTATCATTCACTAGTGAAAAAAAGACTTTTAAAATCGATTATTTTTAACTTTTAAAATCGGTTCTGTAATCAATTTTGAAAGAGCCGATTTTAAAAGTTAGACTTTTAAAATCGGTTAAACAACCGATTTTAAAAGTTAACTTTTAAGATCGGTTGTTTTATAACCAATCTTAAAAGTCTGGCCGTGGAAAAATATTAAACTGGAATGGGCCGTTCCAATCTGTTCAAAAGGCCAAAAAAATTAACTTTAGTACGGGGCATTCTCATTTCAGAACATCCCGTTCTCCTTGGAGAACGACCCATTCTCCAGGGAGAACGGCCCGTTTTCCCTGGAATACGGCCCGTTCTCCTTGCAGAACAGGTTGTTCCAGGTTCGAACTTTACCCAAACTGAACGTACAACGAAAATAGAGAGGAGAAAAGTATGAGAAAATGAAAAGAAACATAAGAAGAACATGAGAAGACGAAAATGAAAACAAAAATGACAACGAAATTTACCTTATTGGAGACTTTAAAAAATGAGAGCGTCAGAGATTAACAAAGGAATGGAGGGAAAGATTAAAGAGAATGAGAATGGAGGGGAATATAAAAGATTTCTGACGATACTTTTAAAATCGGTTCTTAAATAACCGATTTTGTATACTACATACAAAATCGGTTCTAAAATAACTGATTTTAAAAGTAGCACTTTTAAAATCGGTTCTTAAATAACCAATTTTAAAAGTAACACTTTTAAAATTGGTCATAAAATAACCGATCTTAAAAGTACTTTTAAGATCGGTTATTTTATGACCGATCTTAAAAGTATCAGTTTTAAGATCGGTTCTTTTGTAACCGATCTTAAAAGTACTTTTAAGATCGGATATTTTATAACCAATCTTAAAAGTGCCACTTTTAAGATCGGTTCTTTTGCAACCAATCTTAAAAGTACTTTTACTTTTAAGATCAGTTAAATTTTAACCGATCTTAAAAGTGTTCATGTTATTTACAAAATTGCCACCGTGTCACTTTTAAGATCGGTTACCTTGTAACCGATCTTAAAACTCTGATTTTAAATCCAATTTTGCACTAGTGATTCAACTCTACTAATAATCAACTTTCAACTTTCTCAACTTAAAACATCATCATATATTATCAAAGATCAATACATAATGAACTAGATCAACTCATCATCTATATAAGATAAATTATCATCATACTTTAACATTTAAAATCAATTAAGTAATAGTTTTCATTTAACAAAACCACACCCGACGTTGTTGAGGTAGAAAGCCTTTGGCTCACCCATACCCGACGCCATTCTGTTTGTGCTCACGTGAATGAGGCAGAGAGTCTTTGTGCACACCACACCCAACATCACAAAATCCATGCCCAATATTATTAAGGCAAAGAGCTTTATCCTAATCCACCCTAACACTACAAAATTCTTGTGCCTAGTGTCATCCAAATAAAAAGCCACTAACTTGATCATGCCTAACACCACTCATGTGAGTTCGATGTCACCAAGTCAAAGAGGTTTCAAGGCAATCGCACCCAACTTCGCTCAAACCACGCTCGATGTGACCAATCTCACGCTGGCGTTAGTGAGGTAGAGAGCCTCTAACCTACATTACACTCAATGCCATGAAGTTGCGACCAACACGATGGTGATTTTTGAATTTGACAAAATTATGATTTGGCTCCAAAACCTACAAACTTCCAACAATACTAACAAGCAACTATATATCTAAAATATATTCCACTTATACAACTCAAATTCATCCAAAGAGACAACATGCAATCACCAATGTAGACACCCAATTTCGTCTGGACCAATAAAAGAAATGAAATGAACGTCTACTATTAAATTTGGAGCTCCCAAAGTATGGAGGCAACACCATATGACAACAAAGAAGCTTGAAGCCCAAACAAGCTGGTTTTAGTAGCCCAAAATGGGGTGTTCCAAAACTGGAACGGACCATTCCTAAACTAGAACAAGTCGCTCTTAACTTGAAACGGGTCGTTCCTTCACTACAACTCGCCATTCCAAGTTACTAAAAAGGCCTAAAATCCTAGCTTGGAACAGGCCGTTCCAACATAGGTTGTTATGAGTAAAATTAGAACCCAGAACGGGCCGTTCCAATTCTTGAACTGGCCGTTCCAAATTCATATTTTGCCTATAACAGAATGGCCCAGAACGGGCCGTTCTAGTCAGTTCTGAAGTCTATAAATAGACAAATCGGGAACTGCTCCAAAGGCGATAAAATTTCTTCCAAGACTCCTTAGAGCTTGAAATTTCTCTTTCTCTCTCCTCTGTATTTCTTAAGATTTTGTGAGGAACATTGTAGTGTGTTAGGTCGCCAAAAAGCGCCTAAAAGTCTCCATATTTGAAGATCTAATAAAGCTCAGACAAGAGGTATTTCAGTTAACACTCCTCTCTCCTTCTATTTTTTTTTATTTTTTAAATGTTGTAATAAAAGCAACCATGTAGACATTTTAGGGTCAATCGCTTAATTTAAATTTAAGCATGTAAATAAAAATTCATAAAGGGGACTAAATATTTAGATTATTAATTCTTATTGTGTTATCTTCATCATAGGGTACCGATTTAAGGCGTTGTAGGGGTGCTTAATACCTTCCCTATATGTAACCGATCCCCGAACCCAATTCTGGTTATCAAGGCCATTATTGGACTTTTAAAAACCTTTTATTTTTTCCAATGTTTTGAGTAAAACATTGGTGGCGACTCCATGAACCTACTTTTCAAAACCATTAATATGGGATTAGTCTGGTTTCCGGACATTCCTTAGTTAATGAGATTTTTCAAAAGGATGTCTAAACCATAGGTCGCAAGATCAGAAATTTTCGGGTTGCGACAACCAAGATTCTTATTCATTAATTTCTTCTCATTTTACTAAAACCCACAAGAAAACTAAACACCAAGATTCTCACTAATCAAAACAACATCACATGTACAATTTGATGTATCGAGGCAATACATAACTCATACAATACAATAAAATCAAAGTTATAAGCCTTCCTTACCTCTAATCACTCAAAAATGAGAGAAGGGAAGGAAGAATGAAACTTTTAGAAAGTTCATTGTACAATTAACCACGACTTGATTCTTAGCCAACAAGTTTGAATCCACTAGTCTACTACTGCTACTTAGCTCAAGGAAGGATCTAGAACACTCTTGCAGAATCAGAAGAATAATAAATTCTCTCTTGCTCTACAGCTTATCTCACTAACCTCTATTGATCAAGATCAAGTTAAAGCTTTTATTTTGATGGTTACAAATGTAATTATATAAGCCTCTTGATGATTAAGAGTGCAACTTATAATTTGTCTTTTGTGGTTTTGCTTTATGCATGTTTAGTTTTGTACTTAGGTGCTAAATTATTAGTTAGTCTACTATTCTTCATATAATGGTTAATGGTTTAGAGTAATAATTGTGAGGTTTAAAATTGATGTGGAAAAGATATGGAGTGAAAATTTGAAGCATCGAGTTTTTGCTCAAAATAATAAATTATCTTTAATTTTAATCGATTATTTTTTGTTTTTAAGTAATTTGAAAATAGTTGTGGAAATAATCAATTATCTAGCCAAAATAATCAATTATTTCAAGAAAAAAAAGTTTTGGAATAATCGATTATTCTTGGAAATAATTGATTATAGTGTTCTTGGTGAGTTTTCAGATTTGCGAAGAATAGAATAATTGATTATTCATCAAAATAATCAATTATTTCAAAATGCAAAATTCTATATGACGTTTTTCATTTTTAGAACTTGGAAAGAATTGAACTTTTATGAATTTTGAACACCTGAGTGAGCATTCGAGCTAAGGATTCTTTTGACATTAGTTCAACTAATTAAGGTGTCTCGACTTGCTTGTTGTCATCTCCTTCACAAAGTGTTGTTTTTTTTTTGCAAGTCCTCTTAATCTCTGAATTGTAATGTAATTGTGCAACCAAAGTTTCACCTCACATAAGTAAATTTCAAGCCAGAAAAAGAGCAAGAGAGATCAAATAAAAATTAAAATTAAGGAAAATAGAAATTAAAAACTTAATTTAGCAACGTGTTATAATTAAAAAATAATAGGACGCAAGTTAACCTCAACGATGCCATTTACTTGTTACGCATTTAACAAGTATATTCCAATTGTCATAAGTGGTACATTGCACAAAAGCCCAAGTTATCAAATCCACAAGGTCTTGAGCTACAATAATTAATTTTTAGTACTAAACAAGTGAACTAAAGAAAATTAAAAATTGTTTAACGTGAAATATAGAAATTTATAGAATGATGAACATAAAAAGCATGTAACAAAGTAAGGAAGAATTTTAATTTTATTAATTAGAATAGTCAAATATTGATTTCACTAATCTTCCTACTATAAATCATCCCAATTTTTTGATCAATATTAAAAATTATATACTTAATTCAATAGCCCATAATTATATTTAAATCTTAATTTCTTTGGCGAGAAATTCTAGGTTGTTTAAGGAAAATTCCAATCCCTTGGTAATTTTTATTAAACAACTCAAATTAAGGTCAGGGATATAAAAATTGACTAATAAAGCTTATCCTATTCCTAGTAATAAGTGTTATCAACATTTTACCTAGATCGTAATTCTAAAATGGTTTTCCAACCTTAGTTAAAAATATAAAATAATGTCATAGTTGATTTAGGCAAAACAAGCACTAAACAATTAGTAAAAGTCATTAGTTGAATAAAAACGTTATAATTAATGAAAATACAAAAGATTACATGAGTTCAACAACTACCTTAATCTCCAACAATAGATACTTAGCCACTTATGGATAAGGATTACACAAGAAAAAAGGGATCTTTCAGTGATCTGTGATTACAACAATGCTCTCACAAGAACTTTTTAATCTCTCCAAATTTGTGTTCGTAAAAAAAGATACAAGGATCCTTTAAAAATCCTAATTTATAATATTTTTAATGGGTTTCTATTCGTGCATGCTTGCTCAGACTGTTCATGTGGTGTAGACACCCAATTTCGTCCGAACCCATAAAAGCAATGAAATGGACGTCTATTATCAAGGAAAGGAGCTCCCGAAGCATGGAAGCAACAAGACATGACATCAGAGCGCCTAAAAGCCCAAATAAGTTGGTTTTAGTAGCCTAGAATGGGCTGTTGCAAAACTGGAACGGGCTGTTCCAAGTCCATAAAAAGGCCTAAAACCTAAGTTTGGAACGAGCCGTTCCTAAACTGGAACGGGCCATTCCAAGTTCCTAAAAAAGGGGCTAAAACCTGAATTGGAACGGGTCGTTCCCAAAACTGGAACGGGTCATTCCAAGTTACAAAAAGGCCTAAAACCTTAGTTTTGAACGGGTCGTTCTAGCGTAGGCATTTACGGGTTAAACTCAAATCTAGAACGGGTCGTTCTGGTTTCAGAATGGATCGTTCCAAGATGCGAAATTAACACATAACATTTAGACCTAGAATGGGACGTTCCGAATCTGCAACGGGCCATTCTGGCAACTTTTTGATGACTATAAATAGCAGACTTAGGCACATTTCTCAAGGCCACAAAATTTTGCCCAAGACTCCTTAGAGCTCGAAATTTCTCTCTCTCTCTCCCTCCTATTGTATTTCTTGAGTTTTGTAAGGCATATTGTAGTGTGAAAGGTTTCCATAAACCACCTAAAAATCTCCATATTTGAAGATTCAATAGAGCTTGATAAATCTTGTTATAATAAAAGCAATCATGTAGACATTTTAGGATCAATCGTGTAATTTAAATTTATAGCATGTAAATATATATATTAATAAAGGGGATCTAATATTTAATTTATTAATTCTTATCACTTAACTTCATCATAGGGTACCGATTGAGGGCGCTGTAGAGGTGCTTAATACCTTCCCTACACGTAACCGACCCCCAAACCCAATTCTGGTTATTAAGGTCATTATTGGATCTTTAAAAACCTTTTCTTTTTCCAATTTTTTGAGTAAAATATTGGTGGCAACTCCATGAACTCATTTTTCAAAATCATTAATTAAGGATTAGTCTGTCACAAGATAAAAATTTTTCGGGTTGCGACAGATGGCGACTCCATTGGAGACGTTTTAAGAGGGTCAAGCCCAAATAAATGATGAAGTTAATAAAATAAGAATAATAATTTAAATATTTTCCCCTTTACTTTGTTTGTTTTATTTGTTTGGCTTTAATATCTGTTTGCCTGTTTAAATTCTGCACCTGTTTGAATAATTGAATAAAAATTGTACATAAACCTTTGCACACAATAGTTCCCCCTACACCCGAGGGCATGAGGGTATTAAGCATAGAGAGTGGTTGACGTACGACCAGCCCAAGCTTGGCCTTAGAGCCTGCGAGCCTTGTCGGAAATCACACTCATGGTGATAACCGGTTACTCTAGCCCGAAATATTATGACAGACCTTAGAGTTTGTTAGGTGACAACGACAAAGATACTGGGTCCCTATAATGGGGGCACCTTGGGGGCCTTAAGACCAGTGAGATTAGAATTGTCCTATACAACGCACTTTTCTTACAGGGACCACAGACCAAGGATTTGAACGTGACTTTCCGCAGTTGTACATTTGTTTGATCATATGCGTGTTGCATTTGTTGTGTTCTCTTTTTGTTCATTTCAAATAGAAAGTAATTGTAGACAAACAAATAGATAGCAATAAAAAAAAGCCTAACACTCTTCTGTATACCCTAGCTCTAAAGCATCATATAGGATAGTTTGTTTAAAAAAAACAAAAAAATATATAGCAAAAATCATGCATGATAACCTTTAGTAAAAAATGATAAAATTTAGGTAGAAAACAAACATCATGCATCTCATAGGATAGTAAATTAGCATACATTCATTAGGAATGGGAGGCACATATAATAGTATGCGAAGATGTTCTTTAAACAAGAATCAATGAGAATGATATTCGTTGAATTTCTCAGGTGTCTTTGCATTCTATTTTACGTTTCATATAAATAACACACCTTCCTTGTAAATAATAAATAAGAATAAAAAGGGAAATCTGATTTGTCCGTGTTAGCCGGATAATGGGAAATTACTGTAATCAAATGCGAACCCGACACATCAAATCGGGGAACACTTATCAGTAATTGGGGGCATCACACGCCCAAATCGACGATTCAAACAGCGAGACTTTCCCATGAGGAAATGACAATTGCTGGGATATGAGGAATGATCAAGAATGGACGAATTCTTGCTTTTAGGGAATTACAAGACAAAACCTAATTGAAGAATAAAGGCATTGCATGATGAGGACCCGCTAGGACGAAAACCCATAAAGAGCGTCCTAGGCAAAAATTAGGTTAAAGAAAAAAGAATCAAAATCCTAATAGGATACGTCCTGTGCAAAAGTTAGGGATATATAAAAATAAGAAATGTCTATCTGAGTTGAAATCGAAAGGTGGCTCGAGTATTCCCTTCGAAAGCAAGAATTCATAAAGGTTTCACTCCAAATTCAAAACACCGACATTCAAGCAAGTGGAATGGTTTTTTTTTTGAAATTATCAAATCATCCATGACTCTCTAGGAGAAAACCTCCGTCTATCTCTCTGTGTATGAATCACGAACTCGAGGCACGCTCGGGCCTTCGAGCTTTGCTAAAGGGGCACGTGTAAATTGAAAGTACTATTTTAAATGCCATAACACTCTTTCATTTCTCTTCTCCCTTTAAATATTCACTTTAGGCCTCATCCATCAACCCTTAATAAACAAAATGTATTCGCAACAAAGATGTTACTCAATAATAACATGGAAAGGATAACAAAGGAACAATCAGGAATTCAAACATGACTAGGGTTTAATAAAAATAGGGCGTCCCACACAAGCGCTGCAAAAATAAAAGCCTGGCAGGAAACCCACTAAGGGGGCTGCGCAAAATTAGGGCAAGATCCGCTATAGGGCCCACAATCAAAAAAGGTAACCTAGGCAAAAGTAAGGATCAAAAGAAAAATGTCTGCTAGGAAACACATCCCAAGTGACCTAGGCAAAAGTTAGGACATTAAAGCAGCAACCTGAGTTGAAAACCGAAAGGCAGCTCAGGGGAATCATTCAATCAGAGCACGACCCCAAGTCATCACTCCATTTTCCAAAAAGGCTAAAACACAATGATAGTTTCCTTGTAGCAAATACGTTTTGTTTGATAATCCTAAACACCAAAGCCTACCTTGGCTAGTCATTCTTCTAAAAACCCCTTTTGAGAAAACCCCATCTAACAACCCTTTTAAAAAAAAATAAATACAAACATCTTTTTTTTCTTTTCTCTTAACCCTTATGGCATTAAAACAATACCAAAAAGATATACGGAAAATGCACAATGAATACTCATAGAGGGAAGACAGAGATGTCCCTTAATAGAGTCTGGAGACGTTTGACCAGATAATTAAGGAGTCACTAAGATCTTGGGTTCAAAAAAAATACCCCGGCAATGATCACAAACGACATAGATAAAAAGGAATCGTCAACATTAACCTTAACACGTACAGGTTAATTTCCCGATAAAAAAATTGAATTGCATATTTAGGAACAAACACATGAGCATAAATTGCATCGCATGAATATGAGGTAGGGGCATATGGAAGGTCGTTACACAAAAAAAAATAATAAATAATAAAATCATTCTTGTCTTGCATTTTCATTGCATCCATGCATCCATGCATTCTACTTGCTATGGGTCAGAATGAGTCATCAGGACAAAGCACTCGTAAAAGCTCAATAGCCAAGCATGAGCTAAAGTGGTGTCAAACAACAACCCCAAGTATTCTATGTGCCCACTAAGCAAAGACACATCATCAACAAGACGGGATAGAACCAGAATCAACCGAATAAGCAAGCCCATAAGCATGAAGAGGCCATCATGCCCTACTCCTTAACTGAATGAAGGATGATCCAAGAGAATGCCAAGACCAGAAATGGCTCCCTAATCAAAGTCAGGATTGGCTTCCAAAATAATACTCATCAATAAAGATTCAATAAATAACATCATGGGAATAGATCCCTCCACCAATGATGACAATAAAGAGCAAAAGCAACGACATGAGAAAAAGGCAAGCTTCGTAAATGTTAAAAAAGCCGAAGCATTTAGAAAAATAGCAGAAAAAGGTAAGCTTCAGACATGAAAGAGCCAAAGCTAAACAAAAATGAAATTTAGAAAAAAACCTACCACAACCAGACACCTAGAGAGGCATCAAAATACTCACATGGTAGGGGCAACACCAGAATTCCTGTCACCCATCTACTCCTCTATCCACCAGCACAAGGGCACCACTTACAGGCAATCCTCATCTTCATTAAACGTCCTTGCCAAAGAAAAAGGGGGCAATCAAATCACAATATCAGTAGCCAGCCTGGAGAGGCCATCATAATAATACTCACCATCAGCAGCCAGCCTTGAGAGGGTGGCATAACAATACTCACCATCAGTAGCCAACCTGGAGAGGCCGGCATAACAATACCCACCATCAGCAGGCGGCCTAGAGAGGCCGACATAACAATACTCACCATCAGCAGGCGGCTTGGAAAGGTCGGCATAACAAAACTTACAACATCAACAGGCAACCTGGAGAGGCTAGCACAAATGTGACACCCTCTACCCCAACGTTAATACACAATAAATGTAAACAATAATTTCTTTTTCTTTTTGAGTAAATAAAATCTTTCATGTATAAAACAATTGTTTCAAATCTCATAAGGTAGAAGATTCACATTCGTAACTCATAAATCATAGAAAGTCATCTTGTAAGTATAAAAATTCAAGAAATCATATAAAGAAAAATATAGATTAATTCCAGCAAAGGTGGCAGTGCCTCCTAGTTAGGAACTAATTTATAATTTTCAAATCATGTAATAAAAGAAATATGACAAAGATGTACATTTTGGTCTTTTCTCAAGAACGTTCAAAATTACACAAGAAGAGAAGATTACAGCTTTTTAAAACAATAACATCCAAAATAAGCCTAGCTATGCCCGATGTCACATCCTATCAGAGCATGCCCAACTGAAGCCTTAAGCCTCATACCAACATCCTCATGATGCTGATCACCTGCAACATAATTTAAACATATACAAAAATAACAAGGGAGTGAGAAACATCTCACTCAGTTTCAGGTGCAGAAATAAAGGTTAGATAGCACCCACACACACACACAACAAATATAAGTCACAAATAAACAATACACATACATCATCAATATCACATATATACTCATTTATCATGCAATGATGTCATGAACTCGACTCATAAATGCATGCATGTGGCGCCATAAGGAAGTTTCACATATCATCACTGGTGACCCAAAGGTACACCTGGTTACATCACTGGTGACCCTAAGGTACACCTTGTTAGCATGTTACATCGTTGGTGACCCTAAGGTACACCTTGTTAGCATCTTACATCGTGGGTGACCATAAGGTACACCTAATTAGCATGTTACATCGTGGGTGACCATAAGGTACACCTAATTAGCATGTTACATCGTGGGTATGCGGCCTCAACGGCACACCTGGAATAATATATGCATATGATGCATGTCATACATTCATAATCTCATTAACTCAACATTTAACAAGGTAGAGAATTTCATTTAGTACATCATGTCCTCATTTGTCATAATCTCATAATCATAGTTTGTCTCAATAGTCCATTCTTAGGTCTCATGTCATTTGTCCATATTTCACATGGTCATGTCATCAATACTCCTCATAAGGTTCGCATAGGAATTCACAAAGGGCATTCTTATTCAAATTAAAACTTATTCATTTTTAACGTTAATGACATAATCATTTATTATTTCCATCAAGGAATAAAGTAGAGCAAATAGAAAATCAGACAAAACAACGGCACCTTCAACAAAGAACAAAGTAGAGTAAATAGAAAATAAGACAGAACAACGGCATCTTCAACAAAGAACAAAGTAGAGTAAATAAAAAATCAAACAGAACAACGGCAAGGGATTGGGATTACATAATCATTTATTATTTCCAACAAGAAATAAAGTAGAGCAAATAGAAAATAAGACAGAACAACGGCAAGGGATTGGGGGCCAATCCGACAAACAAACTATCCAACAATTATCCCCACACCCCTGAGCGAGGTTTCTCACTCCCCCCCTTACCTGGATAAGCAGAGTTGAAACTTGGGCAGAGCCTCCTCTTCTGGATTCCCTCTTTGTTTCCCTCTCTTTCTTTCTTTCTCTCTTTCTTTCTTTCTTTCTTTCTTTCTTTCTCTCTCTCTCTCTCTCTTCTCTTTCTCTCTCTAAAATTTTCACTTCTTACTGAATATAAAATTTTTCACCCCTGGCCCCTATTTATAGGCAACCTGGCGCAACCGGAACGGCCCGTACTGGTTTCGGAACGGCCTGTTCCGGATCCTTTAAACATGGGCAAAATTTTCAACTGGAACGGCTCGTTCCAAAATCGAAACGGCCCGTTCCCAAAAAGCAGAATGGCCCGTTCTGAAACCAGAATGGCCCGTTCCAAAACCCAGCAGAACGGCCCGTTCTGCTTTCAGAACGGCCCGTTCTCCCTTCCAGAACGGTCCGTTCCAGGCCCGTTCTGGGACAACAAAAACAACACATTTTTAATTCTTGGAACGGCCCGTTCCACTTTTGGAACAGCCCGTTCCAAGTTACCAAATTACCCCTATAATTTTAATAAATTTACGAAAATACCTTTAATAATATAATAATAATAATAAAATAATAAAATAAAAGTTGGGTGTTACAACAACAATACTTACAACATCGGCAGGCGGCCTGAAGAGGCCAACACAACAATACTTACAACATCAGCAGGCGGCCTAGAGAAGCCGGCACAACAATACCCACAACATCAACAAGCGACCTAGAGAGACCGACATAACAATACCCACAACATCAGCAGGCGGCTTGGAGAGGCCGACACAACAATACTTACAATATCAGCAGGCGGCCTGGAGAGGCCGGCACAATAATACTCACACCATATCAGTAGGCGGCCTGGAATACTCACAACATCAGCAGGCGGCCTAGAGAGGCTGGCACAACAATATTCACAACATCAGCAGGCAGCCTGGAGAGGTCGCCACAATAATACTCGCAATATCAACAAGCAGCCTAGAGAGGTCAGCACAACCATACTCACAACATCAACAACCGTCCTGGAGAGGATGACACAACAATATTCACAATATCAGCAAGCGACCTGGAGAGGTCGGCACAACAATACTCACCATCAGCAACCGGCCTGGAGAGGCTGGCATAACAATACTCACCATCAGCAACCGGCCTGAAGAGGCTGACATAACAATACTCAACATCAGCAAGCCGAAGAACTGGATCTCCACCTCACTATCGCAAGAGAAGCAATTAGAGACATGACATGGAGCATCTACTCGAAGACTGAAGATCAGGTGTATAGTTTGTCACCCTTATTACCCAATAGAGTACGCAACCCAACACTCAATTGTTCTAAGCGGCGAGGATACAAGCAAATACACCTATCCAAGGGAAGCAATGCAGAAGTGCCAACACAAAGAGATGGAGAGAAGATCCGGACGAAATGTCTACGTCTTTACTTGCCTTTGGAAAAGCAACATATAGCTATTCTAAAGGACAAGTAAAGAGGGGCAGCTGTAGACACCCAATTTTGTATGAACCCATAAAAGTAATGAAATGGACGTCTATTATCAAGGAAAGGAGCTCTCGAAGCATGGAAGTAACAAGACATGACATCAGAGGGCCTAAAAGCCCAAACAAGCTGGTTTTAGTAGCCTAGAACGGGCTGATGCAAAACCAGAACGGGTCGTTCCAAGTCCATAAAAAGGCCTAAAACCTAAGTTTGGAACGGGCCGTTCCAAGTTCCTAAAAAATGGGCTAAAACCTGAATTGGAACGGGTCGTTCCCAAAACTGGAACGAGCCGTTTCAAGTTACAAAAAAGGCCTAAAACCTTAGTTTAGAATGGGTCATTCCAGCATAGGAATTTATGTGTTAAACTCAACTCTCGAACGGGCCGTTTTGGTTTTAGAACGGGTCGTTCCAAGATGCGAAATTAACACATAACGTTTAGATCCAGAACGAGCCGTTCTGAATCTGGAACGGGCCATTCTGGCAACTTTTTGATGTCTATAAATAGCAGACTCGGGCACAGTTCTCAGAGCCACAAATTTTCGTCCAAGACTCCTTAGAGCTCAAAATTTCTCTCTCTCTCCCTCCTATTGTATTGCTTGAGTTTTTTGAGGCATATTGTAGTGTGAAAGGTTACCATAAAGCACCTAAAAATCTCCATATTTGAAGATTCAATAGAGCTCGTTCAATAGGTATTTCAGTCAATCTTCTTCTCTTCCTTTTATTTCTTATCTTTGATAAATCTTGTTATAATAAAAGCAATCATGTAGACATTTTAGGATCAATCGTGTAATTTAAATTTATAGCATGTAAATATATATTAATAAAGGGGATCTAATAATTAATTTATTAATTCTTATCACTTAACTTCATCATAGGATACCGATTGAGGGCGTTGTAGGGGTGCTTAATACCTTCCCTACACGTAACCGACCCCCGAACCCAATTCTGGTTATCAAGGCCATTATTGGATCTTTAAAAACCTTTTCTTTTTCCAATGTTTTGAGTAAAATATTGGTGGCGACTCCATGAACTCATTTTTCAAAATCATTAATTAAGGATTAGTCTGGTGTCCAGGCATTCCTTAATTGATGATACTTTCAAAAGGATGTCTAAACCATAGGTCGCAAGATCAGAAATTTTCGGGTTGCGACATATGGTTTGCTTAAGCAAGCTTATTCAATCCTTCTAGAGTCTTTGACTTGCCTCACTCAAAGCACCTATCGTGGTCATTTTAAGAGAATTCTTGCTTGCTTAGAGAGAGCAAATGAGCTAGCATCATCTTTTAGGGGATAGTCTTTGACTTGCCTTGCTCAAAGCGAGATGTCGATTGCTTTGAGCGAACTTTGGCTAGCTTAGAGTGAACACTACATTCACTTAAGCGAGCTAGCATCATCTCCCAGGTGTAGTCTCTAACTTGCCTTGCTCAAAGTGAGTTGTTGGTCACTTTGAGGGAGTTTCAGCTTGCTTAAAGCATGTCCAATTGATCTTGGAATGATGTTAAGTTGGTTTCTTTTTATACTTATAGCTTTCAAGTTTCATTCTCCCTGTGTCACATCTCAACAAAAAAACTATTAAAAATACCTAATATTAAATATTTACATCTTAAAAATAAAATTAACTCCAACTAAGTGTTTTATGACCAAAAACAAGATTTTTATAAGTATAAAATATATTTAATAATTACCTAAATTGAATAAAAATTGTATACATATTTAGCAATTATCAAGACTCGTATAAATAATTTTCATAATAAGCTAGACAATCATCATCTCAACATATTTAAGAGTCTTATATTAATAATCACATAGCTATATTCAAGAGTTTTCACAATTTGCAATTCTATTTTTTACAAATAGCTTTGCTTGAGATTTGTGTGTTTCTCTCTCTTTTTTATCGCTACCTACAAAACATCCACTTCCCCACATATATAGTTTGTTTCTTTTGTGTGCCACATTGCTCAAAGACAACCATGGACAATGTTTCTTTTTGTTAGAAAAGATAGTTGAATCCAAGAGAGGGGTAAATTGAATCTTTAAAAATTTACTCAAACATTATTTTGGTTAAAAACTTTTTTTTTTACTATTTCCTATTAATCCAATTGATATCAGTTATTAATGAGATGAAAATTTTAATTTTAGACCGCGTAAACATCAATATAATCAATTATTTGTGAAGTCTAGAATTTCCTCCTTCTTAGATAATCGATTATTTCACCATTTGATCGATTATTTGTAAAATAGAACATTTTAATCAATTAACCTAAGTATGTAATTGATTATTATAAGTGAAATTCCATTTTTACAAATTTTAAACTTGATTACTTCACTAGTACAGAATATACATTTTACGTCGGTCATTTTAGGGGGTTTTACGTCGGAAAAAGCTGCGACGTAGAAGCGGGAGACATAAATTTACGTCGGGACACGAAAACCGACGTAAATTTACGTCGGACATTACAAGGTCCGACGTAAAAAGTTGTAAAAAAATTTATAAAAAAAATGACTGCAAGCAGAACGGGCCGTTCTGGTTGGAGAACGGCCCGTTCTCCAAGCATAACGCCCCGTTCTCCAACCTGGACTTGGCCACTTCCTTTCCCAGCTTCAAAAACTCAGAATGCAACGCAAAACGAAGAACGGGTTACCTCAGCAGAAGATGCCATGTAGATGAACAAGTATTTGGGCGAAAAAACCTACTGCCCCAAGACATGAAAAAATTCATTTTTTTTCAGTGAGAAAACATTGTCAATGAAGAAAACGAAGAAAAGGGAAAATGAAGAACCTACCTTGATTGCACAAAACGAAGAAAACGAAGAGAGCAAGATGTAGACATAAGTGAGGAGGAGGCGGACGGATTGCACAACGCGCGGGAGAGTTTGGGTTTAAATTTTTGAGTTCGCGATTGGATTATTTACGTCGGCCCTATTAGGGTCTGACGTAAATTTTAACATCTACGTCGGACACAATGCATAGTTGACGTAGATGTTAAAATTTACGTCGGACCCTAATAGGGCCGACATAAATAATTTCACTAAAATTACGAACCATGCCACCGCGTTTTTATTACGTCGGATGTGTGTATGTACGACGTAAAATAGGTGACGTAGTATCCTATTTTTCTACTAGTACTTACAAAAAAAAATGATTTCAAACTGCCTTTTAATCAATTTTAGTCATCAACCATCAACCACATATCAGATACATGACCAATGACTAACAAACACAACATAAAATGAAAAACTAACGAACAATACAATTTTACACTAACTAAGAGACATATTTGAAATCATCAAAACCTTAAGATAAATTATATGACAATTAATATTTGTTTGTACCAAAATTGTTTACCGACAAAAAGGTGAAGTAATTACAGAATGATTGATTGATAATTGATGATAGAATGAATATAATAGTCACAAAGTGGGCAAAATTGGTATAAAAAAAATGTAAGTCCCCATGTTTTTAAATTTAAATATTTTAACAATTATGGAGACACCATACCTTCAAACTAAAGTATATATAGCGAGGGAAGTTTGAATAGTGTATCCTATAATCTTCCTAAAATCTCTAATAATGGGTTATATGACAGGAAGAGGTTATATGGCTTTTAACCTCTAAATTCCCTTTAAATAGGGAGGAAAATAATGTAATTAAGCCTCCAACTAAAATTTATACATATTTATCATCTTTGTCCAAATATATTTTTTTTTATTTTTTTTTATTTCAAGCAGTTTTTATTAGCTCGTTACAAATTTTCTTTATTACAATCCCCTTTAGGAGTAGCTTAATATAAAGTTCTCGAAATAACTATTGGAGACATTTTTTTTACGTTGATCAAAATTTCCCAAGGCAAAAAATAACACAACTACAACAAAACTAAGTTATCATGCCAAAGAAGATATCAACATTGGCTCGAAGGATTTGGGAAGAAGGATAAGTCATATAAGATATAAAAGGAAATATCTACCAAAGAATCTGCCACCCTAATGGCTTCACACATAACATGGTTAACCTTAACTAACCAATCTCGATTAAACGATAAGAGACCCACACGAAGGGCATATTGGTAAAGAGGATGATATATTATAAGCCTAGAGTTAAAAGTAGCGGTAGCTACGGATAAGTACGTTTCCACTAGGACCTTCTTGTAACCCAGCCCCCAAACATGATGAAGACTAGAGATAATGGCCCACAGCTTCACTTCCAAGCTAGAACACACCTTATGTTTTCTACAAAACTTGTGCAGCTGTAGGCCATGGTCATCTTGGAGGCCTCCCCCACACCTAGTTAAGAGACCAAAATGTCTCATCGACATTGTATGAGCTCCTTTCTTTCATGGTGTGTTCTTTGGAGGGGCTCCCTTTTTCTCCATGGACTAGGAAGAAGAATGATGGCTAGATGTTTCTCAAGGGTGGTGGAAACAAAGTTAGAAGTGTGTAGGGTGGAGGTGGGCGAATAGTATGGAAGAAAGGTGGAAAGGGTTTTTGGTGCTCTTGACTAGCTCTCTCCACCAAGGGATGGTGGAGGCCACTCAAGGTAGCTCAAACTCACTCTAGGGAGAGAGAAGAAGAGAATGGTCATGAAGACCTAGGAGACTAAGGAAGGCATTTTGAGGCAACAAGGCTCACTTAAAATGCATATATTTCAAAGTGGGTACAAGGTGGAGGGACTAGAGTATTTATAGAGGGAGGAGAACATCTATGGTTTCTTGGGAGCATTTGGCCGAAAACTTCAAGCCCAAATGCACCCTAAATGAACCCTAGATGCAGCCCAAATGAAATGGTTCTCATCTCTCCAAAAAGTCTAAAGTATCCTTAGTCCTAGAAAATGAAAGAACTGGACTTTTGACCTCACAAGTCAAGGTTAAGTCCCTAAATAAATCCTAAGACTAATTTTGCCCCATAATACAAAGGCAAATAAAAATACAAAATAAAATTCTAATATCTAATGTATCCCAAAATACAAGGGCAAAATAAGAAAGGAAAGCAACAAGCTAAGGAGAGGGCCCAAAATCCACACACATGATGACCATGGCTTTTGGTGTGGTGTGTTCTTCATCTTCCTCTACTCTCCTAGCCATAGACCTTGTGATAAGCCCTATATGATATCTCAAGGATGATCCTCCATCATTGTATTTGACCCAACTAGGAGGTGTTAGACTCCAAACTCTCGAATTATCAACCAAATGATTATTAACGACGAGCAAATTAGATCTTCAAATCCAATTCACATCAAGAGCTTTGAACTTTGCTTTACAAATGATTTGTGTAACAGCCCAAATTTTTACTGGGCCGTGGGCCCAATTCGTTGCCTGGAACGGGCCGTTTCGAAAGTGAAACGGGCCGTTCCGGAATAAAGAATTTGCCTAAAAAACGTAGTTGAGAACGGGCCGTTTCGAAAGTGAAACGGGCCGTTCCGGAATAAAGAATTTGCCTAAAAAACGTAGTTGAGAACGGGCCGTTCCGGTTGGAGAACGGGCCGTTCCGGTTGGAGAACGGGCCGTTCTGGTTTGGAGAACGGGCTGTTCTGAAGGTAGAACGGGTCGTTCTGCTGGGTTTTGGAACGGGCCGTTCCGGTTTTGGAACGGGCCGTTCTAGTTGATATTTTTGCTTGGTTCTGGAGGGTCGAGAACGGCCGTTCCACTTTTGGAACGAGCCGTTCCGGATTAGCTGGGGCAGATTCCTATAAATAGGAGACCTTACCTCTCATTTTCTCACATCTCTCATTCTCTCTTCCTATTCTCTTCTGTTCTTTTTTCTTCCCCTCTTCTTCTCTCTGAAGACCATGGGGCACTTAGAGGAGGAGACCAAGAGATCCCTGTTGTAGTTTCAACTGCTGTTTATCCAGGTACGGGGGAAAAATGGATTATTTATATGTGGAGTTACATGAGGGAATTGGGTAGAATAAGAACCCTTAGGATTATGAGTAATTTTATAATTATTTCTGTTTGAAAAATTATTGGCATTATTTAATTCTGTATGAATTTAGGATTATGAATATATGATTTATTTGTAAAAATGATGCTCTGGGAGAGAAAACGAAATTATAGAAAAGTGCTTATAGGCTAGGTTTTGGAAAAATTGAAATATTTTTGTTTGAGGAATTAATGATACCATTAGATTCTGTATGTGTTGAGGATTAGAAATATATATTTAATTTGTAAGAATGATGATCTGAGAGGGAGAACGAAACTGTAGAAAAGTGCCTGTGAGTTAGGTTTTGAAAGAATTGGGGGTTTTATTGTTTATGTTAAAGTTATATGAAATTGATAATTCCATTGTTTATAATATTAATTTATGAATGTTATTATTGTATTGATTGATAAGAATGAATGATCTTGATGTGAATTACTTGAGGGGTGTGTAAACCCTTATTTTGTTGGGCTTATCTGTTGTGTATGTGAGGTGGAATTGTGTACGTGATGTGAATTTGAATTATGAGATGAGATGTTGTATGAATGTGAATATGATTGTGATTGTGGTGCCTCACATCAGTGACTAGGGATGGCACGGCCCCTGGGTAAGTGGTGCTACAGGGAGGGCGTGACCCTAACATGGTGTGGGATGAGTAAGACAGTTAACACACACCACTTATGTCGATTATGGCAGCCCTGGCATAGGGTTAATTGCAAGAGACTGTATGGATTGTAATTTGATTGTGGTTCCTCACACTAAAGGATCAAGGATGATACGAACCCTGGTAGTTGATGTTTCAAGGACGAGCGTACTCCCGGATGATCAGGGATGATACGAACCCTGGGTAGGTGATGCTTCAGGGACGAGCGTACTCCTTAATGACTAGGGATGGCACGGCCCCTGGGTAAGTGATGCTACAGGGAAGGCGTGACCCTAGTTCGGTGTGGGAGGCAATTAACCTGTATCACTTATGTCAGATGTGGCGAGGTCTTGGCATAGTGTTAATTGTAAGATTGGTGTGAATTATGGATGTGGAAATGATATTGTTAATTGTAAGATTGGTGTGAATTATGGATGTGGAAATGATATTATTAATTGTAAGATTGACATGAATTATGAATATGGAAATGATGTTGTAAATTGTATAATTGGTGTGGATTATGATGGATTGAGATATGTATGTGAAATGAGATATGTTAAATGTGAATTGAGATGTGAAGATGATGAATGATTGATATATATATATATATATATATATATTTATATTTTATTAAATAATGAATTATGATGAGATTATATTGTGATGTGTTTGTATGTACTTTGCATATAGATATTTTCTTTTCTCACCGTATAAATTGTGGATATTTTAGGTGAAGAAGATCCGGCTACGAGTGGCATCTAGAATGTCAACAGTTAAATTATGGGAATGCTCTAATAATGTGACATCGGGGCAGAGGATTTCTAGGACATAATATTTATATGGATTTGGTATTGTAATAAATGATTTTAAAATTGTAAACTCTTAAATTTTACCTTTCAAGTTTTATTTTTCAGTCATTTTCTTATATTGAAGAAAGAACAGTTTTGAAGTTTTATGTGACCCTTTTACGAACCCTTTAAAAGTTTATTCTTCTTAATTAAATTATATTATATATGTGTTGGGGTAGTAAGGGTGTCACAATTTGTACAATATTTCATCTTTGGTATGAGAAGACCAAAGCACTTCTAGCCTGTCAGATATTCCATAAAACAATTCCAAACTTAGAGTTCCATTAAGTCGATTTAAAGTAAGCATTATCTAGGATCCATTCCTTTAAATGCATATCAAAGAACTCCCCCATATTCCTGTAAAACTCCTACCCAATTGTCATCCAAATGGGTTTCACTACCAAGCGGTCCCTCAGAATATGAATACCCATCTCGACATGATTCTTGCATAGCAAATAGATATCATCTTTTGACATTCTACAGAGCACCCTCTTCACATTAGTTTTCAACCTGCCCTAAAGAACCATCCAAAGAAACATTTTCACTTGATGAGGGTCTTTCCAAAGCCAAATCCTCTTCCAATTCTGAGGAGAAATTGTTACATGGTACTAACCTTGAAGGGTAGTGTACATCGATTTAATTGAGAAGCAACCATCAAAGGAAGGAAGCCACAAAGGTTGATCCTCCCCATTCTCAATAATTGGGGTGGGATGTAGCAACACATGTTGACACACCTCCAAGGGAAAGAATTTCTACACGTAGCGAGTATTCCAAAGTCCATCGCTATTAACATAATCACAAACTTTCCCATTAACTTCTTGAATAGATGGTTTATTATGCACAAGACATAAAGAGTAGTACCTAGAGTGATCCAAAAATCCAACCAAAAACCAACAGACCTTCTAGCGCCAACCTGCCACTTGATATTTTGGATAATCATCACCTTAACAACAGTAATCCCTTTCCGTAAATGTGATCAATTAGTTACCCTAACCTCAATCTCGAGATGAGCCCATTTCCACATTTATACTTGCTCCAAAGAACCTGATCTCAAAGCTCCAATTTATTGATAATGAACTGCCACACCACCTTCGTCAATAAGGCCTTGTTAAATAAATTCAAGTTGAGAAAACCTAAGCCACCATAAGGCTTAGGCTTACACAACCATGAAATAGTATGTCACCCCATGCTATTCAAATTAACTTTCTAGACAAAACTTTGTTGGATGCTCTTAAGTTTGTCATAGATTCCTTTCAAAACAAGGGTAGACTGCATAGTGTACACAAGCATTGCTTGAATGACGCTCCGAGCCAACATGACCCTCCCAGCAAATTAAAGATAGGTTAGTTGCCTTCCAAAATGAAAGTCTATGTTGAGCTCGGTGAACAATATGCTAGAAGCGACTTTAGTCTTCCTAGCATGCATATGGGGAAGACCAAAATACTTCCCAAGATTCACAATAATCTTAAACTTTATCGTGCCACGTAACTCAATCCTACTATTGTGCTTAACCCCTTTGGAGTAAAACACCGTAGTTTCAGTTCTACTAAGTTAGTGAACGAGTCCAAGCACTCAAATACAACACTTGTTTGATCTCTAGAAGCTTCCCCAAATAATAAGAGATCATTCATGAAGAAGAGGTGCAAAACATCCATCCCCTTTTATTCAAGATGAGAGGATTCGTACAACCATAATCCACCCTTTCTTAGATAAGATGAGTCAATCTCTCCATGTAGAACACAAAAATATAAAGAGAGACAAAATCCCTATGTTTAAGGCCTCGCTCAGGTTACTATGGTGTAAAATCTATCAACAAAATTTTTCCTTTAGCTACGACAATATTTAAAAGTGTGTAAATTAAATTTTTAATCTCTATTTTTATCTTGTAAAAAAGATAAAACAAGATATATTATATAAAAATAGGACAAAAATAAAATAAAATTTAAATATTATTAATAATAATTATCACATCTTTACATACTTACTATTATATTATAGTCGATATTACAATTTTATTATTTAATAAATAAACATGAAATAGTTAAACTAAAATTAAAAATGAAAATATAAAATTTCCAATTAAATATAATTGAAAAAGAAAAAAAACTCTCTCGTGTCGTGTGCCAATGTTTAAGCTAACCCCAAGCAAAACTTCATTTCTTGTCTCACCTGACCTTCAGATCAATTAAGTAATCACTCTGCTATACACTCTGTAATCTCAATTCATTTTAGGCATTACCTTAAACTAAGACCTGCAATTCACACAAAAACTTTTTATTTCCATTTTGCCCTTTTGCTTTCTCAGTTTTGAATCTTTCCCTCTTTTCATTCCACCTCAAAAATGTAATTTAATTTTCCTCCTCACTTATCTATTACATTTAAATGTTCACGGACTATAAGGTTTAGTGTAATACCTATTAAGGGCTGTTTTCATATATTACATTTTGGGCTTGTTTGTTTTGGATTGTACCGTAATGGGTTTTAATGGATGCTTGGGATTGTATTAAAATTATGCATGCGTTAGAAACTTGGGTCCCGTGAAAAATTCATCTTTGCAATGGAAAGTAACTCTTTCTGGTTTGCAGCATTTTTATGAATTCAGGATAAAGAAGTGGCTTCTATTGACCCTCCAGTCATACTATTCAATGATGCTGTTATGGATAATTTTGTTGAAGACAGGACAAGTCTGTTTTTGTAGTTAAGAAATTTGTTCCAGCAATTAAAGTGAGCTGTGAAAAGCGCACACACTGTGATTTCAAGAGCAGATACAGCTTCTTTCAAATAAGAAGCCTTTAAAGTTGAGCTCCTTCCATGGAAGGTGAGAAAGAATTCTGAAGGAATCTTGGGAAAATCCAGATGAGCTTGTTCAATTGTGTGTTGAGATTGATTTTAATAGAATTTGTGTAATTGTTCAGGAGACTTTCAGAAAAGCAAGTTTTGTGGTAGTGAATGTAGATCCTTGTCTGCTTTTGGATGTTATAGTTATACGATGGATATTACTATTTGGTACCATTTTAACAATCTTTCAGGTATGTGCTTATATCATTTGCCTTGTAAATTAATTGGTGATTCTTTTTTATTCAGTTTGCAATATTATGACGTTGGGTTGAATATATCATAAAAATGTTGTTGATATTATAAAGGAAAAGGTAGGAAAGAGAGAAAATGTTTTTCTATGGGATGATATTAGACGTGTTATGAAATGCTAACCTAGTACACCTATTTATGCTCTCCCTCTCTGCATTGTGCTTTTGCAATATGTTCTTTGTTTCCTTGTAGTATAACAAATTAACAATAGAATAATTACAAAGTATAACAATAGAATAATTTTCTCTTTGTGAAATGGCTAGCTAGTAACCAGAAATTCAACATTTAAGTATGTGCCTTTATTATTCATTCCGTTTTTTCAATTATAATTTTATACTATTATACTGCATGCTTTGAGATATATGACCTGCTCATCTAATATCTAAACTTATTACTGTATTGAGGAACCAAGGTTTGCGATGACTTTGTTCCCCCTTCCACTTTCACTTCCGTGGAGATATGCATAAGTAAAATACTGAATAGCTAAAATTAGGGGAGATTTGAGGTATGTTTGGAAGTGTAGTTCTGGTGGGAAAGGAAAGGGAGGGTAAAATTTCCATTTCTATTAAACATTCTATAATTTTATAACTTTTAGAATAAAATGTATAAAATGATATATTAGCAATAGCCAATAGCATAAACTTAATATCTTAATCCTGGTATATTATCTTATCCTTAATATCTCATACGAATTTAAAAGTAAAATATTTGCTCTCTTTGCTTTTTGGCCAAAACCCTACTCCCAAAAATACCTTTTGAAGTTTGTCCTGTGAAGCTCATATATGACTTGGGAGAAGGCTAAAAAAATAACCGGTCTTTTGATGTATGAGATGTTTTATATTCAGTTCCAAACTGTTGTATGCATATATGGTTAAATCTCATGTTTATCCTACTGACTATTTTTGTTTTATGAATTTAAAATATAGTGGAAGTCACTTGCTGATTATTCATTGGAAGAAATTGAAAAGTGGATGTATGAACTATCTTCACTGGGGATGCAATGATATGAAAACTTGAATCTATTTTTATCATCAGTGATTGTTACTACTACGAATCTCTGTTTACTTGGCTAAAACCTTTAAGTTTATTTTTAAAATATAGAAAATTGGTGGGGATACAATTTTAGCACCACTTCTGTTCCATAGAACTTCCTAGGCAATAGTTTGAAACTGTCAGCCATTTCTTTGGATTGGATTGACTTCAAATATGAAAATAATACTGAGGTTCATGTTGAATATTGATCCATGCACAACTGTATAAATGTCCATAGAGAGGGAGATACAGGGAAGGGGCCAGCACCTTGCCTTGTAAGCTAGTTATGCAGAGAACATGTCATGTCCTGAACTTGAAGTTTTTTTTTTTTTTTTCATTTTGTTTATGCTCTTCATGGGTATTAAAAGTTTTGAGATGCTTCCTGAATCTTCTTGGGCAGAGACCAGAAAATGAAGTATTAGCCTTTTTTTCCCCTTTTTTTGAGGAAAATTACCAGAAATATTGAATGGAAGGAAGCATATAATCAAGAATTGAGGATTTAAACACAACTGGAGGAGCTGATACTAACAAAAAACAAACAGATGAAAATTTGCTAAAAGCAGGTAACACATGTGCTGGTTTATGAATATTAACTGTCTTCAAATGGCCCACAATAATATGAATATCACTGTAGATATACAGAAAAAGGGATCTTACTATGGTGAACTTAAAACAGCTGTAATTGAACTTAAAAGTATCATGTCATTGATATATACATTTATCTTATTCTTTACATGTATTTAGTCAACATACACTATAAATACATGCAAAAAGATTATTGTAGACATTAATGCTCATGAGTTTAGATAGGAAATAAAATTTAAAATGTCTATAAATTAGCTTATCCCCCCTTCCTCCATCTTAACGTATAAGTATAGGTAGAAAAGAAAGTTGACAGATTAAGGATGAAAATTATTTCTTAAACTGATTAGCCAGAAGTCCTACTTGGGAAACAGCAGTTGTCTGCAATGCTTACCAGAATGGTTAGCTAGTTCACTTCTCACAACTTCAGTTATCAAATCTTTGAAGATCGACCTTTCAATATCCAGCACGACATCTGGTATTGCACTGTAACTTTTTGTGTAAATTGTGGGGCAGTGCATAATCTCTTCCCACAGGAGATTTGCCAAATTCTCATCCTCATTATCCAGGTTGACATTCCTATTTCTATGCTGTAATTTATCAATTTCTGTGCAAAGCTCATCCAAAAGCAGCTGTCCTCTTAGTTTTCTACCTGCTGGCTGATCTGGTTGGCACCACAGAGTAGTACTTTCAAATATTAGTTTCTGAGCTAGAATGTCATTAACGACATCAAATATCAGCTTTCTTTGCATTTGATCAGGACTATGCAGCCCAGCAATCTTCTTGGCATTGTTTTCAATATCGAAACCCATTTTGTTTGTCTTGATTTGCTCTAGTGCAAGGAACAACTTTGGGTTTATAGGATAGCTTGATGAATGAAAAACCTGGTTAGAGCTTGGATTGCTGAGTAGCCCTGATGCTAACAGTATTTCTGATACATATTTATGGTCTGGATCTTTATCATCTCTGAAATTGGTCAATCTCTCATCATTGTAGTCAATTTGTTGAAGAAATTGGACCAAATTTTGAGTTTTCAAGTAAGTATCATTAATTCCACTACTGAAGTTGGCTTTTGCACTGTTGGATGAAAGAGGAAGGTCTTCTGAGTTCTCCTCACTACTATCATAAGTATTCAGAGCTTCATCTGTAGCAATAAGTTTGAAGAAAATCAAAATGTGACAAAACCTCCTTTCCTAGGATTTTGTTCTGAATGGCACCAAAAGTGGTTTTGGTGTAATGATTCATTATACAGTTGATTTTAGACTGATTTGACATTCAATCTATGTTGATTAGAAATGAAGTGTGCAACATACCTAAATCTTTTGAGATGTCTGATTTCTTTTTAACTGGAGAAGGTGGTTCTTCTCTGTAGAAAGCGGCATCAAGAACAGACACAGGACTTGGTTGTTCTGCCGTAATTATTTTCTCAGCCATAAAGCTTTCCTGGCTCAGATCTTTTCCTGTATTCTGATCAACAAAAGAATATTAAACCAGGTGATTTAGTTTGCAAGAATTCAATGATGGGAGGAAGAACTGCTTACATTTTGATCTAGGCTTTTTAGCTGGATGGAGTTGCCAATGATCTTATCAGAATGATCAATGTGAATGATTTCTACATCACGGCTGTATGAGTCCATGCTTCTCTTACTGCCAAAATCTGGTGAAAAAACATCAACTTCATGCTTAAAATCCCTCCTTTGATTGCTGATATCACTGAAATGTTCATTTTTTTTCTGCAAAGTAGAGGACTTTTTTCTGGGTGTTGTACTTGGGGAAGACAATTCCACTGATTGCCTATTGTGTTGTCTTCTGTTATTGCTGGAATCTGATGATGGGCTAGTTGGCAGAGAACGCTTCTCCAAACCAAACTTCTTTTGTAGTCTTGGGCTCCTAGCCTCTGCTGTATTGCAAGAGTTGGTGGCATTTTCTCCATTAATTTGAGGAACTTTTGAGGATTGCATCAATTTTGAAGTTTTCATCTTACTACTCTTATCCACTGAATGAAAGGGTTGGCTGATGGGATTCTTGGCATGTCTGATTGCTTGACTGATACCTTTTGCTGTTTGCCTGTCAAGCTTGTCAACCAATATTCCATTTGCAGGGTTACCAGGGCTAAACTTGTTGGGGCTTGATTTACCATGCAATGACATTTCTGTGAAGGCAGGATTATTGGTTTTTCTTGTAGCTTTCGCTGGTTTCATGATGAAAATTGGTGATTTACTACACTGGCTTGAATTTGACATCTCAAGAGTGGTGGATGTTGGGTCCTTCTGTCGCATTCTTGGGCTTTGTAAAATTGAGGTTTCACTGAGACTGCTATTACTCCTATTTTCGGACGGAAAATTTGAAGCCTGATCTGTTTTTGTATCTAATGATTCTTTATATCTCTGCATTGCATCAAGAATCTGTTTAAGGGCTCTGAGATCCTTTCCAGAATTTTTGAACTCTAGATCTGCTATCCTCTTTTCAATTTCCCCATATACAGAGAGGGACAGGTTTGATGCTTTTGCAGAAGATTCACTTCTCTTGGAAGCCTGTAATTGAGAACCTTTGCTTGCTTCAGGTTGCCTCCATGGAGTTGGTTCGAGGGAAAACCGTGAATGTGGTGTCATGTTCAGGATTGAAGCATCCCTCCTAGACTCATGCAAGGTAGACCCCTTGTTTGTTCTCAGGGATGCTTCACCTTGGTGCAGCTCGTACTTACTATCTGCAAAGGTCTCATTTTTGTTGGTGGGGCAGCCAGAGATCCCTCTTGGAGTATCACAAGTTTGTGCACAGTCTGGGAAGGCTTCTAGTCCCATTAACCTTGCTACAACACTGGATGGTCTTCTAGAAGTTTCTGCTTCCTGCAGCTGCTTAAGCATTGTGCTTGAGCTACCATACCCTTTCTGTGGACCCTTTAAAAGGCTGCGAGATTTTGTTCCTTCATTGAAGCTTTTGATGGACCCTTCTCTGCTATCCAAGGAAAGCCTTGGAAGTTCCCTAGGCTTTGTAGCAGATTTGAATGTGTCTTGTGTATCCCTCCCATCATAAGAGAGTCTTGGAGAATCCCAAGCAGCCATAACTCTTGTATTGACAGATTTTGGAGACTCCAAAGGCCTTGGAGAGTCAATGTATTTCAAGATACGACCCTTCTTTTCCTCTTTAGCCACAGTTCTCACTGACAATCCATGAACATCTCTATGCATTGATTCTTTGACAATATCATAGAAATCAAGGGATTGATGGCCTTGGTTGCCTTGCTTCATTGCTGCTGCTGCTGAATTAGAGTTTTCTGGAATTTTGATTTGACTGATGGATGGTGGTTCTATATGAATTGTTCTGTTAAACTCAAGGGATGACATGCTAGATGAACGAGACGATGAAGACATTGAAGTTCCTGATGATTCTGTGGAGAATTGTTGATTCTCTCTTGCAACCTTCACATTATTTGCCTGCAATCATGCTCACATTCTTAACTGACTCTGCCAAGTTTCTTTAATGATAGATAAACTAATTTTGTCTACGTATCTTACCGTTGCCTTTTGAGTTGCATTATTCAGCTCTTTGATGTGGTTGTTGGTTCCATCTGATAAAGGAAAGAATTTTAGTAGGAAGTAATTTGAAATATCTTGTGAAAAACTTAACCACAATTAGCATATCATACTTAAATTCTTTCCGAAAAATATATTGACATGTTTACACATCTTTAAGCTTCAAAGAAAGTAACATTTAATCTAAGATGAATGTAATAAGTTAATATATTAACACAGCGTTAAATAATGTGTTATTAATTTATTTAATTAAGCAATAATAATATATTAGCTTAATACACCTAATTTAAATACATCAATCATGTTAATACAATAATTTGTCTATATATGTCAAGGATGAGTTGAGCATAAGGTGCTACCATTATTGTTCGTCACAAAAATGAGGATGTTTTCGTACAAGGATCTGAATATTTTTTTTTAATGAAAAAATCTGAACCTGAAATGTACATATTTACACTAATATATTTTTTTAGCGCTTACTATTACTCTTACTACTATTAATAATAATACTTTTATTTTTTGCAGAACCATGTTCTAGCTACCTGGGAATGTATAAAGTCTGAATTTGTTTGTATTTAATTAAATTATTTGTTTTACCAGCTTCTTCAGACGCATTAAAAAGAAACAATTATTTTTCCATAATTATTTCAACCAACCATTCACGTATATTAAATGAGGAAAATGGAATAATTGCGGGGGAATTATAAGGTACAAACTCAAATAAATAAATAAAAGTATAGAAAATTATCTGCACCTCTGGCGCTGCAGAAGAATGAAAGTTGTCATTCTAAAAAATTTAATATTCAAACAAACATCTGAAGGAGTAAATTATCAGCAGATTATTGAAAAATTCATACCTTGAAAACTTTCAGGGATTCATATTCATATAAAATGGAAATGATTTCTCTATGAGTTTGACACCAGGATTTTACTTGGAAAATACATCCACGATTTATTCGCAGCCATTTCATAAAAAGTTTTGTTTTGTCTTGTTACTACTTGCAGTTAAAGAACTTTTACTAGTTACCAGTTACCACCCTTCTCATCCCATCATAAAAAATAAAAATAAAGCTAAAGAAAAATAACTAATAAGAAAAAACTATGTGACATTACATCACTGACATGTTGCAAGTTGATTGGGCCAGTCCAATTAATGTTGAAAGAAAGCGATTTCACACTCAATATCCATGTCAATCAAATTTGTCAATTAGTCCTGTTTATTAACGCATGTCAATAAAAATTTGTCAATTAGTGCAGTTTATTTCAAAATCAAAATCGCCATATATATTAAAAGATGTATCAAGTTAACATTAATGCTATCAACAGAATCACCATCAAAATGCATATATAACAAAACAAAAAAAGTATTGCAGATTGATCACCTTTAGTTGGTGTGTTCTGATTGTTGCTGCAACTGCGTTGGCCTGTGAGGAACCTGTGGCGATCAAACAGCTGAAAAAACCCACTGATGCACCCAATTTGCTTATGCAAATCTGGATTTTCATCCTTCATTGATGTCAAAACCTTTCTAGACATTCTCTTTTGCCACCTTCAACTTTTGAGAGTTCACAAGGCCTCACTTATGTAACTACCATTCTCCCTCACACAAAGAAGGTAGAAGAAATCAAAGACCTTTTGTTTTGGGATAAAATATTTGAAATATGTTAAGGTAATTCGGTGTGTGTTTGGAACTACGTTGAGTCAGTCAAATTTTGCCTCCAAGACTCACGTCAAAGGAGAAGCTACATATATTAGCTTCTGACTTTTCATGTTTTGGATCCACGCTTAATGATTCTGACACAGGCTATGAAGGAGGAATTGGCCTTCAGGGTCAGAGAAGATTCTAAAAAAATGATAAATTGATGATATTGGTGCAATGACTAGAACTTGCATTAAGCAGTATGAACAAGACTCGGTCATGCAAATTTCATGCTTATGTGTGTTACATTACATGTGTGTGTGGATGTGAAGAGAATGTCCAATGACCTTGAATGGAACAAAGAGATAAACAAAACATAAAACTGCATGAATTGGATGTTGGATGTTGGATTTTCACATAGCAGAGATGAGAAATATATCCGCTGCAAAAGCAGAAGGAACAAAAAGAAGTGAAAAGCAAGCAATTCCAAAGGGATGAAGCACAAAGAAGAGGGAAGTTTGAGAGACCCAAGAAGAGATGTTTTTGTTTGTTTAACTGAGCAGAGGAATATTTTTATCTTTCTCTTGCAGAGGAGGAGGCTAAAGTGTGTGTAATGGTGTGTATATATGAACTATGAAGAGGGTAAGTGTTGAAAAATTGGCTCCTATGAATAAATAAGTCCTAGTGATGGATTTTATAATTAGATTACGTAAGAGAGAGGTGAGTGCATGTTGTATAAAGAGTTGAGAAGAAAAGAGAGGGAGGTGTGTGAATGCGTGGGTCAGAGATCTTAGCACTTGTATGGAGACACAATAACGTGGGTGGGTCTCTGCCTTAGGCCTCTTTCCATAACCATGTGGAGTTTGTCAGAAGGAGGGAAAAACAAAAAGAAAACAAGTATACTTTGGTGTGCTTCAATCTTCAATGATCTTATACCAGCTTTAGTGGTCAATTTATGTATTATTATCATTCTTGTTATTTTAAATATTTACTTATTGAATACATTATTATAAGATTGCTCTAATTTAATGTAGTTTCAACTTTCAAATTCAAGATTTCAATTATTTTTGTTTCATTGACATATTTTTTTATCAAGATTTCGATTATGTAACTTTATTGAGTTTTTAAAGTAAAATTTATCAATAATATTAATTCTACTCAACTTAAGTAAAAAAGAATCATAAAATATATATGAGTCTATATCTAAAAATACAAATATTTAATATGAATATAATAATGTATAAATTAAATTCCTGGATTTTATAAAAGTAAGCCTTTAATTAGTGTATATTGAAAATTAATGTAATTTTTTATTTACATAGTTATTGATTAATAAATTTTCAAATATATAATTAATTTTTTTAAAATTTTATGATAATTACTTTAAAAGTTTTATATTATTCTTTTTCATTATCAAGGAGTATTAACGAATTCGGGAAATCTTCTTTAAGAGTTTGACAAACATCAAATAGGTGAACATCCTCTCTCAATTTGAATTTTCTACATTCATTAAAATTACTATTCAAGCCTTAATCCCTTGATTATACAACGTGAATCTCTCATCACTCGCATCAATCCAAATTGATTAATGTTCTATATTATTTAAGATAATTTTAATTAATTAATAATATAATACTTGCTAGATTGTTATAGTCAGCACTTAAAAATAGATTGGTATTTACACCAAATTTAACAATTAGGATCAAGTTTATAAATAAATTAGGATCAAATTTATTAAAAAAAAATTCATGTAATAACTTTTTACAATAATTTAAAAAAAATCACAGGATCTTTTTGATAACCCTCTTACATATTAGGAAGAAAAGTGTTGAATAAGAATTACTTTAAAAGTTAATATTTTTATTTAATATTTTCCGTAAAAGTTATTAAAAAAATAATAAGTAAGCATAATAGGAAGGTACGTATAACATCATTCAAACTATTATTGAATAAATATTTCATCAAACTGTTTGTTTAAAATTGGTTTAGTAGCAAAAGAAGAAACTGTTTAGATTTCAGTATGTGGAATATTCCTGCAGATTATTTAAAGCCTTTGTTCAACCATTCCCATACATATCTCACTTTAACCAAATTGCTTTTCGATCTTTCCTTACTTGGGACCTGACCTCAAAATGGAGCTTATACGATATTATTAGTTCATTTTGCAAAGAGAATACACAAGAACATTGCAATGATTCAAAGCTGAGTTTAATGCTTGAATGTTGCATTTTATCGTAGATTTAGAAAATTAATTACACAGCTGGATCAGTAGCATAAATAAGCCTACATATTGTAAGGTCAATATATTAACTTAACCCTAAACAAGAATTGGAAAATGGGAACTGAAGTGCACACTGTAACATTAATTGCTTTAATGTATTATACCAATCTTGCCAGCAGCAAGAATGGGATGACTCCAAGGCTGTGTTTGGCTGTGTGCTTTAATGTAGCTATACATTTCAGAAGTGTGGTCCAATGTGTAGTCACAACTATCATGCAGGGCCAGACAGGTACTAACTCATGAACAGGTTTGGACCATTAGCATTTTCCAAAACGTTGAAATAGAGAGTGTATATATGTAAAATCAAAGTTAGAGGGAACCCTTTGGAAAATACATCATTTTCGCCGCAAGGTTTTGGTCCCTTGTTACCACTTCTGCCAGACAGGATCACATGTTGTTAATTTAGTGCAACATCTTTTCAGTCATTTATATTGGATGAGTTAGATATCACTTGTATGTGTGTGGAAGTTTACTTATAACATGCTGAAGTAACATAAACCAGTATCGTCATTGTAAAGGATTAGAATTGTTGTTGCCAAATTGTCCTTGGAGTAGTGTGTTTCATTTGAGAGTGTTGGATTTAGAAGGATAATTTTTTTTGTTTATAAATCTCAAGAGACTGTAGAGAGTTGTGTAATGTTTGTAAGTGAGCAAAATAAAGATTAATACATTCACTATATGATAACTTAATTATCATTTTATTTCTTTCTTTTTAAAAATTATTAAACTGAAAATATTTATTAAAAAAGAAAAAAATATATCCCTCTCTTTATCGAAATCCAATCTCAATTATTCCCCTCTAGTATGCATATTTGATTTAGAAAGTAAGAAGAAAGAAAGCAAAAGAAAATAAGTAGAAAATAAGAAGATTTTGTAATGAAAAAGCTTTAATGTACAATTATCCATAATGAATATCAATTGAAAGATACTACCTTTTAATAAACAATAAAAAAAAATACATTTTTATCTTCAAGAGTGGATATCAAATCAAACTCTTGACTTTCTTTCTTAATTAAATTTTTAATTACTTAGAATACTACTTTGCATTAAATGGCTGATATATACCCTAATCTAAGATATCAACCATCATTATTTTGTTATCACTCGAAAAAGGATTACGCAAGCCTCCAGTTTATATACATAATTAACCCTCTCATTCCCATCACATGCAATATTTTAATATATATTTTTGTCCCTTTGATGCCGCGGCTATATAATTGAATCAAGGACAATATATAATTGAAATCACATCGATCAACATGGTACATTTCAAGCATATCCAACCCCTTTTCATGCGCACTTTACTTATTTGTTTAATTATATAAGCATTAGTTTTGGGTTAAGAATTTATTGTCGAAGAATTCTTGGCATAACTGTGGCCCTGCAAAATATATATATATATATATATATATATATATATATATATATATATATATATATATATAGATATTCCATGAACTCCCCGCATTAGAGGTACAATGTTGTACAATATCATCGGATGGCGTATTAAAATTACATATTATCTTCTCAAAATTTTGCATATATAGTAATTGATATTATTCTTGATCAATCTTACATGAGCATCAAACTTATAGAAATAAAAAAAATAAAAGTTCAAAATAATTTTAGAATAATTTCAACACAATAAAAATTATTTAATGTGCTATTATGAACATTTCCATTTATATATAAATTCATTCAAGTTTCTTAATGCAACATGTAAAATTGTATGTGAAATTATAAATCAATTCAATAAAATGGTTGGTGCAACGTGATTCGGTAATTCTTTTTAAAAAATTAAACCATGCATACTTTTACTACTCAAAAACCTCTCAAGCTCTCCAATTATTAAATCATCGTCTATCATTATTCAACCTTAAATATTTTATTTTATTTTAAAAAAAAATACATGAAAACTCGAAATACTTCTATTACTCTACGTGATTTATGTTATCTTATGGTTGATACTTTTCTCTTCTTTATTCATATCTCTCCTAATTATAAAATTTTTAATTTAAAATATTGTAAGAATATAAATATAACTATTATCGATCCTATAATAAAATTTTGTATCTAATTTTATTTTACGAAATGCATCATGTGTTAGCTAGCAGTGCCAAGTTGGAGTCATAATCATTCATAATCGATAATTGATGACCCATGTTAGATTTAGCTTCTAGTGTTGATTGGCGAAATTCTGCACTGGACTCCATGGAGACAATAATGGACTCCATGGAGACAATAATGGTCCCATTAAATCTTCTATTTATGCTCATATGATAGAGTTCTTTCACTAATCGATAAATAAATGTGATTAATATTAACACTGTGTCTTTTAACACTTTTAGCATCATATAGATTCTTGTTATATCATGAACCAACCTAGAATGCTTTCATATGGACATTTGAATTCGTTTGTCTGAATCACAACCAAGCAAGAAAGAGATATCATGTGCTAGATAGCGGATATAAGGCTTATCATAGCAAAATACCATTAATTAAAGTTAATTAATTCATGCATATATCTACTATAGCAATTAGCCAGTTGTGTCATATGACCTCTTTCAATTATATTGTCTTTAATAATGGTTGGATAGGAGGCAAAAGAAAAACTTGAAATGACGGGGTCAATATAAGGTTTTGTGTAAAATTTGTGAGAGAGAAAAATTCCATATCCAAAGGAATGGTTAATTACTAAAAACAACAAATAATACAAAAGCAAATAAGGCTCGTAAAATTATATCATGAAAGTAAAATATTTATGTTATTATTTATATTGAATAGAAAGTTTTAGTGAAATTCATAAAATTATTATCTGATAAGCTACAAAACCGTAGATGAGTACAAATTAGTGTATGAAACTATTTGTTAAGAGTTTAAGACCACGTGTTCTTACCTGAGATAAGTTATAGGGACGATTTGCTAGCAAGATTGGTGAGTCTCCTCAATGCTTAAGTTAGTATTTGATGGTGTAGATGTCTCGTATATGGGTTAAGGAGGAAGGGTGTTTATAAACTACCCTTAGCCTCGACTCTTAAGCGATGTGGGACTTTTTAGGCAATACCGGAACAAGCCCCCCAGTCGATGCTAAGGGGCAAGAGTGGTCTAGGCCCTCCTTCTAGCGCTAAATGTTCTTACCGTAAGTCTGTTGTCATCGTTAGGGTCACCGCATTCGAGGTATTATCCGCTTTAGCTCGTTGGGTCATCTTAACCTCGACTCCTAAGCGATATGAGACTTTTTTAGGCATACCGGAACACCACGTATTTTAATTTGATTCTTTTATTTTTATCATCATTCAATATGGACAAATATGTTAATTTGCAGTGTAGTGAAACAAGAGAGAGAGAGAGTGTGTTAATTTGCAGTGTAGTAAAACAAGAGAGAGAGAGAGGGGGGGAGGGAAAGAGGGAAGTCGCAATGAACAATCTTTGAGTACAAATGTGCAATCAAATATTTCATGTGCTCCATATTGATATTATCCACTTCGGGTAAATTTATATTTCTTTTTTATACCAATAACGCTACTCAGTATGAATAAAAATGGCACAAAATACCCGAATATCAAAAGTTAAGTAATATTTTCAAGGTTAAAATCTTTATTTAGTCCCTTATAATATTTTTTTGTTTCAATTTAGTCCCACTTTAATTTTTGGTTTCAATTTGGTCCCCAATAATTTAAATTATTACAATTTGAGACTTCTGTCCAAATAATTTAAACAGAGTTAACTGTTGGCCACGTGGATGTCAGGTGGATGCCACGTGGATGCCAAATTTCTTGAATACACCTGGAACTAGAACGACCCGTTCTAAAATTCCCAAGGTACAAAGACCTAAGGTACAAAGCATTTCAAACACTAGGTTTGGTAATATTGTCAATGGGGATTGATAACTTCAATTGCTAAACATTTGGGCTATACAGTGTGTACCAACCTGGCCAAGGCCGACCTTGGCCGAGTTGGTTAGGTAATTCTGACCGAGATGACCATTCATGCCGAGGTGTAACATCGGACAAAGGAAACTGGTAATACACCTCGGCACACTAAGATGACGTGGCTTAACCGCTAATAACCTTCAGACAATAACCAAACGACAGTTACATGGTTACACAGAGACGACAACAGGTAATAATATATAAACAATGCATGACATGAGACAAACAACTAACTTGATCGTCGGAGTCCTTTTTGCAGGTACATCCGAAGACCTCAAGAAGAAGATCAGAGATCGTGAAGAGAATCAGGTCGAGGGAAGAAGTCATCCTATACCAAAATCGAGTTGATATCGGAGATATTGGCAAGAACATTTCGGCAGGAACATTTGGCGCTAGAAGGAGGGCCTGGTAAACATCTCCTCCAGCCACCTTATGGTATCAACCCGCAGCCAAACCAATAACATGGATGAAAACGCCACTTTGCGGCGGCTACTTGAGAAAATTGAGTTGATGCAACAGCAACATGCCATAGCACTGGAAACCATGCGCAAACAACATGAAGATGTTCTGCAACAATTACGCGCAGAAAATGCAGCATTTCGTGCCCATGCACAGCACCATCATTCCCCTACTCCCCCTCCTCGGTCTAGCCATGTCCCAACGGCAACCGAAGAGCATCATTCCACTTCAGATCCTACTTATGTTTCAGAATCCTTTCGGACTCACCGTTCTATGCATACTCATGCTAGTCGTGCCACATATGATCATCACTCTCCTCGACGCCACCCATTCGTGGATGGCATCATGGACGTCCCCCTACCATCAGCATGGAAATCGTTGAACATTGAGCGGTATGATGGAACAACTGATCCTGACGAACATATCGATGCATACGTCACTCAGGTCAACCTTTACACAAATGACGATGCTATCATGTGTCGTGTCTTCCCAACCTCACTTAAAGGCGCAGCACTTAGTTGGTATACCCAACTTCCACCCCGTTCCGTAAACAACTTTGACACTTTGGTACGACTTTTCTCGGCACAATATGCTACAAGTCGGCCCCATCACATCACATTAGCGGCACTGTCCAACCTGAGGCAACGAGACGACGAATCCTTAAGGTGTTTTATGGAACACTTTGCCAACGTCTCCATCAAGATCCGTCACCTTAACCTGGAAGTCGCCCTCCATTCCATGTTAATGGCTCTCAAACCTGGGCCTTTCGTGGATAGTCTATGTAGACATCAGCCAGCAAACATGGACGAACTCAGAGCCCGTGCAGTAGGGTATATTCAGATGGAGGAACATGCCGAATTCCGCAACACCATCCGCGAAAGTCTTTCTAACAAAAGCGAAGCCAGCAGTAGCGGTAAAGAGAGATCCAAAAGTTATTTCAATGACCAAAAATCAAAGAAACCACGCCACACGCGTGGCCCCAGGTTTGATTTTTACACACCTCTCAATGCCCCTCGTGTTAATATTTTAGAAGAGGCTAATCATGCAGATTTGATATCTCTCCCACCCCCGGCACACAATCCGCCCAACGCTGATAAGAGCAAACATTGCCGTTTTCATCGGAATCATGGGCACACCACGGAAGAATGTTGGACTCTCAAAGACCGAATT
Source organism: Cajanus cajan (assembly GCF_000230855.2). Classification (NCBI taxonomy): domain Eukaryota; kingdom Viridiplantae; phylum Streptophyta; class Magnoliopsida; order Fabales; family Fabaceae; genus Cajanus; species Cajanus cajan. The sequence continues at coordinate 8,775,696 of NC_138518.1, forward strand.
GAAGAACTCATTCAAGCCGGACAACTCGGACAATATGTTCACCGTGGTCAACCTTTTCGCGGAGGCTTTCGCGGTAGAGGACGAGGCCGTGGACGATATCAAGGAGGACGATATCAGGATTCTCAGACTCGTTTCGAGAACAACCGTTACAACAATGTAAATCAACGAGACGAGGGAAAACCGAGTTCCAACAGCGCTGAGCGATAGAGTACTGCAAAACCCCCGGAGGAGCATCCCATACGTGGTGTGATCAACACCATAGCCGGAGGTTTTGCTGGAGGAGGAAGTTCCAATTCGGCTAGAAAGCGCCATCTTCGTACTATTCATAGCATCAATAATTGTGGCAAAGCCGAGTCGAAGCCAACAATTCCAACTCCTCCTATCACTTTCACTGATGAAGATTATGAAGGCGTGATTCTAAACCAAGATGATCTTATGGTCATCTCGGTCGAAGTTGCAAATTGGAAAGTGCATAAAACCTTGATTGATCAAGGAAGCTCTGCTGACGTATTATATTGGCCGACCTTTCTGAAACTTGATCTTCCACATAGTCTAATTCAACCATACTCGGAACCCCTCGTTGGTTTCGCAGGTGAGCGCGTCCATACTCGTGGTTTTATTGAGCTATTGACTTCTTTCGGCACAGCGACAAATTCAAGACGTGTCTTAGTCAAATACCTGTTAGTGGATGTTGTCACTTCATATAATATACTCATTGGGAGACCCACCTTAAATCAACTTGGGGCGGTCGTGTCTACCCCTCATCTTTCTATGAAGTTCCCGGGGATGAATGGTCAAATAGTGACTGTTAAAGCCAACCAACAAGTGGCACGAAGGTGTTATGCTGAAAGCTTGAAGATTCACCCTGTTCCAGACCCAGTCAAAAGCATCTAATTCATCTAATTCCACCATGGTAGCCCATGTTCACCCGATAGCCACTACCAAGTTAGATCCCCGAGTTGACATGCATGATCATCGTCCAAATCCTACTAACGAGTTGATCAAATTTCAGATCGGCAACACAGCCACACAATGCACTCGCATTGGCCAATGTCTGGACCCAGACATTCAAGGTAAAATCATGGCACTTCTCACCCACAATGCTGACCTTTTCGCCTGGACTAGTGCAGATATGCCCGGGATCGATCCCAACTTCATTTGTCATAAATTGGCAATTTATAAGGAAGCCAAACCTGTCTCACAAAGACAGCGGAAACTCGGGGGTGAGAGGCGCGAAGCCGTAAAGATTGAAACTCAAAAGCTTTTGGACGCGAGATTCATCAGGGAAATTAAATACACTACTTGGTTAGCCAATGTAGTTATGGTCAAGAAATCCAATGGAAACTGGCGCATGTGCGTTGACTACACAAATTTAAACAAGGCTTGTCCCAAAGACTCTTATCCACTTCCCAGCATTGACAGGTTGGTTGATGGCGCCTCAGGTTATGGTATGCTCAGTTTTCTTGATGCGTATTCAGGTTACAATCAAATCCTTATGTATCCTCCAGATGAGAACCATACTGCCTTTATTACTGAGCGTGCCAATTATTGTTACCGTGTTATGCCTTTTGGACTCAAAAATGCAGGAGCAACTTACCAACGCCTCATGGATAAGGTATTTGCTAAGCAAATCGGACGCAACCTTGAAGTCTACGTGGATGATATGGTAATTAAAACCAAATCACCTGCTGAGCATGGAGACAATAATGGTCCCTTTAAATCTTCTATTTATGCTCATATGATAGAGTTCTTTCACTAATCGATAAATAAATGTGATTAATATTAACACTGTCTTTTAACACTTTTAGCATCATATAGATTCATGTTATATCATGAACCAACCTAGAATGCTTTCATATGGACATTTGAATTCGTTTGTCTGAATCACAACCAAGCAAGAAAGAGATATCATGTGCTAGCTATAAGGCTTATCATAGCAAAATACCATACTTAATTAAAGTTAATTAATTGCATGCATATATCTACTATAGCAATTAGCCAGTTGTGTCATATGACCTCTTTCAATTATATTGTCTTTAATAATGGTTGGATAGGAGGCAAAAGAAAAACTTGAAATGACGGGGTCAATATATGTTTTTATGTAAAATTTGTGAGAGAGAAAAATTCCATCCAAAGGAATGGTTAATTACTAAAAACAACAAAGAACACAAAAGCAAATAAGGCTTGTAAACTTATATCATGAAAGTAAAATATTTTGTTATTATTTATATTGAATAGAAAGTTTTAGTGAAATTAAGAAAATTATTATCTAATAAGTTACAAAACCGTAGATGAGTACAAATTATAAGTATATGAAACTATTTGTTAAGACCACGTATTTTAATTTGATTCTTTTATTTTTATCATCATTTAATATGGGCAAATATGTTAATTTGCAGTGTACCGAAACAAAAGAGAGAAAGGGAAGTAGCAATGGGCAATCTTTGAGTACAAATGTGCAATCAAATATTTCATGTGCTCCATATTGATATTATCCACTTCGGGTAAATTTATATTTCTTTTTTATACCAATAACGCTACTCAGTATGAATAAAAATGGCACAAAATACCCGAATATCAAAAGTTAAGTAATATTTTCAAAGACAATTATTAATTAATATATAGATAATATTTGGTTGAAATTACACTTCCGCGTGCTATATATTGCATAGAAATAGTTTCGTACTACTAAATGGCATTTTCCTAAAGACCATTTGCGAACAAATTATACACAAATGATACGAAATAAGGTGAATATTTTTTTTAATCTTTTTTTAATAAAATAAAGTACTTATGAGTTATGAAATGAAAGACAAAACAACCACGCGTCATTTGTGCACAAATTCGTCCAAATCCTTCATACCATATAGTATTTGTCTTTTTAAAGAATGTACTATTTCATACGTGATTACACTCCCTCTTTGAATGAAACTGATAATTGGCTAATTAGATCCTATATATCATATATATATGCTTCAATGGCACCATTAGAATTGAAGTAGCAAAAAATAAAAACCTCATATCAAACTTTAACCTTTCTTCACGTATTTTTTGTTTGGGGTGATATAATTTTGAATAGAAATTGAGGGAAATGTTCGATCTATCTTTAAGCTAGCTCGTGTTTGGTTCAGAATTTGATATTCCGAGAAAAAAAATGGATGGAAAGACAAGTCAAATTAGTGCTATACGATAAAAATTAATAAATAAATAAATAAATAAAGTCTCCATAACAAAGTATAGTACAGGGATGTGTTTAATAAAATTAACTTATAAGTTAACTAGTTGAAAATTTAAAAGTTATAAACTAATAACTGAAAAACTATAAATTAATTAATTGAATTAAAAGTGTTTGATAAGATTAGCTAATAAACAAATTAATAAGATTAAATTAATTTTCATAAGGAGAGTGAGACAATATATGTCAAGATACATTAATAGTTTTTAAATTAAAAATAAAAAAAATTCAAATAAATTAACAAGAATAAAAAAAAAAGACTAAAAACTTAAACATTATAAGTTATTTCAATTAACTTATAAAAATAAGTTATAAATTTTTAAAATAAATTTGTATAAACTCTCATACCAAACACACTTATTTTAATTAAACTAATTTATAAATTAGTAAATAAAAAATAAAAAATAAAAACTTATGAGAAACTAAGCTCTAAAAGCTAAGCTATGTGCCAGTGATTATCGTGTATGTGCATGTCCAACGGGTTTCAAGTAAAATATCTCTGTAAAAACAAATAGGTTTATAATAATATTATTGAAACATGCTATATAGTAGTATACTCCACCTATATGGAAAGGTCAAAATCATTTTATTATTGCTGCATATTAAAGAAATGAGGGTTGATGGTGATCATCGATTGTTGAAGAAGATATTTGAAACGGGGATACACGACCACATGGAAAAAGTTGAAGCATCACGAGGTACCTTCCTTACTTTTCAGAATAAACCAAACTCATAAGCAATCCATCTTCATCTAAGTTCCAAGAAGCTTTACCCCATTATATTGTATGATTGGCACGTGATGTTTTCATCTAGTTCCACACCAATCAACATGTGCAAACCAAATTTGTTCTCAATTATAAAATAATTAGGTAATTCAAATATTATTTTCCCCCTCTTTATTTATATATATATATATATATATATATATATATATATGCAAAAACTAAGTTATTCTGAGAATAAATTTTGATAAAATTATGTCTTTCATTTTTACATGATAATGTTTTCAAATAAACCTACATTTTTACTTGAAATCAAATTTAGTATTACTCAAACTAAAGTGAAACTTTTTTGAAATTAATAATATAATATCCTTGATTAAAAAAAAATAAAAATATTTCAAAGACAAATCTTGAAGAAAAAAAAATAGTTATACTTGTATATCTTTTTATAGATAAGCCTTCTAGAATAAATTTCTAAAAATATAAGAAAAGTGATTTTTGAATTATGAACCTTAAAAAAAATATAAATATTAGTATAAAATATTTATTTTTGTAGAATCCTAAAACAAAGACTTTATGCGTAAACCAATCCTATATGTTAAAAGGATAGTTCATTAAATAAAAAAAATAAATACGTGAATTTCGATTTTGCATTATTTGAAGAATTCACTGTTCATACTATTTAGTATTATCCTTATTTATGATTTCATGTACATAATCTTTGCCAATAAACAAAGCTATTGGGCATGTACCCTAAAATAGCTATTGTATATTACAAATTAAGATAGAAAGAGATTGACATATATTGAGAAAGAAAAGAAAGACTGATTCACGTTCTATGGGAGTTCCCATAAGGGTCCCAATATGGTGTGACCATTAAACAACGAACAAATCATGTTAGAGTATAGTGGGTTATTAATTATTCAATATAGTGAAGTCTTGATTCCATCTTGTCCCTATGTCACATGAGAAAAACAGCTATTTCACCAATGTAAATTCATTGTGTTAGCTAGGCTAGCATACATAAATCATTCATTTAAACCATATATATATGAACATAAAACGGGTTTTCTTTTCTTCCTTGTTTGGTGGGAGCAACACATTGAATTCACGATGCATGACTATCTATATTTCACTTTCATTAGATGGTTTCAATAATTGAACGATCTATGATCATTCCTCCTTTTAAATATTTTAAGAAGAGATTAATGACTTGGGGAGGGGGAAATTACTAAATGGAAGATCACTTGCATACGTAGAACTTTCAAATTCTCTGAGAATTTTTTTATGTGTTGATGAGCATAAAGTGGATATCAATAATAGCCGTCACGTGTCCTAAGAATTATTGATATTATTAAAACTAGCTTCTCTTTAATGCCATCAATTTGACTGAAAATAAAATAATATGGAAAAGAATATGAAAAGATGTTACAATAAACTTCAATTGTGATTAGTTAATTGTACTCCAAAAAGTCAAAAATATATGAATTGCATGCCAGGCAAGCATGATCTAAAACCTCACAGTTTCACATGCTATCGTCTCACGTGTTTCAATATTGTTGGCTAAAAATAATCATTTTCCACTTCTCTTTTTTCATTCTTATTTGAATTTGAACTTAAATCATTCTCCAAAACCAATTCATATTAAATTAAATAAAATAAAATAAATCTTTCACTTATATATATATATATATATATATATATATATATATTACTTTTATCAAAAGATTTATTTAAAATCATTCTCTACACACTTCATAATCTCTGTGTATTTAAAAAGATAAATAAATAAGTTGTTTGAATCAATTCTTCATGATAATCTCTACATTTACTGAATGAAAATAATAATAATAATAATAATAATAATAATAATAAAAGAAGTTACAAAATTAAAATAGTAGATGATTTATAATAGAAAGTTCAGTAATTTGAGAATTGTTATGGAAAGAAGTGTATACATCAAAAAGTTATATCATCTTTATATATTATTAGTAGAAAAAAAATAATTTATCTTACATTATATTAAAAGGAAAACAAACGTTTATTTTTGTGAATAATTACTATAGCTTCAAAATAAAATAATAATAATAATAATAATAATAATAATAATAATAATAATAATAATAAAGAATGAGAAGTTAGTTACTTATAAGAAAAATTAATTTTAAGAAGTTGAAAAAAAAATGAAAAAAAAAAACTTCATATAAAAATAAAAATAAAAAATAACTATCATAAGAGACATTTCCTTTATATATATAATAATAATATAGATTATAAATTAATTTATGTGAAATTTCTCGCAACATGAAGATAGTCAAATGTGCACATCCACTACCCTACTGCCAAACAATTGAGATTTGAATAAACAGCAGACATCTAACAACTTCATTACCTTTAATTTAATCTGTAATTAAGAGATATTTCTAGCAAATTACTGAACCCAAAAAATACTAATGGATTTCTGCATACGTCAACCTAAGATTATATGTATGAAATAAGAGGGGAAAAAAAGAAAAAAAAAACCATGCGTGTAACATACTACCCAAAAAAAATTTAATTAACTTACTAAAATAATATTATTTACTGTAGTGCGGTACCTTAGCAGCTATCATAATCTTTCCTAATTATGAACCACTCAATTTTCATCTTCATTCTAACATTTTCCTAAATATTATTTATTTTAAAAAAATAGAAATATCAAAAATTATTAACACAAGTAATTTAATATTTTTATTTCTTATTCAAGGATCAAGATTTAATTTTTACTTTAAATATGAAGTTGTAATTTGAGATATCATTTTATTCTTAATATCCGGCAAGAAAGTTATAACTTCTAATTATAAAAAAAAAAAAAAAAATAATAATAATAAATAAATAAATAAATAAGAGAAATAGAGAAGTAGAAATAAAAGAAAATAAAATATGAGTTCGATTGTAAAATTAAATTTCTTCTTAAATAAAAAAAAAATAGAAAAATGAGAAATAAAAATGCAATATCCCTCAAAATTATATAACTTTGTTATTTTTTTATGATATATTATATATATTAAAGGAAATTAAGATGTCTTTATAAAAAAATACTCATATTTTTTTCACTTTTTTTATTCAACAAAAGAGAAAATTCACCTTTTCTTTTTGTCTATTTTTTTATTTCTGTTTGCTCTCCTATTTCTTTCAATTTAAATAAAATATTTGCCTATTTTTCACTCATTTTCTTTTCTCTCCAACTTCTTTCCTTTCGGCTTGTTTCTTTTTCACTTCTCTTTTTAATTTAACTAAGCATAATTTATCTCAATTATATAAACAACTATAATTTTTAACCTCTACTCTATTTTTACTTTCTCCTTCTAATTTTTCGAATAAAGTGTAAATGTTAAACCAAACATTCGATTGGTCTAGAACTCATGGATCGATGTCACTTATGAAGAACAAGATTCTGTGCAAAAACAACCAATGTGATTAGTTTTATGTGAATATAATTGGTATCATGCGTCATATCATATGGATGTTACACCGAAAGGTGCTGAAACCAATTTTCAACGAGAACAGTGTAGTGTGAGCAAAGAACAGTTAAGTCCTAACTCCTAATAAACAGAAGTACTGAGATAGTGTGTAGTCAGAGCAGAATCGTGAATTAGTTGGTACAGTGTGGCATGCTCAAAAGCCATAAGTGCATGCAAGAAATTGAAATGCATAAAGGAGTTTCATCACTTTCTATATATTCTCTGAAATCTGACACCGAAGAAAAATAATAAGGAGACAAAAGTTTTCGTTGCAAACCCCACAAAAACCAATTGTTAGGAAACCTAACAGCTTTATTCTGTGTTTATGTGATCCAATGTTTCTTTTCCCTGAAAATGACCATTCTTCTTCTTCATTTGGACATTTGTAATATGGTTATTAAAGTACGACTTATCAATGGAGATTCTACACTGAATATAAATAATTCATTTATACTTGATCGTGAAATATGTATTTTATATTTGAAGTTTATTTAGTAATGAAATTATTCAGGATTGAACTTAATTATTGTTCCTAATTTCCTTACTTATCATTAGTAGATATTACTAAACTTAAATATAAATATATAGGAACATGGGTATGTGGTCATATGTACGTGAGTCTATCATCATTCGGGATAAAAATACGTTAGATTAAGTCAAACTTTGAATATATAGACTAAATTTATTCTATAAAATTAAAGTTTAAACATGACTTATTATTTATTATTGATTTTTTTATAAGTTTGGTCTGATTTTTTTGAAAGTCGTCTGACTTGACCTATTAATTTATTTAAATTATTAATGTTAATTAGACTAATAAATTTAATTTTTAAAAATTAATAAAATTATTTTAAAAATATAGTTTACTCAATATTATTAAAATTTAAATTTTAAAAGAAATATAAGATAAAAATTGAATCATTTTTTATTGAAGGAACAATTCATATGTAATCATGTATGTTCATAGACATTCATGCACAGATCATGAACTTATAAACCTATAATAAAAAAAATAATTATAAAAAAATATTTTAAATATTAATAATTTATTTTTATTATAAATTGATTTATTTATTTATATTTTTAATAATATATTATTTTATTATTATATTATATAAATAAATATGTTGATCTATCAGACATAACAGACTTTTCTATAAGTTTAAAATCTAGCCTTTTATATAAATACGTTTTTTAAAAGACTAAACTTAACATTTTCATTAAACAAGTCGGACCAAACCAGACTTTAAAGAGTTCGAACCATAGGTCTCTGTTTAAGATTTGTCATATTCTTATCCCTAACCATCATGTTGTAATGGAAAATTAAAAAAAAAACAATATTAGTATCTAACAAACTTTTCATCTTAAAAAAAATGTTTATAAACACATTTTTATTAGTTAAAATTTATTAAAAATCATAAAATTTGGTGAGTATTATATCTTATTTAATAAATTTTTTTATTATTTTATAATTTTCAATAAATTTTAACTGATAAAAAAGTGTCATAAAGAAAGTATGTTTACATATCTTAACCATTTGTTTTTCTCTTAAGATTGTCATGAATTATAGTCTACATAGGAGCATATATATAATTGTGTTAATTCAATTCAATTTTGTATATAAAATGAAGACTAAAGAAAAAAATAAAATTCAAACCTAAATTAAACTCCCATGAAAAATGTTAGTTGATTAGACAAAATAAATATACTGAAATTTTCAATGACATTATAGTTCCTTACATCTCTAAATTGGTATTATTTACCCCAAAAAAAAAGTTATTAAACCAAGAGATATAGGATCAATAGTAACCAGTGAAAGGGAAAGCATTTCACATTTAGAAAACAATTCTATAAGAGTTAATCACTTATACACTGTCAGTGTAAAGTTTTTTTACATTTGTAACTAATTATATTTTTTAATAATAACATGTCAGTTACTTATTTAATGAAATAATAAAATAAGTAACTTTAAAATATCTGCCAATGTAAAAAAATTTATACTAGCAGTGTAGGGATAATTAACTCATTCTATAAATGCTTACCCCACAAAAAACGCAACTTGTTTTTCACGTCTCCCATCAAAGACTCGATCAATATTTTTACTATGATAACAAAAAGAAAAGAAGAAAAAAAATTATACTACAGCTAACCTGATTGTTAACATCACAAGATCTCTTGAAGAAAAAAAAATACCTTTTAATGTTTCAAAAACGAAAATAAAATAAGAAAAATTGAAGAAAAAAATACATAATCAAGACATCAAGATAGTTGAAGAGTACTTCATTCTTGAAGACCATGTGCCAACTTCAAATTTAACTCTAGAAATTCATGATAAAGATACTTCTTAATGTTGAAATCAAATTCAAATACAACCTCATTAATAAAAAAGAATGGATATGATTCACAAAAATCAAAGAACAACTCAATCAGTTTACTTGTTCTCCTCACAATGGTTGCATATTGTACCAGTAGGCACCCCTTCGGTCAGACAATAGGTCGAAAGGGGTACCCGAACCGATAAGACACACCAGTTGGCACCCCTTCGGTCAGGCAATAGGCCGAAAGGGGTACCCGAACCGATAAGACACACCAGTTGGCACCCCTTCGGTCAGCCAATAAGCCGAAAGAGGTGCCCGAGCCGACAAAAACACACCACCCCTTCGGCTGGAGGATGAGCCGAATACACCCTCTCGGCCAAAGGGGTACCCCAGGACTCCCTTACCAATAGAAGTGAACACCCAACAAAAACCTCTCGGTATTAAGCTGGGCCGAACATCTTCTCGGCATTGACATAGGCCGAACACCCCCTCGGCCTTCGGATCAACCGAACACCCCAATCACCACCAAGGACGAGCCAAATATCCCCTCCTCGGCCTTGACCTAGGCCGAACACCTCCTCGGTCTTAGGGTAGGTCGAACACCCTTTCGGCCTTGTGCCTAACCGAGAACTTCAACAAAGGACAGAACAAAGAACACGTGGCAGGTTAGACACTTATTATGCATTAATTATTATGACAGATTAAGAAGAGATTAGGGTTAACTCAAGTGTTATCCATCTCCCAAGACTGAAGGCCCACCAGGCCCAATTATGTCACTATAAATACGCAGGTGATGTGACATAAAGGAGGTACGTTATTATCCAATATAAAAGCACTTATTGCTCTACACCGAATACTCACTTGATCGTTGGAGTGCCTTTGCAGGTACCCTCCCCACCCATCGGAGACAGTATTCGGTCGGCGCGAAGACTTAGAAGACCAAGAAGGAAGAACGACAAGAGGAGTGTTTTTACGCAGGAACACATATGCTTTAAGATCCTTTGGAGAGGGAGAAAAGGGACGGGTTGCTAGCAACCCATTTATATCAAGGATTTTGGGGGAGTATCTAGATCCTAAATATTATTCCTTTTATAATTAGACACAACCTAATCATTAATTTTGCTATAATTTTATTCTTTTTATAAATAAATTGCACATTTTTTTATTTTATATATTCTTATTGTTCCCTTATATATATAAAAGGTGGTCCAAGTATAAGGCTGTCTAAGTCCTAACTTTAGGTTCTCAAAATATATTTTTTATTTATAGAACTTAATGAATTAGTTGTATAAGTACTAACTTTAGTTTTTTGGCCATTGTCTAAGTTTAGCATTATGAAGATTGGGGTTCGATATTAATATTGTAATTTTTTTGCTAAAAGTTCCCTTTTTTATATATGTATGACTGTTGATTTTCTTGTCACTCTTTTATCTTTAAAAAGGCTCAACTTCTAAACTTACTTTATGCCCTAAAATATATTTAGCCGACCCTAATATATAGAGGAAAGATCTATTTATTTCAAGAGTAAGTTTATCTAGACTTATTTCGTTTAATAACTCATATTTTACATCAAATTTCAACGATCCAACCATTGAATTTAAAAATTTTAATACATAGATCAAGTCTGTAAATTTTTAAAAAATTTAAAAACCATTTGATATCGATTTCACTAATTCAAATCAACGTATAAAATAATTTTATGAATATTTGTCAATTTGAATTAATGAATTAAAATATAAAATATTTTTCAAAATTTAAAAAATTTGGAGAATTAATTTATGTAATAAAAACTTTAAATTTAACGATTAGATTATTAAAATTTGATGTAAAAACATGAATTATTGAATAAATTAGGTCTAGTTAGACTTATTTCTGTCCTGGAGTAAACATATTACTCCTTATATATATACACACCCATATATAAGGATAGATCCATTTACTCTAATAGTAAGTTTACCTTCGTTCAATAACTCATGCTTTATATCAAATCTCAATGATCCAACCCTTAGATTTAAAGTTCTTAACGCACAAATTAAATCTACAAATTTTAAAAAAAATTAAAAATTATTTAATATTTTGTTTCATTAATTCAAATTGATGGATAATCATAAAAACAGATCCCTCCTCATATATATATATATATATATATATATATATATATATATATATTAATTAGAGTTATGATTTTATTTTATACTTTCCATAATTATTAAAAATATATTAATTATTTTAATAGTTAAATAATCTATACTTATTATAAAGGGAGCACCTTATTTTCGCGTAAACAATTTTTGGAGTATTTTATTAGTAAAATTTTAAATAATTAAAAATAATATTAAAAATTAACTAAACCCAAGATTTTGAATAAACCCAAGATTTTGAAGTTTAAAGACTAAGCATAATACCAATTGATTCAATAAACATTAATAATTTTTAAACACCTTTAAATAAATATAGAGACATGAATTGTTTTGACTCTACTAATAATAATAATCATCTATTTAAAATTATATACCTAAATATAATTTAATTCTTAATTTTTTTTTAAATTTCTCTGAGATTTATTAAATTTTTTATATACAATTTGAATTAAAATTTTATTTTAAAAGTATTTAATAAATTAAAATTGCAGAAAAAGGTATCGTGAGCTTCCTTGTGGACTTTTCTAAATTTGTTAAACTCGACGATAATGAGATTGGATATAAAAACTTTAAACCTATCTCTTTTTTTTTTTTTTGTGAAGTCATGAAACTTTTCTTCACATGCCTCATTGTGATGCCAAGCTCTTTTTATGAAATTATCATTTTAGTCAGTTAAATATTTATTATATATAAGTAAATTTTATAATATAAAATATTATATTTAAATTTTTTATAAATAAATATTTTTAAACGTATAAATTATATTTTATATATTTTATAAATAATATATTGTTATACAATATTATTTTTATTTATTAATAATTTATTTTTAAAATATTAAAATTTAGTATATGATAAAAAAAATATTAAAAATATTCTAAAAACATTCTTGTACAATATAATTGTTTATGTTTAATATATAGGAATGGACTAAAGTTAAAACATTTAATAATTTATTTATCTTAAATATTAATTATTTATTAATTTTTGTTAAACTCATTTTTTCACATATTAAAATATAATAGAGAAAAGGTGAATTTATAAGTCATAAAAAGGGGAAATAATGTAAAACTTTTCATTCGATTTTTCAATTCTAATTTTTATTTTGATATAGTGATTGGAAAGAGTTTATAAAATAATAAAACTAGGAAATAATTGAGATTTCTCATTTTTTATAGTTGAGATTTATAAAAAAAAAATGTAAATTTTGAGGACTAATAGGGATTAAATTGAAATTTTGGGTGCATACAAAAAAAAATTAAGGATTATCCAAGACAAAATCATAGTTTAAGAACCTTTATGATGAAATTAAAGTTTAGGGGGGTTGAATATTTTATTCTCTAAAAAAAAATCTTTAAATGTTGAACCGGCATAAGAATATGAAAAACTGAGTTGCTCCGGCCTAAGGTTGATGATATATATATTTCTTTTTTCTTATAAGTAAAAAGGTTAAAAATTTAAAATATTCTTAATTTTTATTTTTTATTTTTAATTTTACACCTACAATATTTAATTTAGTATTTTTTTTATATATCTTTCCTCTTTTTTCAATTTTTACATGCATCTCCTTACTTTTCTTACACCCACCTATTTTGTTAAGTAATTTTAATTCTTTTAATTTTATATTACTCTTCCCCTTCCTCTTTCAGTTTTCTTATTCTTAATTATCTCCTCTCTCTCTGCTTTTAGTTTTCACACACATGCAAAATAATATAAAAACTGAGAGAGTTAAAACTATCTACTAAAATAAGTGAAAAATTGAAAAAGACGAAATAATGCATGTAAAAACTAAAAAAGAAAAAAAAAAGTGTGTGAAAAAGAAGAAGAAAGTAACAAATTGAAAATTGGAGATATAAAATTAAAAGGAAAAAAAAACCACAAATATTTTATGTTTTTAAAAAAAAATAAAGAAGGTGTACTTATTAAAAAAAAAAAGTATATATATCATCAACCCCAGTCTAATAACTGAATGGGCTGTGATTGCCCCACAATTTTTGGGCCCATTCCAATTCTAAACAAAATAGAATTTTGTGGATCAATCCAATTATGTCAATCATCCATAGGAATAGTAGTTCCACTTCTAAGAGCATCTCCAATGTTAGTTATTTATTTATTTCTTAGAGCACCTCCGGTAGGGGGTGCTTGTTGTGTAACTTATTTTTAAGCAACATTGCTTACAAGAAATCTCCACTGGAGTTAGCATACGTGGCAAGACAAGTTCTAAAATTTTTAGCTTTGTTGCTTGGAGAAGCAACGGTGCTTAGCACTCTAAAATTTAAAATGGAGAGATTTGATTGGTTGATGTTGATCCAAGGTGTAAAATGTACAGAGATTTTGCAAAAAGTGTAGTGTGAGGTGTCAAAAAATGTAGTATGAGTGGTAAAAAAATAAGGATGCCTATAAGCAATTTTTATTGGAGCAAAAATTGTAAAAATATAGTATGAGTTGCTTATGAGTGACGTGGCACAGTGGGACTCATTTAAAATAATTAGGAGTTGCTTATAAGCAATTCCCATTGTAGATGCTCTTAAAGCCACCTCATCATTACTTATTAAAATTTTGCATTAGAGATGATCTAGGTGGTACAGTGGGTTGCTTAAACCCTAACAACGTTGCTTACAGAAGCTTCATTGCTAAGAAGCAGAAATGTGCACAGTGGGTCCCTCAAGCTCGCCTCCGCTCGCCCCTGCACGTGTCTCTTCTTGCCCTTGCGCGTGCCTTTTCTCGCCTTTGCGCCGCCTTTGCTCGCCCCCAGCACGCCTCTGCTTGCCTTTGTGCCACCTCCGCTTGCCCCTGCGCGTGCCTCAGCTCGCCTTCTGTTGAGTGTCTTTTAGGCTTGTTTCGCACTCAACTTTTGGTACTCTTTTTGGGTAATTGTAGATAATATATATGTTATTTCACCCCTTTAATTTAAAGAATTAAGTTATACTATAAGAGTAGAGGAGTAGTAGTAATCTTAAGGAATTTCCTCATTTTTTGCAGGATTTTTGGCTAGGCAGAGATCCACAGTCATAACTGTGGATCTGGAGCTCGAGCTGTGAAAGTCTGGGAAGGATATAGAGGTCCAGAAAATTGGAGCTATAGCTGTGGATCTGCAGCTATAGCTGTGGAAACCTGAAATGCACTTTGAAGCTCCAGAGAGTTGAAGCTAAAGCTGTGGACTCACAGCTAAGGCCATGGAAGCACCCAGGACCCAGCAAAAACTCCAGAGACCCACAGCCATAGTTGTGGCTTCAACGCTTGAGCGTTGGAGGTTTCTTAAGCTTGAAGGAGTTGTCACAGCTATAGCTATGAAACCACAGCTACAGCCTTGGAGGTTTCTTCACCCTGAAGGACTCTCCACAGCCATAGCCGTGGATCTACAACTGCAGCTGTGGAAGTAAAAGTTACTTTTTGGCCCTATTTTGAAGCTCATATAAAAGGGGAAAAAGAGAAGAAACAGGGGATCACGAACCAGAGAGAAAAAAATAGAGAGAAGAGAACGCCAAGAAGGAAGAACAAAGGGAGAACGGAGATTTGGAAGCTGAATCCTTTGGGAACGAAGATCAACTCCATTTCTTCATCCTTTACTTTGTAATTTCTTCCTTTCACTCTTTGATCCTGTAATGGCCATGTGTGGCTAAACTCCTTGAGGATTGGTTGGATGTAATTACTAACTCCTCTTCTTCTTAAATATATGCATTTTGATCTCATTATGCTTGATTTTTCTCCTAATGCTTATATCGGCTTGATCACCTGTTGTATGAATATTTGGTTTTTGAATCCAGTTGGAAAACGTTTTTGAAAACCCGAACTGAATCTTGCACCTAATCATTTCTTGTTCTAGGAATAGACTTGATTTGGTTAGTCACATTGTTCAAGTCATTGTTCTTAATGCAAAGTGTTAAACTCAAAACATAGAGGAATCATGTTTTGAGCTTAATGACATTAGGATTCAACCTTGAGGAATCTTGTTGGATTACTTAATGAACGTGGAAATAATGGAATTAGAATCGCATGTATTTTAAGAAGATCTACGAGTTAGCAAGTACTTCTGAACCAATCCTTGTTTCTTAACCATTGTCTTTACTACATTTATTTTATTGTGTTGTTCTAATCTATTTTCACTCATTTGCAATTATAACAACATTCTCATTTGAATCATTCAAGCAAGAATTACTAAACACTCAAATCCCTGAGGACGATATTTGAATACTACTTCGAAACTTGGTTCACTTGCCAAGTGGTGTGTTTGCGAAAACCTCATCAAGTTTCTGGCGCCGTTGCTGGGGATTTGCTGCTGTTTAGTAATTCTTAGTCTTGTGATTTTGTAATTTTGTAAATTATTTTGTGAATACTTATAATATATAGAGATATTTGTCTTGTTGTGTTTTGTGGACTCACCTTCCTGTGCAGACTTCTTAAATTTGTATGCGAGGGAAAACTCCAGTCGAAGAATTGCATTTTGATCCTGAAATTGAAAGAACGGCAAGGAGAAACAATAGTAGGACAAGAAGGCGTAGACAGTTAGAGAGACTTCAAAAACAACAACAAGATCTTCCAAGTTCTTCTACTTCATCAAATCAACCACACCTTGAAATAGAAATGGCTGAAGATGGTACAGGCACTCATAATGGTGGACATGGACCAGCTAGGCCTCCTAGAAGGACCCTAGGTGATTATGCACAACAACATGGTCCTAGGCATTTCTCTAGCATTGCAGCTCCAAATACTTCTAGAGCCATGGAGATGAAGCCTGCCTTCCTTACTTTGGTTAGCTCACAACAATTTGCTGGCCTTGATCATGAGGACCCATACTCACACCTGTCAAATTTCTATGAGCTATGTGGAACAATGGGAATTCCTAAAGGTGATGAGGAAGCTGTATACTTGAGGTTGTTTCCATTTTCTCTAACAGGAAAAGCTAAAGTTTGGTTACAATCTCACCCGAATCAAAGTTTGACAAGCTGGGGTGATGTGGAAAACAAGTTTGTGAATAGATTCTATCCATCATCCAAATATATTAAGGCCAAGTCAGAAATTACTACCTTTAAGCAAGGTGCAGATGAAACATTTTGTGAAGCCTGGGAAAGATTTAAGTCATTGCTTAGAAAATGTCCTAACCATGGGTTTGAGGATATAGCTCAACTCAATTTCTTTGTTAATGGAATCAAGCCTGAGGTGAAGATGTTATTAGATGCAGCAGCTGGTGGCACCATGATGACTATAAGCCCAGAAGAAGCTACTCAAATTATAGAATCTTTGGCATCTTCTGATCACCAAGCAAAGCATGAGAGACACCAATCTCATAAAAGAGGGGTTCTTGATCTCAGTACTAATGATGCAATCCTTGCACAGAACAAGCTGCTGTCTCAACAGATTGAAGCATTGACTAAGCAGATGGCCAAAATTCCACAACAGCTTCATGCTATTGCTTCTTCTTCAACTCAATCACATTCTTCTTTAAAGTGTGATTTTTGTGGGGGAGATCATCCCAATGGTCATTGTTCTGAAACTTCAAATGAAGAAGAAGTCAACTATGTGGGCAACCAACAGAAAGGAGGTAATTTTAATTCCCATAATTATAATACTAACAATTATATGCAGGGGAATCAAGGTTGGAGAAACAACAACAACCAAGGATATGGATGGAGGAATGAAGCTGGACCATCCAATAGGCCACCACAACAATCATAGCAACAACAACCTGTGTATCCCTCTATGCATGAAAGAACTAGTAAATTGGAGGAGACTCTGAACCAGTTCATGCAGGTATCTATGAACAACCAGAAAAACACTGAAGCTTCCATAAAGAATTTGGAGGTGCAGGTGGTTCAGCTAGCTAAACAATTAGCTGACATGTCTAAAGGCCCATTTTCAACCAACCCCAAGACCAACCCCAAGGAGTATTGCCAAGCCATAACAACAAGAAGTGGGAAGGTGGTAGGTAGTGATGTTGGGGTAAGTGAGAAAAATGAAAAGCAAGAAAATGTTGAATTGAGGGAGGTTGAGGAAGAGCGTGAGAAGAATGAGGAAGAAAATAATAAAAATGAGAGTGTAAATAGTGAGAAAATAAAAGAGAGTAATGGAGTTGAGAAGGAGAAAAAGAAAAAGAAGGGCAAGGAAGTCATTTCCAATGTTCCAGTAAAAAACTTACCTTACCCTCATGCTCCTTCCAAGAAATAAAAAGAAAGGCAATTCCTGAGATTTCTGGATATCATAAAGAAGCTCCAGATTAATATTCCTTTCACTGAATCCATGGAACAAATGCCCACTTATGCTCGGTTCATGAAGGAATTGTTAACTAAGAAGAGAAGAATTCTCAAAGAAGAGACTGTGGAGCTTGAGGCAGGATGCAGTGCTATTATACAGAAGTGTCTACCTCAGAAGTCTAGAGATCCAGGCAGTTTCACTCTCCCTGTATCAATTGGTAATCTATCAGTGGGTAAGGCACTATTAGACCTTGGAGCCAGTATTAACTAGATGCCTTTATCCATGCTGAAGAAGATAGGAGAAGTGGAAGTGAGACCTACAAGAATGACCTTACAGTTGGCAGACAGATCCATTAAGTTTTCACATGGTATAGTGGAAGATATGATCGTGAAGGTTGATAAGTTCATGTTTCTGGTTGATTTCGTAGTCATGGATATGGAAGAGGATGTAGAAGTTCCTTTGATATTGGGCAGACCCTTTATGAAGACAGCTCGAGTTATCATTAACATGGATGAAGGAAAGCTGAAGGTGAGGGTCCAAGATGAGGAAGTGAGTTTCAATGTATTTGAAACAACGAAGTTTCCAAAAGGAAACAAAGATTGCTTTAGAATTGATGTATTAGATGATGCGTACTTGGAAACTCAAAATGATTTCAAGAGCTCATCGCCACTAGAGAAGGCTTTGCCTATCTCTAACGAAGAATTGGAAAAGGTCATTGGTAAAGCTTGTCATCTGCCAGTGGAATTGGAACATAAAGCATTTTGGGCTTTGAAGGCCTTAAATTATGATTTGAAGGCAGCAAGGGAGAAAAGAAAGCTTCTTGAACTTGAAGAAATGAGGTTTAATGCTTATGAGTCTTCTAAGCACTGCAAGCAGAGAATCAAAGCATATCATGATAAGAAGATTTTAAAAAGGAGCTTCAAACCCGGCCAATCAGTGTTACTGTTCAACTCTAGATTGAAGTTATTTCCGGGAAAACTTAAAACTAAGTGGTCAGTCCCATTTGTAATTAAATCTATCAAATCACATGGAGACATTGAGCTGAAAGATCCTGCCTCTGGAAGGACTTGGTTAGTCAATGGTCAAAGGCTCAAGCATTATCTGGGTGGTGAAGTTGAAAGACTCACTACCATCACTCATTGGAAGGAGCCATGATCAAACAGGGATTGTCAAGCTAAAGACATTAAATTAGCATGTTCTTGTTTAATTCCTAGTTTAAATTCTGAATTTTGTGTTGAATATTGTTTCGTTAATGTTTTTTTGCTCATAGCTATGTTTAGTTTCATAATGCATGTTGTTTTGTGTTTGAATGATATATAATGTGTTAAAACTACCACTCATGTTGACAGCTTGTTTTATGTTTTGTGTGTTAGGATATATGAAGTTAATTTGATGTTTTAGAGTGGTTGTGTAGCATTTTGTTCCTTATTTGGCTGTTATTTTGTTGTTTTATAGTGGTGCTGCATTGTTTTGGGTGTTGGGTCTGTGAGTAGTTTGATGATTTGAATTGTGGAGAAAACTGTCTTTGTTTATAGGGAGGTTTGATTCCCTGCTGTGTGTGATAGGCAGGTTGTGCAATAGCTGATTATGGTTGTTTCATGGTTGACCTGTTGCTACAGTGCATAAAATCATGTTGTTAATATATTTGAGTTGTGTGCAATTTTAGTAGTGTGAGATAATCGAAAGGGTTAGAGTTTCAAGTTTTTTGGTGCAAGTAGGTGTTTTGGGTCATATGGTTATAAGCTTGTTTGATGTGTTTCAATGGTTGCAAAATTTTCAGTTCCTTGATCATGTGGCTGCACACCCTGTTTGTGATGTATTGGTGACTCACATTGACCTAAACAGTTTTGATAATCTTGAGTTAGTGGTTTAATTAGGGAGTTCAACAAAAAGAATTCAAAAGGAATGAATGATGTGTGACCTTGGTTGTAACAGCTTACTCACATGCTTTAAGAGATTCTGCCATTCCCTCAAATCATGAAAAACATTAGGGACCTGAGTGATAGTAAGCTTCAACTTAGAAAATCAAATTCTAGTCTTGACGCTGCAGCGTTGGCATCACAGCCTTAGCGCCAACTTGCTGCCAAGGGCTCTCATGTGGAAAAAATTCCATAGCTCAAGCGTCAATCCCATGGCCATAGCGCCAAGTCCCTGGGGCTCTCACTCTCTTGAGTTTAAAAACTCTACAGCTATTGCGCCAAGCCTCAAGCTAAGGCGTTGACTCTCTGCCCATTTCTTTAAGAGCTTCAAACTCTCACTGCCGCAGTGCTGGATTCACGGCCATGGCGCCAACTCACTGTGATGCAAGAAACTTTCATAGCTCAGGTGCTAGCTTCCACAGCCTTAGCGCCAAGTTTCTGCCCTCCAACATAAATCCCAGCGCTCAAGCGCAACATTCACGGCCATAGCACCACTTTTCTGGCGCCAAATTATGAGACCGTGGGACTCAAAACATATTGAACTAAATGATAAGTTGGAGCATTTTGGGTCAATTTTAAAACTGAACCCTTCTCTTTACCTTTTCATTTCTCTCTTCTTCCCCTCACGAAACCCATTAATCCCCCCACGTTTCATCTTCTTCCTCACATTCTCTCTATAATGTTTCCAATTTTAGGCACCAAGGTTCCATTTTTCTTAAATCATTTCACTTGGATTTCAAGGTGAAGCCTCAAAGAGCATCAAGGTTCCATTTTTCTTCTCTTCATTGCATGAGAAACGTGAGTGAGCTCTTTTTCTTTTATGACCAAGATTTATGATTCCTTGGTGGATTATTTTGATCAATAGAGGAGTGGTTTTTGTTCATTCTCTTTTTGGCCTGCAAAGCATGAATTTGGGTGTTTGAGTCTTCAATATGGCACATGCATGAGCCTTCTCATTTTTTGCTTGTTTTGTGTTCGAAGAAATGCCTGAATGAGAAAAGTATTTGATTTGAACACAATGAAAGCTTTGAAAAAGGTGGTCACTGAAATGTTCCATTTTATGAAGAATTTTGAGCCTTGCATGACAAGAATTCACATGGATGTTGTTTCTCCTTATCATGTCCATCAATTGCTTGATCAAATGCATAAGTGAATATGTGTTCTTTATCCAAAGTGTGAAATCATTGATCATGGAAGCAAATAAGAAATATTTGCTTGTTCATTGGTGGCTTTGAAATAACTTTAGTGCTTCACATGTTAGACTGTTTATCAATCATTCATTATGCCCCATGAAGAATTGTGTTTTGTTTCTATGATCAACTGGTGGATTAACTTGGTTGCAAGAATGGATTTAGTCTTTCAGACGACATGCTCAAGAGGTGGCGGTTCAGGCGAAAGCTCTAAAGCCACTCATAAAATCTCAGTTGCACCAACCCCACCACCACCATCTAAAGTGGCCTGGGGACAGTCCTATATTTTTTGGAGAGGGTGGAGATCAAGGCGAACAACTTCATGGTGGGGAGCAGGAGCATGAGCAGGCAATGATGAAAAGGAGAGGATGGAGGGTCATTGTCACCCTTGTTCTGAGGAAGAGAAGTTCCACTTTAATTTTATGCCATTTCAAATTCCAGTCATTTTAAATTCCAGTTGTTTTAGTTTCTATTTTGTTAATTGTTTGGACTATCTGGTGGTTTATATACTTTTTTTGAATTAACAATCACCAAAAAAAAATTGGGAAAAATTGAAAATCATTTTTGAAAGGTAGTAAATGAGATGGCTTTTAGATCAACAAGAGTGAAAACACATCTTTTGATTCACCTTAAAATGGTTTGTTTTGAGACTTTCTTTGAGGTTGTACTCATCCAATTTGCTTGATCATGAAGTTGTGAGATATTTGATTAGCATGGCATGAAAAATCAGTAGTTGAACATTTAGCCGAGCTGGTGAGTGAGAGAGACTAAACAATGCATCTATCATATACATTTATACTTTGAGAGCCATCATCATAGCATATGTGTTTGCATTGGTTGAGTCTTGAATGATTGCTCTTGTGAGAAGTTTTGGACAGGATCAAGGCATCCCATTGTGAATAACTGAAATTGTCTTAAGCCTAGAGCCAAATAGCTAGCCATAATTGAATCCATCCTTTAAAACCTGTTTGAGCCTTAACCTTCAAATAACCTTAAACCTCTCCCAAATACTAACTCTTCACCCTGACCAAACTCTTAAGAGTAAATGAAAATGAATTGAGGATTAAGTTGGGGTAGTTGGTATAAAAAAAAATTGCCAAGTTGAAAGAAAGTGGTGAAATTAAGCTAATGCAAAGTTGAAGGGATGAGTCACCCCTCCATCATTTTCACTGTTCAAATTCAAATGTGCTTGTTAGTTTCATTCTATCATTATCATATATTCAAAAAAAAATCAAAATAAAAAAAAATCAAATCAAAAGAAAAATAAGCAAGCACCTGTACAAAGAGTCTTAAAAGAGAGAGGGGCCTCTTGAAATCTAGGCAAAGAATCTTAAGGAAAGAGGGTATGTAATTAGAGGAAGAATTTGGGCTGAGAGATCCGGTTGGAGTTGAATATTTAGAGTGAGTAAGATGGAGTAGTGTTTGGTTCATGTTCATTTTACTCTCTTGAGTTTAAACCCTGTTAATCTGAAAAACCACATTCCTTTGTTAACCAAGCCTCAGTCAACCCTCAACTTTCCAAAAAAGTCCTTGTGATCCTTAATTTTCTCTCAAAGAGTAGTATTGAAGAGATGATATCAATGCTTATGTTCATAGAAATGATGAATGGACTTGAGAGAAACACTCACCCTGGAGAGCCATTGTTGAGAGAGTATGTTCAGATATTGGTTTGTAATGTTCATGCTATGATTTGCCTTGCAATTTTTGTGTTTGGGCATGGTTGTTGTTGTGGGCACCTCAGTGAGTAGAAATTGGTTTTTGATGGTGAATTGATTGAGTGTTTACCTATTGTTGATATAGAAGAAATTTCATGGTAGGAACCTTTTTGGTTTTGATTGGTATCTTGTTGGGGACCAACAAGAGATTAAGTTGGGGTAGTTGTTGAGTGTCTTTTAGGCTTGTTTCGCACTCAACTTTTGGTACTTTTTTTGGGTAATTGTAGATAATATATATGTTATTTCACCCCTTTAATTTAAAGAATTAAGTTATACTATAAGAGTAGAGGAGTAGTAACAATCTTAAGGAATTTCCTCATTTTTTGCAGGATTTTTGGCTAGGCAGAGATCCACAGCCATAGCTGTGGATCTGGAGCTCGAGCTGTGGAAGTCTGGGAAGGATATAGAGGTCCAGAAAGTTGGAGCTATAGCTGTGGATCTGCAGCTATAGCTATAGAAATCTGAAATGCACTTTGAAGCTCCAGAGAGTTGAAGCTAAAGCTGTGGACTCACAGCTAAAGCCATGGAAGCACCCAGGACCCAGCAAAAACTCCAGAGACCCACAGCCATAGTTGTGGCTTCACCGCTTGAGCGTTGGAGGTTTCTTAAGCTTGGCTGTGAAACCACAGCTGCAACCTTGGAGGTTTCTTCACCTTGAAGGACTTTCCACAGCTATAGCCGTGGATCTACAGCTGCAGCTGTGGGAGTAAAAGTTACTTTTTGGCCCTATTTTGAAGCTCATATAAAAGGGGAAAAAGAGAAGAAACAGGGGATCACGAACCAGAGAGAAAAGCACGTCAAGAAAGAAGAACGAAGGGAGAACAGAGATTTGGAAGCTGAATCCTTTGGGAACGAAGATCAACTCCATTTCTTCATCCTTTACTTTGTAATTTCTTCCTTTCACTCTTTGATCCTGTAATGGCCATGTGTGGCTAAACTCCTTGAGGATTGGTTGGATGTAACTACTAACTCCTCTTATTCTTAAATATATGCATTTTGATCTCATTATTTGTGCTTGATTCTTCTCCTAATGCTTATATCGGCTTGATCACCTGTTGTATGAATATTTGGTTTTTGAATCCAGTTGGAAAACGTTTTTGAAAACCCGAACTGAATCTTGCACCTAATCATTTCTTGTTCTAGGAATAGACTTGATTTGGTTAGTCACATTGTTCAAGTCATTGTTCTTAATGCAAAGTGTTAAACTCAAAACATAGAGGAATCATGTTTTGAGCTTAATGACATTAGGATTCAACCTTGAGGAATCTTGACAGGGTGTTTATTTTCTTTACTAATCTATACTAATATATAAAGGGGATACCCTTTTTAGTAGCTATCTTGATTCCCATATTTTGTTGATCATTGTATCCTTCTATTTTAAAAATATTATAAAAAATAATATATTTTTTTTATCAAATTTAAGAACTTTAAATTAATAGACTAATCATAACACCAATTAGACTATTTTTGTTTTTATTTTATTTTTAATAGAGGCACGAAGTACCTCAATCCTACTAGTTAATAATAAAGGAGATAATTTTTTTTGGTGTAAATAATTTTTTTAACTATTTTATTTCTATAACCACCCCTAATTCACTCTTTCTCTCTCATTACTTTTTTATTTAAATTCTCTCTTTTTTACTTCACGGCATGTTTCATTCTCCAACACACTATTTGGTAAATAAAAAAGAAATGGAGGAATAAATAGGGGTGTAAGCGGGTTGGGTTGGACCGGATTTGGATACACCTATTATCCGACCCGATCAAAATTTAATGGGTTGGATTGAGTTGGATTTGTGAAAAAAAAAATTTAAAACCCAATTTAACCCAACTCAATCACAAACAAGTTAGATTCTGTTAATCAGATCAACATAATTATATTTATTTATTATAAAATTTTAAATATTTCAAAATAGATGTAAATCATTTGATACATTGTTGCAAATTTTATTTTATCAACTTATAAAGCAAACAATGATACAAATTAAATTCTAAAATAAATTTATTAATTTGTTACATTATTATCAAGTTAAAAAACCAACATTAATTAATACAAAATAAAATTTAAAATAAATATATTATATTGTCACAATGCTATCAACCTAAAAACAAAACTTGTTACTAAGAGTGGCAATGTGTATTATCCTAAGCAAATGATTATTCAAACACTATTATTATTGTTATAATAATTATTATTATAATATGATCAAGTTGGGTTCGGTCGGTAACGGGTTGAAAACACAAAACCTGTTACCCGACCATACAGTACCAAGTTTTGATTGAGTTAAGTTGGGTCTAACTTGAATATGAAAAAATCTGATTCAAACTCATTGGATTGGTTTGGGTTAGTTTGGATTCGCGGGTTACCCATACCTGCTTACACCTCTAGGAAAAAGAAGGGAGAAAAGTGTAGGAAATAGATAAAAATAAATAAATAAATGTCTATTGGTAAGATAGAAGTAGAAGAAAAATAGTGGGGAAGTTATTTTTTTATAAATAATTTATTTAAATAATAAATAATTTTTTTATTTTATTACTATTATATTTATTTATCATTATTATTTTATTTTAAAGTATAAAATAATTTATAATTACTTGTTATATTATTTATTATATTATTTTTAAATAATATATATATATATATAAAAGGAGAGATTTACTTACTCTAAGACTAAATGTTCCTAGATTTATTTCACTTAATAATTCATGTTCTACATTAAATTTCAATGATCCAAATATTAAATTGAAAAATTCTTTATATATAAATCAAGTTTACAAATTTTTTAAAAAAATTAAAATTATTTGAAACTCCATTTTATTTAAATATTTTTTATGATAATTCGTCAATTTAAATTATAGAAACGAAGTATTAAATAGTTTTAAATTTTTTTTTAAACTTTACAAACTTGATATATGCATTAAAATCTCTCTCTCTAAATAAATAAATATATATATATATATATATATATATATATATATATATAACGGATTATGTTTATATACATAATGATTTTATTTATAGACAAAGGCTAAGTACTTCATGCTTGTATGTGGTGGATCATGATTTTTAACCATTAGATTAATCTTATCCTTGTATTTGTATGATGCCCCATCCACATCATATCTACTTTTTTTCCAAATATGTCTATATGCCCATATAGCCAATTATGTCACCATCTTCCTGTCTCCATTATTGTAGCCAAGGGCAAAGCCTCCCAACTAAATTAGTCACCACCATGGTGGTGCCACCCCGTCCAATCCAATAGTCTATTGAAAAGCTCTTGTTCACTCTAAGTCTTTTTGTGTCGATGACGCCAACTAGATTAGTCACCACCATCGTGCTGCCACTCGGTCCACTACAATAGTCTATTGAAAAGTTCTTGTTCACTCTAACTCCTCTTGTGTCGATGATGCTCAACTCAATCTCTTCACTAGATTTTTGTGAAGTTGTTGCTTTCTACTTATTGTTAGTAGCGACATCATCAAAGAAGCATTTTTTAAGGGAAAAAAAAAAAGAGGGATAGGAAGATGAAGAGGAATAAGAAGACAAAGAACAAGAAGAGGGAAAAAATGGTACCACTACCAGAAATCGCCTTCGATGACGACGTACATGGTCAACAACACTCAATAATGTATACAATGATGGATGAAATAATAGAGTATGGACTGTGCATTAAAATGGATAATAAACTAACCTAAAAGACAATAATTTTGATACATAGCGAACCACCTATCATGATGGTCCATCGTAGACCCCATCATATATTTATACATAAAAAAAACAAAATCAAAACGAAAGAGAGACACATACATGTGAGAAATCCTCAAAAAGTCACGCAAAACAACGGAGTCATGAGCAGATGAAGACTTTTGTGCACATCCCTCATATTAGATGAGAAGTTTTTAGATTGGGATCCATTTATATTTACACATACTTCGCTCCTCTTCCCTTTTTTGAAACATGTATTATTTTTAACTTCCCACCATTTTTTTCACACTTCCCTCCTTTTTTTTCTCTCCTTTTTCCAAAGGCATTCCAAATCTCTCACTTCCTAAGTACTTATAACTCCCCACTCTATTATTTTTATATTTTTATTATTTTTATTTTTTAGAAATATTGAAAGTCATGGAATGTCTCTTTTTTAATAATAAAAAATGATATCACTTTTTGGTATTCATAATTTATTTTTCAATTTTATCTTTTAATTAATTACCATTAAAGAAATTGTAAAGATTATAAAAAAAATTAATCATTAATTAATAAAAAAAATGTTATTCTCTTAATAGTACAAAGTAAATTTTTTTTTACTAGTGATAAATAAAAAGGAAAAATCTATTTTGGTGTCTACAATTTTTTTACCTATTTTATCTTTAATAATTAGATATTCACTCAAATAATGACACATGAGAATAAAGATAATTATTATTATTTTATTTTTTTAAGCACACACAATGTGTCTTTTGTTTAATAGTTTTTCTTACAAAAGAAATTTATTTTCTTATTAATGTCTTTATGGAGTGTACACAAATTGAGTCGATCTAAAACTTAGATTTGACTTGTGAATGTAACACCCCAATTTCCTTAAAAGGATATTTTTATTAGTAATGGCATTTTCGTAATTATTGATGGCATTTTCGTAATTTTAATAAAGGGACAAGGGTATTTCTGGGTATCGGAACGGGCCGTTCCAAATGCAGAACGGGTCGTTCCAAAAGAGCGAATATGCTATTTTTTTCAAGTTCCAGAACGGGCCTGGAACGGGCCGTTCTGGATGGAGAACCGGCCGTTCTGGTATGGAGAACGGGTCGTTCTAGAAACAGAACGGGCCGTTCTACTGAGTCTCGGAACGGGCCGTTCCAGTTGAGAAATTTGCCCACGTTTGAAGGATCCGGAACGGGCCGTTCCGAAATCAGTACGGCCGTTCCGGTTGCGCCAAGAGGCCTATAAATAGGGGCAGGGGGTGAAAATTTGGTACAGAGGAGAAGAAGTGAAAATTTTAGAGAGAGAAAGAAAAGAGAAAGAGAGAGAGAGAGAGAAGAGAGAGAGAGAGAAAGAAAGAAAGAGAGAGAGAGGGAAAGAAAAAGAGGGGATCCAGAGGAGGAGACCCTGCCCAAGTTCCAACTCCGCCTATCCAGGTAAGGGGGGGGAGTGAGAACCTCGCTCAGGGGTGTGGGAATAATTGTTGGATAGTTGTTTGTCGGATTGGCCCCCAATCCTTTGCCGTTGTTTTGTTTAAATTTCTATTTACTCTACTTTGTTCTTTGTTAAAGATGTCGTTGTTCTGTCCGATTTTTTTATTTATTCTACTTTGTTCTTTGTTAAAGGTGCCGTTGTTCTGTCCAATTTTTTATTTATTCTACTTTGTTCTTTGTTGAAGGTGTCGTTGTTCTGTCCGATTTTCTATTTATTTTACCTTGTTCTTTATTAAAAGTAATAAATGAATATGAAATTAATGTTAATAATAAATGAGTTTTAATATGAAAAAAAAATGCTCTCTGAATCTCTGTGAATACCTATGCGGACCTTAAGAGGAGTATTTATGACATGACCTTGTGAAATATGGACAAATGACATGAGACATATGAATGGACTATTGAGACATGATATGATTATGAGACTATGACAAATAATGACATGATATACTTGATGAAATCTTGTAATAAGTTAAATATTGAGTTCATGAAATAATGAATGTATGACATGCATCATATGCATATATTACTCCAGGTGTGTCGTTGAGGCCGCATACCAACGATGCTAACAAGGTGTACCTTAGGGTCACCGACAGTTGATGCTAACAAGGTGTACCTTAGGGTCACCGACAGTTGATGATATGCTAACCAGGTGTACCTTAGGGTCACCGACAGTTGATGATATGCTAACCAGGTGTACTTTAGGGTCACCGACAGTTGATGATATGCTAACCAGGTGTACCTTAGGGTCACCGACAGTTGTGCAGGTGTGCCTTAGGGTCACCAGTGATGATATGTGAAACTTCCTTATGGCGCCACATGCATGTATTTATGAGTTGAGTTCATGACATCCTAGCATGATAAATGAGTATATATGTGATATTGATTATTTATGTGTATTATTTACATATGACTTGTATTTGTTGTGTGTGTGTGTGCTATCTAACCTTTATTTCTGCATCTGAAACTGAGTGAGATGTTTCTCACTCCCTTGTTATTTTTGTATATGTTTTAAATTATGTTGCAGATGATCAGCATCATGGGGATGTTGGTGATGAGGCTTAAGGCTTCAGTTGGGCATGCTCTGATAGGATGTGACGTCGGGCATAACTAGGTTTATTTTGGATGTTATTATATTAAAAAGCTTTAATTTTCTCTTCTTATGTAATTTTGAACGTTCCTGAGAAAAGACCAAAATGTACATCTTTATTATACTATTTTATTATATGATTTCAAAGTTATAAATTAATTCCTAACTAGGAGGCTCTTCCACCTTTGCTGGAATTAATCTATATTTTCCTTTATATGATTTCTTGAATCGTAATACTTATATGTTGACTTTTTATGATTGATGAGTTACGAATGTGAATCTTCTACCTTATAATATTTGAAACAATTGTTTTATACATGAAAGATGTTATTAAACTATGAAAGATTTTATTTACCCAAAAAAAAAAGAAGAAATTTTTCTTATTATTTAATTGTGAATTGATGATGGGGTAGAGGGTGTCACATTTAGTGGTATCAGAGCAGGTCGATCTAATCGGCCGTGACTTATCGAGATTCTGTTGTGTACTCTGACATTGTTTTGTTTGTTGTATACTTTGGTGATGCTTTGCTTTGATGATGTTTTGCTTTGATAATGATGATGATGATGTTCTCCTTGTGTTGATATTGTAAAGTTTGATATTGTTAAGTTATTTTTTTTTAATTAGAGGAATGATAGTCATGATAGTGTCAGCTAATACCATTATGACCTTTCTTCTTCATTCTTATGATTGCTTAATTGTTTGATACTTACGTAAGAAGTGGTGGTTGAGTAATATCGCTTGTGTTGCAAGCATATGTGCGAGTAGTGGTAGACGAAATATGTTGATAATATTGTGGGAACTATTGAGGCCTTAGATTTGGGTAAGACATTGATTTATTTTAAAGTGTATTAAGAATTTATGATTGGTGAAATTTTTGAAAGCTATAGTTGTAGCAATTGAATCCAAAGATGAGGTATGTTGAGAATTGGAGTTTTGGTATTCTTAAGGAGAGATTGAAGTGTTGATGATTTTTAGAGTTTGATGGTTGCATGAAAATTTTATTTTCTAAGCCTTTTGTACTGAATAGGTGAGTTATTTGGTTTAGATTTGTAGTGGGAAACTTTGATATGAATTTCAGGTGGAAAGGAGTAAGTTTGGAAGGGTTAAGGTATTTTGTGGCATAGATGCTGATGCGTTAGTGTGTAGAGAATGTTTGCACTCCCGTTACAACAACTTTGGTGATCAAAGGTCTAGTGGTAAGCATTGAATATATCTATGGTGATTTTTGAATTTTTAGCTAAGAAAATGATTTTTTAAAATCTCATGTCTCACTAAGAGTTGTAGCCTATTCACTTAGTGATAGGTTGATATCACGTGGATGAGTAGAACTCTTTATGTGTTGTTTTCTTTGATAGTTGTTAAAAATAGAAGTTAGTCTGTATACTAATGTTTTCGGGTTAGTAGGCATTCTAATATGACTTGATGTGCATGTATGTCGATATGTGAATAGAAGACCTTAGGGATCAAATGGTGAATGTTGTATGGTTAGTGATATTGATCTTAGGATGTGATATGATCATATTGTAGTTGAAGGTGAAGATATATCCAAGACGGTTGTATGTTAAGTTTTCTAGTCCCTGTAAATTTCAGTTAAGGTGAACATGAATCTGTCTTAGGTAGAAGTTATGTTTAAGCAGAGAGATATCTAAGCAAGTTAGCGAGAATAAAAGTTTTATGAGGCTTACTATTGGAGATTTATTGAAAGAATTTCTAGGATAGCATTGCCCTTGACTACATTCACTATGAGGGGTATTGTCTTTATGTGAGATAGTAAGTATAAGAGTAGTTCTAACTCTTATGGCAAGATTGACTAGTGATAATATTACCTGACTCTAGTAAGTCTTATGTGGGATATAGTGATGACTTTGAAGACAGGTTTGGGTGGATTATTGATGCAAAGGTAGTAACTTATGTTTTTAAGCATCTAGGAAATGGAAAATTCATGAGAGAAATTACCTTGAATTAGAAGTTGTAATAGTTACGCTTGAGATTTTAGAAACATTATTGAGATATTTAGTGATTATAAGGATCTTAAATATCTGTTTGATCCGAAGGAATTGAATATGAGATAGAAGAGATAGTTGGAAATTGTAAGGATTAAGATTTTAATCTTAGTTGTTATCTGGGTAAACCTATAGCAGTCGATGCTTTGAATAGGAAATATCTATATTTATCTTTCTTTATGGTCAAAGAGATATATCTTTTGGCTCAAGTTAGGAATTTAAGTTTGATTTGTGAAATTACTCCTAGTAGTAAGAGACTATGTGTGACTCGATTAACGAATGGATTATTCAAAGGATATTGAATAAGCATATTAGTCGATTCATTTTGGTGGCCAGGTATGAGATTATAGGACAAGGTAGTGAATAAGAGTTTTCTTGGAGTATAAATAAAGTGGTAAGACTTGAAGACCGAGTATGAGTACATAGTGAACTTACAATTAGGTGCCTAATCATTGGAGAAGATTATACAAGTTAAACTAATATGGTGACAAATGTCCTGAGTATGATGAACATTTATCTATCATTTTGATGATATAAGGGTTGAGTTTGATTGAGTAGATTAGAAACTTAAGCATGATGTGTGAGCTCACCCTTAGGAACATTGAATTGAATATGTTGAAAGGATTAATAATGAGATTAGAAGACTCAGGAGTTAGATTCTTTCTTAGTAACCCAAGTGAAAAAGATTGGAAGGAATATAAATAGCCTTTTACAAATGGAAGTTGATGGTGTTTCGGGATACAAGGATATAATCTATGTGCCTAGTAAACCCAAAATTAAGGAAGATGATCTTAGAGAAAGGACATAAGAATATTTTTAGCATTTATTTAAGAGTTACTGAAATGTATCAGAGTGGCGCAGCGGAAACATGATGGTCTAAAGAGAAGTAGAGAAGTTGAATCAAGGTGTAGAAAGTAAGTTTAAATTTGGAGTGGATGGAGTGTTGAGATTTAAGGATGGGTTGTATATTCCAAATGTGCCAGAACTTAAGAGAGCAATCTTGGAAGAAGGTCATAAGAGCAGTCTTAGTATTCATCTAGGAGTTACTAAGATGTATCAATATCTTAAGAAGATGTTTTGGTGGCCTAAGATGACGGAGGAAGTGGAGGAATTTGTGTATGCTTGCTTAGTATGTTAGAAAGCTAAGGTCGAACACCAAAAACTTTCAGATTTAATACAACTTTTAGACGTTCTAATTTGAAAATAAGATTCTGTATCTATGGATTTAGTTGTAGTTATGTATGATATTCTTAAGAAATTTGATCTTATTTGGATTAATGGATAGGCTTACCAGGTCTGCTCACCTTGAACTTATTAACATTAGACATTTCTTGGAGAGATTGATAGAGTTGTACATCAATAAGGAAATTTTGAAGAAAGTGCTACATGGGAGTTAGAAAGCAAGATGCGAGAAACTTATCTATTTTTGTTTTCAGGTAAATTTCGGGGACGAAATTTCTAAAAGGAGGGGAGAATTGTAACACCCCAATTTTCTTAAAAGGATATTTTTATTAGTAATGGAATTTTCGTAATTTTAATAAAGGGACAAGGGTATTTCTGGGTATCGGAACGGGCCGTTCCAAATGCAGAACGGGCCGTTCCAAAAGAGCGAATATGCTATTTTTTTCAAGTTCCAGAACGGGCCTGGAACGGGCCGTTCTGGATGGAGAACGGGCCGTTCTGGTATGGAGAACGGGCCGTTGTAGAAACAGAACGGGCCGTTCTACTGAGTCTCGGAACGGGCCGTTCCGGTTTTGGAACGGGCCGTTCCAGTTGAGAAATTTGCCCACGTTTGAAGGATCCGGAACGGGCCGTTCCGAAATCAGTACGGCCGTTCCGGTTGCGCCAGGAAGCCTATAAATAGGGGCAGGGGGTGAAAATTTGGTACAGAGGAGAAGAAGTGAAAATTTTAGAGAGAGAAAGAAAAGAGAAAGAGAGAGAGAGAGAAGAGAGAGAGAGAGAAAGAAAGAAAGAGAGAGAGAGGGAAAGAAAAAGAGGGGATCCAGAGGAGGAGACCCTGCCCAAGTTCCAACTCCGCCTATCCAGGTAAGGGGGGGGAGTGAGAACCTCGCTCAGGGGTGTGGGAATAATTGTTGGATAGTTGTTTGTCGGATTGGCCCCCAATCCTTTGCCGTTGTTTTGCTTAAATTTCTATTTACTCTACTTTGTTCTTTGTTAAAGATGTCGTTGTTCTGTCCGATTTTTTTATTTATTCTACTTTGTTCTTTGTTAAAGGTGTCGTTGTTCTGTCCGATTTTTTATTTATTCTACTTTGTTCTTTGTTGAAGGTGTCGTTGTTCTGTCCGATTTTCTATTTATTTTACCTTGTTCTTTATTGAAAGTAATAAATGAATATGAAATTAATGTTAATAATAAATGAGTTTTAATATGAAAAAAAAATGCTCTCTGAATCTCTGTGAATACCTATGCGGACCTTAAGAGGAGTATTTATGACATGACCTTGTGAAATATGGACAAATGACATGAGACATATGAATGGACTATTGAGACATGATATGATTATGAGACTATGACAAATAATGACATGATATACTTGATGAAATCTTGTAATAAGTTAAATATTGAGTTCATGAAATAATGAATGTATGACATGCATCATATGCATATATTACTCCAGGTGTGCCGCTGAGGCCGCATACCAACGATGCTAACAAGGTGTACCTTAGGGTCACCGACAGTTGATGCTAACAAGGTGTACTTTAGAGTCACCGACAGTTGATGATATGCTAACCAGGTGTACCTTAGGGTCACCGACAGTTGATGATATGCTAACCAGGTGTACTTTAGGGTCACCGACAGTTGATGATATGCTAACCAGGTGTACCTTAGGGTCACCGACAGTTGTGCAGGTGTGCCTTAGGGTCACCAGTGATGATATGTGAAACTTCCTTATGGCGCCACATGCATGTATTTATGAGTTGAGTTCATGACATCCTAGCATGATAAATGAGTATATATGTGATATTGATTATTTATGTGTATTATTTACATATGACTTGTATTTGTTGTGTGTGTGTGTGCTATCTAACCTTTATTTCTGCATCTGAAAATGAGGCTTAAGGCTTCAGTTGGGCATGCTCTGATAGGATGTGACGTCGGGCATAGCTAGGTTTATTTTGGATGTTATTATATTAAAAAGCTTTAATTTTCTCTTCTTATGTAATTTTGAACGTTCCTGAGAAAAGACCAAAATGTACATCTTTATTATACTATTTTATTATATGATTTCAAAGTTATAAATTAATTCCTAACTAGGAGGCTCTGCCACCTTTGCTGGAATTAATCTATATTTTCCTTTATATGATTTCTTGAATCTTAATACTTATATGTTGACTTTTTATGATTGATGAGTTACGAATGTGAATCTTCTACCTTATAATATTTGAAACAATTGTTTTATACATGAAAGATGTTATTAAACTATGAAAGATTTTATTTACCCAAAAAAAAAAAGAAATTTTTCTTATTATTTAATTGTGAATTAATGATGGGGTAGAGGGTGTCACAGTGAAAATCAAAGAATTTGGTAT
Organism: Cajanus cajan; assembly: GCF_000230855.2. NCBI lineage: Eukaryota > Viridiplantae > Streptophyta > Magnoliopsida > Fabales > Fabaceae > Cajanus > Cajanus cajan. The sequence goes on from NC_138518.1 coordinate 8,810,469, forward strand.
AAGTAGTTAATAAGTTAAATTCAAGGTCAAATTGTTTAGATAATACTCAAGTTTAATTCTTGATAAAAATAATCATTTATCAGACTCTACTTACCTCTCAGTCAAATCAACTTTAAGATACCAATTTAAAAAAAATTAACTAGTAAAAAAAGTTGAATGTGAAATTTTGATTCATTTATTTAATTGAATATAATTAAAAGTTTAAATTTAACTTCTTTAGCTTATTTATAACTTAATTATTTTTTACTTTTATGAAAATTTTCTTACATTATTATTTAACTTTATTTATATGGAATTTAAGAAATAACATCCTAATATAGGATTCTTTTTTTAAAAAAATTATATATTATATTCGTTTTAGAAATAGATTTAAAAAATTTATATACATATAAAATAATAGATAATTAAAAGATAAAAACAAATTTTTTTTATAAAAAAAACTGAAAGATATAATAAAATTTTATAATTTTTCATAAAATGTTAATAAAGGACTGTATGTTGTGGTTTAATAAGAGATGCAGATGATGAAATCTAGATTAATGTAAATTTTTGATTCTCAAGACAAAATGTTAATATAGGGCTGTATGTTGTGGTCTAATAGGTTTGATGGTGAATTCTAGTGTAACCAAATGTAAATGTAAATTTTTGATTCTCAAGACATAAAAGTAAAATAATAATAATAATAATAATTTGTTGTTTTGAAAGTACTCCTACAAAATTATAGAAGTGTTTTTTAATTTTTTTCTATGGATAAAAGTAAACTTTTTAAAGGCATTTATTAGAGTAAATGAAAAATAAATTAGTTTTTTCATAAGTTATTTTATAAAATTCTCTCATATTAATTTTTTTAAAAATTATTTTTAATGTTTAATAAAAGAATTATTCTTTTATTTTCTTTGCATATAAATATTTTAAAGGAAATTTATGCAAATGAGTCCTAAAATTACCAAGTACCAACTTAATTGAGCGGAAAAATAATGTCAACACAATGAAGTCAGATAAATCTCTCTTTAATTTGTAAATATTTTGATGAGAGTATGTACAAAATTTAAGTCTTAAAGTCATTATAATCAATTTTTATATATTATATATGAACAATTATCTCACTCGAAAGCAAATGTTTTTTCTTAATTCCTCTTTGATGAGAAAGCTTTTAAAAATTATTTTCATATTTAATTTAATTTAATTTTTATTTATCATAGTTATTTATAAATTAAGTTTTAATATTTTCAAAATAAAATATCAATAAATAAAATTAATTTTGTACTACATTATAAATTTTTTATCATAAATCTAAAATATAATTTACATGTTATTGTAAAAAAATATAATTTATATGTTTAAAATTATATATTTATACAAATTTAAAATATAATTTATATATTGAAACATAATATTTATTTTTATATATAATTTATTATAAATTTTAGTTATATACAATAAATATTTATTCTATGTATTGTACAGACTAAAATGTTAGTTCTTAGATATTAAAAAATGCTAAATTATATTTTAAGTCTTTCTATTTATTTTTAGGATTTAATTTGATCCCATTATTTTTAAAGTGTTCGATTTGGTGCTTTAATTTTTAAAAAATGTTCAATATTATGCTTTCATCCAAATTATGTTAACGACTAGGGATGAAAATAAGTTGGGTCTTGAATAAGGACCTATAACCTGACTTATTTAAAATTTTACTTGACCTAACCTATTTAATAAAAAGATAAATTTTAGACTTGTAAAAAAGTCTATTTATATAAAAAATGTTAGATTTAGACTTATAAAAAAAATCTATTAGGCTTGATAGGTTAGCCTATTAAAAATATAAATAAATAAATTTATAAAATAAATAAATTATCAATATGTTAAATATTTTTTATACAATTATTTTTTTTTCATTATAGATTTATAAGTTTATGACTTGTGCATCAATGTATATCAACATTCATGGTTATGCATGAATTGTCCCTTCAATAGAAAATAATTCAATTTTTCTCTTATATTTCTTTTAAAATTTAAAATTTAATAACATCGAGTAAATTATATTTTAAAAATATTTTTGTTAATTTTTAAAAATTAAGTTTATTGACCTAATTAACATTAATAATTTAAATAGATCTTTAAATAGACTAATAGATTAGGCTAAGTTTTAAAAAAGACCAAGTCAAACTTATAAAAAAAAAGTTTATGATAGATAATAGGTCAAACTTAGCTTTTACAGAACAAACTCAACCTATATATTCAAAGTCTGGCTTAACTTATTTTATTAACCTAACATATGATTTAATACGAGAATAATATTTGATTTCCAAATAACATAAATAAATATCAAGGAGGAATCACTTATTAGTAATTTTTTATAAACTTAATTTTCTTGATAACTTATATTATACATTAAATTTTAACAATTCAATCGTTAAATAAAAAAATCTTATATATAAGTATGCAAATTTTTAAAATATCTACAAATTATTTGATATTGCATTTCATTAATTCAAATTGACGGATACTCGTAAAAATATTTTATACATTGATTTAAATTAATAAAATAAAGTATCAAATAATTTTTAAATTTTTAGGCTTGATCTAGGCAATAAGAACTTTTGATATAACAATTGTATAGCTAAAATTTGAGGTAAAATACAGATTATTAAATTAAGTAAGTCTACAAAAACTTAATTTTGAAGTAAATGGTCCTCATAAATATTTCTAAACAATTATAACCAACAAAATAAATGTTAATTTTTTTTAGAAATCATAAATTACTGATATTTATAATTCAATAAATATTATATACACGTCCTCTTACTAATAAATATGCTCCCTTTATCAATTTTTCCAAGAATTTCCTTAAATACTCTTTTAACTTATTTATTTTTAAAATATTTTTATTTCAAAAAATTATATTTTTCGTTCATTCCTTCTACCTTTACTCATTTTCTTCTCTTACTTTATCCTTCTCTATTCACTCTTGATACACCTCCTTCTTTTTTTTTTTACATTTTATTTCTTGAGTTTTTTTTTCAACCACCATGAAATTCATTGGCTCATCTTTGTTGCTTTTTTAAACACTATTTTTTGTACTCTTGATTTCTATATTTTTAAATCCTAATTTTTCACTATATCTTTAATATTGTATTACACTGAATACAAGGTTATAAATTTTATGAAAATGTCATTTATAGAGATATGACTTATTGATTTACAATGAATAAATTATTGATTAGAAATAGTATAACTTTTTTATCATTATCATTCTTAAATTTTGTTTTTTGGTTCTTAAAATATACTTTTAGAAAAGTAAAAATATTTCTCTTCCAAAAAGTACTGTTTGAAAATATATTTTTCTCTAAAATAGTATTTTCTAAAAAAGAGTATTTAAGAAATAAATAAAGAAAAAATGGCGAAGTATATTATTAATTAATGAAGGTGTATTTAACAGCTTTATAATTATTGGTAGAGGTGTCAAACAGGACAGTCTATCTCAGGTCAAACTTATCAACCAATTCATTTGATTGGGTAGTCAACCCGTATTACATATGGATTATTATTAATGCCATCATAGATTTTCACTTAGCACAAATGATCAAGAATTCGGTCTGAGCTTGTGTTTCTCATTATGCAAGTTATATACTTCTTTTAATCATTAAAATATTACTTTTGCGAACACGTCTACTCAAAGAGATCTCTTAGTGCTAGAGGTGAAACTCTTTTGGTGATCCTCTACCGACTCTCAGTTCGACAAGTAAAATCTTGGGTCAAACTAAGTACTACTCAATTTCAATTTACTATTAAGTAGACGGTGATGTTTAGTTTGAGAATCTTCAACATGTTATTGACTCCTTACTTGATAGTTATCCCTCATCTACCATTTTTATTAATAAAAATATATGAGTTGTTATTTTTTAGGCCTAACCGAGTACTTTATCAATCCATTAGACCAAATGGACCTAAATTAAAAATTAAAACCAAAATTTACAATTTTTTTTATATGTATGAGTTAAACATGGTTTGAACCTATAATTATGAGTTAAATATGGTTTGATCAATCCTAATTGTTCAAATTTATAACTAAATAGTAAATTTTTCAAAATAGAAAAAATATTATTTAAATAAGAAAGAATAACCCACTTTTATTATATATCTATAAATTTATGTTATTCTTTTATCTATAGATGATTTTTATATATTTTTTTACATTTTTTTATTATTTTTAAAATTGAGCCGGTCATTGATTTAATCTAGACATTAACTCAAAGTTCAATGATTTAACTATGATTGAACTATGATCAAACAAAAATTATTAAATAATAATAATAATAATAATAATTATTATTATTATTAATACAAAATGATATTAAATAAATATAATATCATAATTTCTTAATACTGAAAATTAAAATAAAATATTATTTATAGTTTCCTAACATTTAATGTATACGTAAAATTTTAAACTAAATATAATGTTATATTTAAGTTTAAATTTTAATAAAAATATAACTATGGAAAAAAGAAAAAAAAAAAAAGACACCGGAAGGGGATGTTAAATAGTGTTTCTCAAAATTTATACTTTTCATGTAGTGAGGTTTAGGGTTTAGGGTTTAGTAAGGAGTGTAGGCGAAAAGATAAATAGGAAGAACACAAAATATTTTTTATATTAATTATTCTCAACTATCGAAACCGTGTCTAATTTTTTATTCAACCACATCAAGTTTTGCTACCTTATCCAAGATACAAATATTTTTTACCAAAATACATCTGACTCAATCTTAAGTGTTTTTTAACCTGTTTCTTCGAACAAATATCCAAGTATTTTTTTTACATGAAGTCTCTCTAAGTTCAAACTTGAGTATTCTTGTGTAAACAAGTACTCAAACTCAATAACTCAAAGTTATAGAAGGATTATAAAGTTGTTTCGTCTTTCTTTCAAAACATGGTACAAGTTAAGTACAAATACTTTTTACAATTGATTTTTCTTTTGTATATTAATTTTTTTGTAACATTGTCATCTCTTCTCTCAAAGTTTCAAACTTCCTTTTACAATGCTTCAGTGAAGATAACTATTACAAATTCTTGAACTTCTCTTTCATGGTTTGCCTCATCTGTCTTCATGATTTGCTTCTTAAGGGGATAAATGGTTTTAGTGTAATAAATATTTGCATTAAATATTTTTATCAAATTGTCACTTCTTATTTAATTAAAGAAGCTACTTATCACCTTTTAGGTACCAAGTGAGTAGAATCATGTGTGTCAAGATGTTTTAGTGATGAAACAATTTTTAACTGCAACTTTCCGCATTTGTAGGGACTTGCTTATCATTTCCTAATGCAAAACATGTATTTTCTTTCCTTTTTTTGTAAAACGTTGGTGTCGAGGAAGTATTTTTTAAATTCAATATGTTAAAAGAACATCTAGATATCGTTAATTCCTTGTCTAGAGATCATAAATAATAAATATTTAATGCATATTTCTTTTTATGATTAAGGGTTCATCTTAGTATTTTTCATCTTATACAATAATTTGTCTTACTAATGGGTTGCATCTTAGTAGAAGATTCATTTTAGTCATTTTAAAAAACTTATACTTCTAATCTAAAATTTTAAAACTTGTTTAAATTCAAAGAGATTAATTTGAGATTTTTGAAAACTTATTCTCAAGGCCAAGCACACTTGCAATTTCAAAAGATTAATTCTTTTACATACTTAGCTAAGTTGACAAGACTTATCTATGTACCAATTGAGATCTTGTTCTTGCATCAACTTGTTTTAGCTCAACCTTGATTATTCTTCAATGCTTTATAATCACTTTGGCATCATCAAAACATTTGTGCATATTTTCTTCCACATATTTATAGAACTTAATGAATTAGTTGTATAAGTACTAACTTTAGTTTATTGGCCATTGTCTAAGTTTAGCATTATGAAGATTGGGGTTCGATATTAATATTGTAATTTTTTTGCTAAAAGTTCTTTTTTTTATATATGTGTAATGTTGATTTTCTTGTCACTTTTTCATCTTTAAAAATGCTCAACTTCTAAACTCACTTTAGGCCCTAAAATATATTTAGCCGACCCTGATATATAGAGGAGAGATCTATTTATTTCAAGAGTAAGTTTATCTAGACTTATTTCGTTTAATAATTCATATTTTACATCAAATTTCAACGATCCAGCCATTGAATTTAAAAATCATTTGATATTGATTTCACTAATTCAAATCAACGTATAAAATAATTTTATGAATATTTTTCAATTTGAATTAATGAATTAAAATATCAAATATTTTTCAATTTTTAAAAAATTTGCAGAATTAATTTATGTAATATAAACTTTAAACTCAATTATTAGATTATTAAAATTTGATGTAAAAACATGAGTTATTGAATAAATTAGGTCTAGTTAGACTTATTCCTGTCCTAGAGTAAACATATTACTCCTTATATATATACATACCCTTATATAAGGATAGATTCATTTACTCTAATAGTAAGTTTACCTTACTCTGTTCAATAACTCATATTCTATATCAAATCTCAATTATCCAACCCTTAGATTTAAAGTTCTTAACGCACAAATTAAATCTACAAATTTCAAAAAAAAATTGAAGATCATTTAATATTTCGTTTCATTAATTCAAATTGATGGATAATCATAAAAATATATCCCTCCTCATATATATATATATATATATATATATATATATATATATATATATATATATTAATTAGAGTTATGATTTTATTTTATACTTTCCATAATTACTAAAAAATAAATTAATTATTTTAATAGTTAAATAATCTATTCTTATTATAAAGTAGCACCTTATTTTTGCGTATACAATTTTTGGAGTATTTTATTCGTAAAATTTTATATAATTAAAAATTAACTAAACCCAAGATTTTGAAGTTTAAAGACTAAGCATAATACCAATTGATTCAATAAACATTAATAATTTTTAAACACCTTTAAATAAATATAGAGACACGAATTGTTTTGACTCTACTACTACTAATAATAATAATCTATTTAAAATTATATACCTAAATATAATTTAATTCTTAATTTTTTTTAAAGTTCTCTGAGATTTATTAAATTTTTTATATACATTATTAGAATTAAAATTTTATTTTAAAAGTATTTAATAAATTAAAATTGCAGAAAAAGGTATCGTGAGCTTCCTTGTGGACTTTTCTAAATTTGATAAAACTCGACGATAATGAGATTGGATATAAAAACTTTAAACCTATCTCTTCTTCTTTTTCTTTTTTGTGAAGTCATGAAACTTTTCTTCACATGTCCCATTGTGATGCCAAGCTCTTTCTATGAAATTAGCATTTTAATCAGTTAAATATTTATTATATATAAGTAAATTTTATAATATAAAATATTATATTTAAATATATAAATTATATTTAAATTTTTTATAAATAAATATTTTTAAATGTATAAATTATATTTTATATATTGTATAAATAATATATTGTTATACAATATTATTTTTATTTATTAATAATTTATTTTAAAAATATTAAAATTTAATATATGATAAAAAAAATATTAAAAATATTCTAAAAATATTCTTGTACAATATAATTGTTTATGTTTAATATATAGGAATTGGCTAAAGTTAAAACATTCAATAATTTATTTATCTTAAATATTAATTATTTATTAATTTTTGTTAAACTCATTTTTTCACATATTAAAATATAATAGAGAAAAGGTGAATTTATAAGTCATAAAAAGGGGAAATAATGTAAAACTTTTCATTCGATTTTTCAATTCTAATTTTTATTTTGATATAGTGATTGGAAAGAGTTTATAAAATAATAAAACTAGGAAATAGTTGAGATTTCTCGTTTTTTATAGTTGAGATTTATAAAAAAAAAATGTAAATTTTGAGGACTAATAGGGATTAAATTGAAATTTTGGGTGCATAAAAAAAATTAAGGATTATCCAAGACAAAATCATAGTTTAAGAACCTTTATGATGAAATTAAAGTTTAGGGGGAAGTTGAATATTTTATTCTCTAAAAAAAAAAATCTTTAAATGTTGAACCGGCATAAGAATATTTAGAAATTTTTAAAATAAGATATTCAATTATGACCGAAGTAGGTGATAATTTTACTTGTAGATTCATACCTCTGTTTCATTATCTTTATCTCACTCATTTATTCGGCTTCCATTTTCTTCATTTGTTTTGTTTGTTTATTTGTGTTATTAGTTTAACGAGGAACAACTACAGATGCACAATCAGGAAATGTGTCACCAAATCATAGTTCCCAAATTATCAAATTATAAAGAAACAGTTGGCAATGTTTTGAGAGCAAGACATTATTTGAATGAAACAACGTAATCATAAAACAATAAAGAACTCATGCTATTTTATTTAATTTCGGAACAAAACAAAATAAATGTCCATAATAAATATTAAATTATGAAGACAAAAAAAGTATTTTTATTTCACTCTACTTGGTTACATTTTCATTTCATATATAATTATTAGAAAAAATACACACTTTGTACCTCTTATTATTTTTGGAAAATAAAATAAAATGAATAATTATTAAAAACAATTAATTTTTCATTTTTTATCAATAGATAAAGGATATAATGATTAAAAATGTGAAAACTAAATGTGATTATTAAAAAAAGGTATCTTATACATTAGTATATAGATAATTAAATATGCTAGTGAAGCATTTTTTATAATGAGAAAACTACTTGAGTTTAATTTTTTTTATCATTGGGATCAAATGTCTACCACTATGTTGTGAATATGAAAATTGAGTTGCTCTGGCTTAAGGTTGATGATATATATACTTCCTTTTTCTTATAAGTAAAAAGATTAAAAATTTAAAATATTCTTTATTTTTTATTTTTTATTTTTAATTTTACATCTACAAAATTTAATTTAGTATTTTTTTAACATATCTTTCCTCTTTTTTCAATTTTTATATGCACTCGCTTACTTTTCCTACACCCACCTATTTTGTTAAGTAATTTTAATTCTTTTAATTTTATATTACTCTTCCCCCTCCTCTTTCAGTCTTCTTACTCTTAATTATCTCTTCTCTCTCTGCTTTTAGTTTTCACACACATGCAAAATAATATAAAAACTGAGAGAGTTAAAACTATCTACTAAAATAAGTGAAAAATTGAAAAAAAGACAAAATAATGCATGTAAAAACTAAAAAAGAAAAAAAAAAGTGTGTGAAAAAGAAGAAGAAAGTAACAAATTAAAAATTGGAGATATAAAATTAGAAAGAAAAAAAACCACAAATATTTTATGTTTTTTTTTAAAAAAAAAGGAAGTATATATATCTCAGCCCCAGCCTAATAACTGAATGGGCTGTGATTGCCCCACAATTTTTGGGCCCATTCCAATTCTAAACAAAATAGAATTTTGTGGATCAATCCAATTCTGTCAATCATCCATAGGAATAGTAGTTCTACTTCTAAGAGCATCTCCAGTGGTAGTTGCTTATCTATTTCTTAGAGTACCTCCGGTAGGGGGTGCTTGTTATGTATCTTATTTTTAAGTAACAGTGCTTACAAGAAATTCCCACTAGAATTAGCATACGTGGCAAGACAAGTTCTAAAATTTTTAGCTTTGTTGTTTGGAGAAGCAACTGTGCTTAGCACTCTAAAATTTAAAATGGAGAGGTTTGATTGGTTGATGTTGATCCAAGGTGTAAAATGTACAGAGTTTTTGCAAAAAATGTAGGGTGAGGTGTTAAAAAGTATAGTATGAGTGGTAAAAAAATAAGGATGCCTATAAGCAATTTTTATTGGAGCAAAAATTGTAAAAAATATAGTATGAGTTGCTTATGAGTGACATGGCATAGTGGGACCCATTTAAAATAGTTAGGAGTCCCATTGTAGATGCTCTTAAAGTCACCTCATCGTTACTTATTAAAATTTTGCATTGGAGATGATCTAGGTGGTATAGTGGGTTGCTTAAACCCTAACAATGTTGCTTATAGAAGCTTCGTTGCTTAAGAAGCAGAAATGTGCACAGTGGGTCCCTCAAGCTCGCCTCCGCTCGCCCCTGTGTGCGCCTTCGCGCCGCCTTTGCTCGCCCCCCGCACGCCTTCGCTCGCCTTTGTGCCGCCTCCGCTTGCCCCAGAGCGCCTCAGCTCGCCCTCGCGCACGCCTCCGCTCGCCCCTACGCTCGCCTCTCCGTAAAATGTGATGTATAAATAAAAATTTATAAAAGTGTGGATGCTTATAAGAAATATCATTGGAGTAAAATTTCTAAAAATTTATTATGAGTTGCTTAAAGTTGATGTGGCAGAATGAACCCCACATAAAATGATGTAAGAACTTCTGTGTGATTCTTATAAAAATCCACACTAGAGATGTTCTAAGGTACCATAAGGTAATAAAGGGTTCTTAAAGCATTTTTAAATGAAAGAATCGTTTCTTATAAATTTGATCGAAATGTTATTGTATAAAAACTCTCTAAGAATCAATTTTTATCAATTAAAAAGATAATTTTATTATTCTCACTTAAATAAAAAAAAATATGTGAAATTTATAAAATGAGTTAAGAACTTTAAATTGAACTAAAAATAAAGAAAGTTCTTAAATCTTAACTCCCACAACAAAATAAAAACTTAAAATAAGTTTTACCGCTAAAAATGCTCTAAGCCTTTAAAAAAAGTGTACTAATCAAGAAAGAAAAGCCCCATGATTTTTATCAATCAAATAAAGCACAAGAAAAAAATTAAGTAACAATCCCATAAGAAAACTAAACAATCCACAATAGTGAATAGTTAATATACTACAATGGCAGTTTCCAAATTCTCATCAAGACATCAACCAACAATATTATGATCGATAAAGTTTGTAGGTAATCTGCGAAAAGTACTCTCCCATCTACATTATTATTTTTCCTTCCAATACTCACCTTGTTTGTAGCACCTTGTATTCCATATGAAAATTTTCAGCAATGTTGAAAGAAAGTATAACGATCAAAACAACTGTTTCATTAATGATCTTATTTTGTCTTCAAATTAAGAACAGTTTTGGCCAGCAGAAAGACTATCAATAACCTGACGATAGAAGTTCCAAGATTGACTTGTTTCACTAATTCGTTCTTGGCCAAATGGGTGTTCCTCAACATACTTAGCCATATCTTCAGCATTTGCCAAACCATCTAGATATACTCTCAGCTCCCCTCCTTCACCTATCATGAATTATAGTTATGTTATTATCAACATACAAAATCAGCTTTAAAAATAACAGGATCATTTAATGCATCTCATGTTACAAATTTATAAACTATAGTACAAACATAGTTTTTCACACACTAAATGTCAAGCTTAATGAAGCTAGAATGACAACTTGGTTAATTTTTAAAATTAAAAAAAAAAATGCTAGTGACACTCTCTTATTAATATCAAATTTTAACAATTCCTATCACTAAATCAAGAAAAAGACTCACTAAATGATATGCAAATTCATAAAACTTGTGAGTTTTAATTAATAAATTTCAACCAATAAAAAAATTGTGTTAAAAAGAATGTCACTAATATTCCTCTTTAAAATGTAACATATAAATTATCAAATAATTGTTGTTGTGCCTTCCTATTCTTCCAAAGAAATAAATAAAAGTAGGTAAATAAGCATTAAAAAAAGAGAGAGAAGGAGAGAGAGAATTAGTTAAGCCTGCCTTCTCAACAAAGATTTTTACCTAAAGAGTTGTCGTTTTCAACCTGATAACTGAATGTATGAGGGAAGACCGAGGTGTTTGGCTAGAATAATTAATCAAAACATTTAAGAAAAAAAAAGTTAGAAAATGAGGTAATAACATAGTGGTGCTAAAAATACAAGAAGCTTTAATTAAAAAAACTAAAAGGGAGTCTTACAGGATTAAGCAATGCCTTATAGGGAGAATCATCCAATAGTAACGTATTTGATTCATTGTAATATCCTTTCTCCCATGGAAGATTAGGATCATACTTATCCCAAATTTTCCTCAAGTCCTTGAAAACCACATCCTTATGCTTGTTTTCAAGAGTTTTGAAGCATGTTCCAGTGCAATGAGAAAGGTCCTGCAAATTAAAAGCCAACAAAATGCAGAGTCAGAAGTAGAAAAAGGTTTAACACTTAGAAAAAGTGTGAAATTACAAACAGTAGTTGTCATCAATCTCATGAAAAAGATAATAAGAATGTAGTTATATAGATGAACAGAGTTATGAATTAATGCAATTCAGCATATTTTTTTTAAACAAAATTCATATCTAAATTGAATTCTCATGTAAATTGACAAGATCACCTGGCAAAATAAAAATAAACATGGCTGACATTCAATGCAACTAATTACATAGATAGAGATAAAAAAAAATGGTATTATTTATAAATAAAAAATCACTGAACCAAGATCCGAGGTCAATGAGGAATGAGATAGAGAGCTTCTAGTAATCAGAGAGCAATTCAACAAATGCTTACCCAACAGAAAAGCAACCTCTTTTTCATGTCTCCCATCAAAAAATTAACGACTAAATCAACATTTTTCCTATGATAACAAAACAAATCCATTAGTTTGTACTACACCTAATTGTTAACAAGACAATATCCTAACAGAAATGCAGACATAATTAATCAAAACACATTTATTAAACATAGTTGGATTACTTCAATCTCGAAGACCATATGCCAACTTCAAACTTTTCAAAGCAAAACTCCAGAAACTCAAGATAGAAGGGCCTCTTGAATACTGAAATCAAATTCAAATACAACAGACTTAGTAAAAGAAAGGACATGATTCATAAAAAACAAAGAACAACACAATCCTTACTTGCCCTCCTCGCAATGGTTGCATCTGCTTTGCGATCCTTTGGAGGGGGAGAAACTACATCTGCTAGCAACCCATTTATGTCAAGAACAATAAGTATTTTCTTCGAACTTGGAACTTGAGCTCCAATCAAAGAACATTTTGAAATTTCTGAAGAAAGATCCTCATTTATGACAGATGCAGATACGGTCTTTTTATCAGTTTTTCTTTCGTCTGCTACAGTTGACTCAGTACTCAATGTTTTTCCACGCGGATCCATCCTATTTATCTCAGGAAATATGGACAACAACAATAAGATTCAAATAAGTTAATAGAATATTATATACAGTAAAACAATCTGGCAAGCACGTGCGTAATTTAATTTAGATTTACATATTATTGCACTCAATGTTTTGAAGCATTTGCACTCATTTTCTACGCAAAGTTATAGCAAGATAATCAACTTAATACAATTTTTAATTTTCTTTCTTTTAACTTCAGCAACTGAGTCATTTAGATAATTTGCCACTTAAAATATAATGGCTTCACTTTGCAATGCATCTTACCTAATGTGTAGCTTATTCGGTAGCAAAGTTAATTTAGATTCTGTTTGAAAATGAAAATGGTGAATGTGTCCAGAGAGAATGTACAACTGATATATTGCTCACACACACTGATCTAATTAATGATATAAATATTGCAAGAACCACTCGTATTCATGCATTATGTTGCTCTTTCTAAAGGGTTTGCCTGTTTTTTCACTGCTAAACCTTTTTGTTATATGCTTCCATTGAAATAAGGAGAAAAACCAAATTTATGGCATGAAACAAACAGGATATATGGTGAAGTGTTGAAAGAAAAACATTTTCACACAAAGAGAGAGAGAGAAGAAAAAAGAAGAAATAGTGATGTGTGTTATTCAGATTCTAAGTGTCGTTGAGAGAAAACAGGAGATCAAAGGACAAGGGTGACATCAGGCATTTCCACTAATAACACCAAAAGGTCACTTACAAGAAAAGTTAATTCTAACCATATTATTGTATAACTTTACAAGCAGAGAGAATTATAATATTTTTCTTCTAAGCTTTCCTACTATTTTGTCACTGTTTCATAATGAAAGAGATTACTGAGACACACATGAACATGGAGTAAGATAGTTAAATCGATGAGATGAGAAAGAAATGAAGGGTACCTGGAGAAGTTGAAGAAGGTAGCAAACGTTTTGTAGAAGAGAATGAAGGAGTCTTGTACTTTGTTCAGGACATGCAGACTAAGCTGAGGAGTTTCCAAACGTAAGTTCAAGAATTGTAACCGTCAATTCACCAAGAAATAAAAAAAAAATAATTCAAACCGTCACATAATAATAAAAGCGGCTACTACTTATTAACCTCCATGTTCGTCTTTACAATTTTTTAATCATTTGCATTTATATGATGAGTTTGTGTATATATACTAATAATAAGGAATAATTCTATTTGTTATTCACATTTTTCTTTTTTTTATCCTTAAAACTACACATACACTCAAATATTCACACATATATAACTTCTATAATAATAATAAATAATTTTTATTAATTTATGTATATTTTTGCTATTAATAATAAATCTATATTTATTATAAAGAGATACTAAAATGTTACTATTTTTTATCTCCACTTTTTAGTAGATCAATATACTTCTCAAGTGAGGAGAAAAACAATTTCTTAAATTCTTTTGCAATAATCATTCACAAATATTTTATTTTATTATGTTTTTATTTTATCTTTAATTTTAAAAAATTAAGAGACAGGGTGTTTATTTTCTTTACTAATCTATACTAATATATAAAGGGGATACCCTTTTTAGTAACTATCTTGATTCCCATATTTTGTTGATCATTGTATCCTTCTATTTTAAAAATATTATAAAAAATAATATATTTTTTTTATCAAATTTAAGAACTTTAAATTAATAGACTAATCATAACACCAATTAGACTATTTTTGTTTTTATTTTATTTTTAATAGAGGCACGAAGTACCTCAATCCTACTAGTTAATAATAAAGGAGATAATTTTTTTTGGTGTAAATAATTTTTTTAACTATTTTATTTCTATAACCACCTCTAATTCACTCTTTCTCTCTCATTACTTTTTTATTTAAATTCTCTCTTTTTTACTTCACGGCATGTTTCATTCTCCAACACACTATTTGGTAAATAAAAAAGAAATGGAGGAATAAATAGGGGTGTAAGCGGGTTGGGTTGGACCGGATTTGGATAAACCTATTATCCGACCCGATCAAAATTTAATGGGTTGGATTGAGTTGGATTTGTGCAAAAAAAATTTAAAACCCAATTTAACCCAACCCAATCACAAACAAGTTAGATTGTGTTAATCAGATCAACATAATTATATTTATTTATTATAAAATTTTAAATATTTCAAAATAGATGTAAATCATTTGATACATTGTTGCAAATTTTATTTTATCAACTTATAAAGCAAACAATGATACAAATTAAATTCTAAAATAAATTTATTAATTTGTTACATTATTATCAAGTTAAAAAACCAACATTAATTAATACAAAATAAAATTTAAAATAAATATATTATATTGTCACAATGCTATCAACCTAAAAACAAAACTTGTTACTAAGAGTGGCAATGTGTATTATCCTAAGCAAATGATTATTCAAACACTATTATTATTGTTATAATAATTATTATTATAATATGATCAAGTTGGGTTCGGTCGGTAACGGGTTGAAAACACAAAACCTGTTACCCGACCCATACAGTACCAAGTTTTGATTGAGTTAAGTTGGGTCTAACTTGAATATGAAAAAATCTGATTCAAACTCATTGGATTGGTTTGGGTTAGTTTGGATTCGTGGGTTACCCATACCTGCTTACACCTCTAGGAAAAAGAAGGGAGAAAAGTGTAGGAAATAGATAAAAATAAATAAATAAATGTCTATTGGTAAGATAGAAGTAGAAGAAAAATAGTGGGGAAATTATTTTTTTATAAATAATTTATTTAAATAATAAATAATTTTTTTATTTTATTACTATTATATTTTTTTATCATTATTATTTTATTTTAAAGTATAAAATAATTTATAATTACTTGTTATATTATTTATTATATTATTTTTAAATAATATATATATATATATATATATATATAAAAGGAGAGATTCACTTACTCTAAGACTAAATGATCCTAGATTTATTTCACTTAATAATTCATGTTCTACATTAAATTTCAATGATCCAAATATTAAATTGAAAAATTCTTTATATATAAATCAAGTTTACAAATTTTTAAAAAAAATTAAAATTATTTGATACTCCATTTTATTTAAATATTTTTTATGATAATTCGTCAATTTAAATTATAGAAACGAAGTATTAAATAGTTTTAAATTTTTTTTAAACTTTACAAACTTGATATATGCATTAAAAACTTTTAATTTAATAGTTTGAAATATGCATTAAAATCTCTCTCTCTAAATATATACATATATATATATATATATATATATATATATATATATATAACGGATTATGTTTATATACATAATGATTTTATTTATAGACAAAGGCTAAGTACTTCATGCTTGTATGTGGTGGATCATGATTTTTAACCATTAGATTAATCTTATCCTTGTATTTGTATGATGCCCCATCCACATCATATCTACTTTTTTCCAAATATGTCTATATGCCCATATAGCCAATTATGTCACCATCTTCCTGTCTCCATTATTGTAGCCAAGGGCAAAGCCTCCCAACTAAATTAGTCACCACCATGGTGGTGCCACCCTGTCCAATCCAATAGTCTATTGAAAAGCTCTTGTTCACTCTAAGTCCTCTTGTGTCGATGACGCCAACTAGATTAGTCACCACCATCGTGCTGCCACTCGGTCCACTACAATAGTCTATTGAAAAGTTCTTGTTCACTCTAACTCCTCTTGTGTCGATGAAGCTCAACTCAATCTCTTCACTAGATTTTTGTGAAGTTGTTGCTTTCTACTTATTGTTAGTAGCGACATCATCAAAGAAGCATTTTTTAAGGGAAAAAAAAGAGGGATAGGAAGATGAAGAGGAATAAGAAGACAAAGAACAAGAAGAGGGAAAAAATGGTACCACTACCAAAAATCGCCTTCGATGACGACGTACATGGTCAACAACACTCAATAATGTATACAATGATGGATGAAATAATAGAGTATGGACTGTGCATTAAAATGGATAATAAACTAACCTAAAAGACAATAATTTTGATACATAGCGAACCACCTATCATGATGGTCCATCGTAGACCCCATCATATATTTATACATAAAAAAAAAACATAATCAAAACGAAAGAGAGACACATACATGTGAGAAATCCTCAAAAAGTCACGCAAAACAACGGAGTCATGAGCAGATGAAGACTTCTGTGCACATCCCTCATATTAGATGAGAAGTTTTTAGATTGGGATCCATTTATATTTACACATACTTCGCTCCTCTTCCCTTTTTTGAAACATGTATCATTTTTAACTTCCCACCATTTTTTTCACACTTCCCTCCCTTTTTTTTCTCTCCTTTTTCCAAAGGCATTCCAAATCTCTCACTTCCTAAATACTTATAACTCCCCACTCTATTATTTTTATATTTTTATTATTTTTATTTTTTAGAAATATTGAAAGTCATGGAATGTCTCTTTTTTAATAATAAAAACTGATATCACTTTTTAGTATTCATAATTTATTTTTCAATTTTATCTTTATTTTAATTACCATAAAAGAAATTGTAAAGATTATAAAAACAAATTAATCATTAATTAATAAAAAAAAATGTTATTCTCTTAAGAGTACAAAGTAAATTTTTTTTTTACTAGTGATAAATAAAAAGGAAAAATCTATTTTGGTGTCTACAATTTTTTTACCTATTTTATCTTTAATAATTAGATATTCACTCAAATAATGACACATGAGAATAAAGATAATTATTATTATTTTATTTTTTTAAGCACACACAATGTGTCTTTTGTTTAATAGTTTTTCTTACAAAAGAAATTTATTTTCTTATTAATGTCTTTATGGAGTGTACACAAATTGAGTCGATCTAAAACTTAGATTTGACTTGTGAAAATCAAAGAATTTGGTATAAGTAGTTAATAAGTTAAATTCAAGGTCAAATTGTTTAGATAATACTCAAGTTTAATTCTTGATAAAAATAATCATTTATCAGACTCTACTTACCTCTCAGTCAAATCAACTTTAAGATACCAATTTAAAAAAAATTAACTAGTAAAAAAAGTTGAATGTGAAATTTTGATTCATTTATTTAATTGAATATAATTAAAAGTTTAAATTTAACTTCTTTAGCTTATTTATAACTTAATTATTTTTTACTTTTATGAAAATTTTCTTACATTATTATTTAACTTTATTTATATGGAATTTAAGAAATAACATCCTAATATAGGATTCTTTTTTTAAAAAAATTATATATTATATTCGTTTTAGAAATAGATTTAAAAAATTTATATACATATAAAATAATAGATAATTAAAAGATAAAAACAAATTTTTTTTATAAAAAAAACTGAAAGATATAATAAAATTTTATAATTTTTCATAAAATGTTAATAAAGGACTGTATGTTGTGGTTTAATAAGAGATGCAGATGATGAAATCTAGATTAATGTAAATTTTTGATTCTCAAGACAAAATGTTAATATAGGGCTGTATGTTGTGGTCTAATAGGTTTGATGGTGAATTCTAGTGTAACCAAATGTAAATGTAAATTTTTGATTCTCAAGACATAAAAGTAAAATAATAATAATAATAATAATTTGTTGTTTTGAAAGTACTCCTACAAAATTATAGAAGTGTTTTTTAATTTTTTTCTATGGATAAAAGTAAACTTTTTAAAGGCATTTATTAGAGTAAATGAAAAATAAATTAGTTTTTTCATAAGTTATTTTATAAAATTCTCTCATATTAATTTTTTTAAAAATTATTTTTAATGTTTAATAAAAGAATTATTCTTTTATTTTCTTTGCGTATAAATATTTTAAAGGAAATTTATGCAAATGTGTCCTAAAATTACCAATGACCAACTTAATTGAGCGGAAAAATAATGTCGACACAATGAAGTCAGATAAATCTCTCTTTAATTTGTAAATATTTTGATGAGAGTATGTACAAAATTTAAGTCTTAAAGTCATTATAATCAATTTTTATATATTATATATGAACAATTATCTCACTCGAAAGCAAATGCTTTTTTCTTAATTCCTCTTTGATGAGAAAGCTTTTAAAAATTATTTTAATATTTAATTTAATTTAATTTTTATTTATCATAGTTATTTATAAATTAAGTTTTAATATTTTCAAAATAAAATATCAATAAATAAAATTAATTTTATACTACATTATAAATTTTTTATCATAAATCTAAAATATAATTTACATGTTATTGTAAAAAAATATAATTTATACGTTTAAAATTATATATTTATACAAATTTAAAATATAATTTATATATTGAAACATAATATTTATTTTTATATATAATTTATTATAAATTTTAGTTATATACAATAAATATTTATTCTATGTATTGTACAAACTAAAATGTTAGTTCTTAGATATTAAAAAAATGCTAAATTATATTTTAACTCTTTCTATTTATTTTTAGGATTTAATTTGGTCCCATGATTTTTAAAGTGTTCGATTTGGTCCTTTAATTTTTAAAAAATGTTCAATATTATGCTTTCATCCAAATTATGTTAACGACTAGGGATGAAAATAAGTTGGGTCTTGAATAAGGACCTATAACCTGACCTATTTAAAATTTTACTTGACCTAACCTATTTAATAAAAAGATAAATTTTAGACTTGTAAAAAAGTCTATTTATATAAAAATGTTAGATTTTGTAACGACCCGGCTGGTCACTACACACACCACTGTACACCGGAAACGCCAGACAGAAAGGACAAGTATATAAATATAGGGTCTAGAATATAAATATATACAAAGTCCCTATCCGATTAGAGTTAGAGTGTACAAAAACAAAATACATTATCAACGGCTACACCAAGTAACTGAAAACAACAAAGCATCAACAAGGATCCAGCTCCGCCTGCCAGATGCAGACTCACCACTAGCCACCCGCCTAACCCTACTCTGCTCTCATACATAGTATGATCATCGCAGTCCAAACCACATGGAAACAACAAAGGGTAAGCTAGTGAAAAGAAATAACATACATATATATAAATATATGAATAGTAAACAGCTACCCCTATCAGCACAGCAAATCAACACATCAATCAACTTAACAAAATTCATTTAAAGTACCACATCATTTAGCCATAACAGCACACATCTCACATCATCAGCACACAACTCATCGATCTTACAGCGTAATCAGCAATAAGCACACAATGCGTCGTCACGCATATCACCTCAGAGATCTCCTACAACACCTCAGCCTTTCGGCCTACAACACCTCAGCCTTTCGGCCTACAACACCTCAGCCTTTCGGCCTACAACACCTCAGCCTTACGACCTACAACACCTCAGCCTTTCGGCCTACAACATCCAATATCAACACACAGTATAACACAACTGTACAACTCAACATATCAACTCACAACAGTATTCAACTGATACAGCTCAACAAAATCAACTTACGACAACATACAACTGATACAACACAACATATCAACTTACAATAATTTACAACTAATACAACTCAACATAGCAACTTACAACAATTTACAACTAGCACAACTCAACATCAACAAGCAGCGTTATCCACAAGTCATCAAATTATAATTAACAGCTTTTACTTGAACTCAACATAAACAACCTCTAACATCCATTAGTGAAGTTACATCTCCGCGCCCGGCGCACTCGTGGTTGCGCCCAGCGCAGTGCAACCAGAGAGCACCAGGGGGCCAGCGTGCCCAGCGCAAGCACGCCCGCGCCCGGCGGGACCCAGCCAAAGAGTTCAAGGCTCACTCGCGCCTGGCGCAATATCAATTGCGCCCGGCGCCCACAAGGCAGAGACTCCCAAGGAGTCTCACGCCCAGCGCGACAAGGGCCGCGCTCAGCGCAGCACATCAAAATCAGCATTCAGTACAACTAGGTAGTATACAACACAACTTACTACTCACAACTCAGCTCAGCACGACAATATACATATATATCCATTACAGCGTAGCATTTCATCATCAACAACATAAAATAGCATGATCAACAATTTCACAATGTACGACATGTTCAACACATAATACGACCCAATCCTCTTATTTACAACTCATCTATCTTGTCAAATTACCCACCCAAACAACACCAATCAACCTAAGTACTTAGAACAACTTTCAACCTAACCAAATCACTAAATGTGAAATGGCAACCTTCACAGAAAACAGCACATCATGAGTTATACTACTCCTACCATGCTCATCCTTATCTCATATGAAAGATAATCAAATTTCCTACAATTCTCATGAAGACACAAAGTCTTAATTCATTCATCTACCTTGTTAAATATTCTAAAAACCGCAACAGCTATAGGTAAAGCTGGCAGCCTGACCCCTCTTCACTAAAACGGCCATATCTGGAGTTCTAAAACTCCTTTTTGAGTGATTTCAGTGCCATTGGAAAGCTAACATCCATGGCTACAACTTTTATGAAGACTATAAAGTCAAATTCTGAAACACAAATTCGCGCTCGGCGCGTTAATTTCGAGCCCGGCGCAATTCTCAACTAGAGACCTGCAAATTCTATTGCGCCCAGCGCTGTCCTCATCGCGCCCAGCGCGATTCACCTAGAAATTGCCCATTTCAAGTCGCGCCCAGCGCGAAGAACTGCGCCTGAATTCAAACGGGAACCCTTACCTGCTACGAAAATTTCACCAAAACCTGCGAAACTTAACAGAAAATACACATGCAATCCAGCCAAGCGTTCCTATTTTCATCAAAGAGCTCAAAAACACCAGCTTTTCATACATGCAACAACAAACAAGGAAAATCTCCAAATTTTCACCCAAACCCCGAAACCCCGGAAAAATCCATTTTTGTCAATCTCAGCCATCAATCCGCAACAATCAATCATCATGTGAGTTTCTAGCTCACTTCCAAACAGCCAGCACAAACAAATAACTAACTTCCCTTACCTCGATGCAAGGATTTCGAGCTCCGGGAAGAAGGAACGGAGAAGGAGATGAAAAAGAGCTCGAACGAAAGAGGAGGAAGAAAAGGAACGTCCGAAATCACAGCAAGTCCCAGCCTTACGGTTCAGCACCTTCCAACCAAAGCCACCACAAGGAGAGAAATCTGCCACAAGGAAAAGAAAGAAAAGGAAAAATGAGAGCTCTTGAGTGAGGGAGAAGAGAGTTGGGAAAAAGAAAATGGAATGGGGCCTCACAGATTTAGACTTATAAAAAAATCTATTAGGCTTGATAGGTTAGCCTATTAAAAATATAAATAAATAAATTTATAAAATAAATAAATTATCAATATGTTAAATATTTTTTATACAATTATTTTTTTTTCATTATAGATTTATAAGTTTATGACTTGTGCATCAATGTATATCAACATTCATGGTTATGCATGAATTGTCCCTTCAATAGAAAATGATTCAATTTTTCTCTTATATTTCTTTTAAAATTTAAAATTTAATAACATCGAGTAAATTATATTTTAAAAATATTTTTGTTAATTTTTAAAAATTAAGTTTATTGACCTAATTAACATTAATAATTTAAATAGATCTTTAAATAGACTAAAAGATTAGGCTAGGTTTTAAAAAAGACCAAGTCAAACTTATAAAAAAAAAGTTTATGATAAATAATAGGTCAAACTTAGCTTTTATAGAACAAACTCAACCTATATATTCAAAGTCTGGTTTAACTTATTTTATTAACCTAACATATGATTTAATACGAGAATAATATTTGATTTCCAAATAACATAAATAAATATCAAGGAGGAATCACTTATTAGTAATTTTTTATAAACTTAATTTGCTTGATAACTTATATTATACATTAAATTTTAAGAATTCAATCGTTAAATAAAAAATTCTTATTAGATATATAAGTAAGCAAATTTTTAAAATATCTACAAATTATTTGATATTGCATTTCATTAATTCAAATTGACGGATACTCGTAAAAATATTTTATACATTGATTTAAATTAATAAAATAAAGTATCAAATAATTTTTAAATCTTTAGGCTTGATCTAGGCAATAAGAACTTTTGATATAACAATTGTATAGCTAAAATTTAAGGTAAAATACAGATTATTAAATTAAGTAAGTCTACAAAAACTTAATTTTGAAGTAAATGGTCCTCATAAATATTTCTAAACAATTATAACCAACAAAATAAATGTTAATTATTTTTAGAAATCATAAATTACTGATATTTATAATTCAATAAATATTATATACACGTCCTCTTACTAATAAATATGCTCCCTTTATCAATTTTTCCAAGAATTTCCTTAAATACTCTTTTAACTTATTTATTTTTAAAATATTTTTATTTCAAAAAATTATATTTTTCGTTCATTCCTTCTTCCTTTACTCATTTTCTTCTCTTACTTTATCCTTCTCTATTCACTCTTGATACACCTCCTTCTTTTTTTTACATTTTATTTCTTGAGTTTTTTTTTCAACCACCATGAAATTCATTGGCTCATCTTTGTTGCTTTTTTAAACACTATTTTTTGTACTCTTAATTTCTATATTTTTAAATCCTAATTTTTCACTATATCTTTAATATTGTATTACACTGAATACAAGGTTATAAATTTTATGAAAATGTCATTTATAGAGATATGACTTATTGATTTACAATGAATAAATTATTGATTAGAAATAGTATAACTTTTTATCATTATCATTCTTAAATTTTGTTTTTTGGTTCTTAAAATATACTTTTAGAAAAGTAAAAATATTTCTCTTCCAAAAAGTACTGTTTGAAAATATATTTTTCTCTAAAATAGTATTTTCTAAAAAAGAGTATTTAAGAAATAAATAAAGAAAAAATGGTGAAGTATATTATTAATTAATGAAGGTGTATTTAATAGCTTTATAATTATTGGTAGAGGTGTCAAACAGGACAGTCTATCTCAGGTCAAACTTATCAACCAATTCATTTGATTGGGTAGTCAACCCATATTACATATGGATTATTATTAATGCCATCATAGATTTGCACTTAGCACAAATGATCAAGAATTCGGTCTGAGCTTGTGTTTCTCATTATGCAAGTTATACACTTCTTTTAATAATTAAAATATTACTTTTGCGAACACGTCTACTCAAAGAGATCTCTTAGTGCTAGAGGTGAAATTCTTTTGGTGATCCTCTACCGACTCTCAGTTCGACAAATAAAATATTGGGTCAAACTGAGTACTACTCAATTTCGATTTACTATTAAGTAGACGGTGATGTTTAGTTTGAGAATCTTCAACATGTTATTGACTCCTTACTTGGTAGTTATCCCTCATCTACCATTTTTATTAATAAAAATATATGAGTTGTTATTTTTTAGGCCTAACCGAGTACTTTATCAATCCATTAGACCAAATGGACCTAAATTAAAAATTAAAACCAAAATTTACAAAAAAAATTTATATGTATGAGTTAAACATGGTTTGAACCTATAATTATGAGTTAAATATGGTTTGATCAATCCTAATTGTTCAAATTTATAACTAAATAGTAAATTTTTCAAAATAGATAAACTATTATTTAAATAAGAAAGAATAACCCACTTTTATTGTATATCTATAAATTTATGTTATTCTTTTATCTATAGATGATTTTTATATATTTTTTTACATTTTTTTATTATTTTTAAAATTGAGCCGGTCATTGATTTAATCTAGACATTAACTCAAAGTTCAATGGTTTAACTATGATTGAACTATGATCAAACAAAAATTATTAAATAATAATAATAATAATAATAATAATTATTATTATTATTAATACAAAATGATATTAAATAAATATAATATCATAATTTCTTAATACTGAAAATTAAAATAAAATATTATTTATAGTTTCCTAACATTTAATGTATACGTAAAATTTTAAACTAAATATAATGTTATATTTAAGTTTAAATTTCTTAATAATAATAATAATTATAATTATTATTATTATTATTAATACAAAATGATATTAAATAAATATAATATCATAATTTCTTAATACTGAAAATTAAAATAAAATATTATTTATAGTTTCCTAACATTTAATGTATACGTAAAATTTTAAACTAAATATAATGTTATATTTAAGTTTAAATTTTAATAAAATATAACTATGGGAAGAAAAAAAAAAGACACTGGAAGGGGATGTTAAATAGTGTTTCTCAAAAATTTATACTTTTCATATAGTGAGGTTTAGGGTTTAGGGTTTAGTAAAGAGTGTAGGCGAAAAGATAAATAGGAAGAACACAAAATATTTTTTATATTAATTATTCTCAACTATCGAAACCGTGTCTAATTTTTTATTCAACCACATCAAGTTTTGCTACCTTATCCAAGATACAAATATTTTTTACCAAAACACATCTGACTCAATCTTAAGTGTTTTTTAACCTGTTTCTTCGAACAAATATCCAAGTATTCTTTTTACATGAAGTCTCTCTAAGTTCAAACTTGAGTATTCTTGTGTAAACAAGTACTCAAACTCAATAACTCAAAGTTATAGAAGGATTATAAAGTTGTTTCTTCTTTCTTTCAAAACATGGTACAAGTTAAGTACAAATACTTTTTAAAATTGATTTTTCTTTTGTATATTAATTTTTTTGTAACATTGTCATCTCTTCTCTCAAAGTTTCAAACTTCCTTTTACAATGCTTCAGTGAAGATAACTATTACAAATTCTTGAACTTCTCTTTCATGGTTTGCCTCATCTGTCTTCATGATTTGCTTCTTAAGGGGATAAATGGTTTTAGTGTAATAAATATTTGCATTAAATATTTTCATCAAATTGTCACTTCTTATTTAATTAAAGAAGCTACTTATCACCTTTTAGGTACCAAGTGAGTAGAATCATGTGTGTCAAGATGTTTTAGTGATGAAACAATTTTTAACTGCAACTTTCTGCATTTGTAGGGACTTGCTTATCATTTCCTAACACAAAACATGTATTTTCTTTCCTTTTTTTGTAAAACATTGGTGTCGAGGAAGTATTTTTTAAATTCAATATGTTAAAAGAACATCTAGATATCGTTAATTCCTTGTTTAGAGATCATAAATAATAAATATTTAATGCATATTTCTTTTTATGATTAAGGGTTCATCTTAGTATTTTTCATCTTATACAATAATTTGTCTTACTAATGGGTTGCATCTTAGTACACTACAAAAAAATGCGTGATTTGTGGCGGTTATTTTGGTGGTTTCTGGCGGTTAAAAACCGCCACAAATTGCATTACCGGCGTCATTAATAACCGCCGGATCTACGGTCGCCAAAAACCGTTTATGGCGGATATTTTGTAAACGCTGGTTTTGTGCGCCAGAAAATTCAATCTCTTTCTGGCGGTTTGAAACCGCCACAAAATGCATTTTGGTTTGACTTGTTTGACATTTTCTGGCGGTCCAAAACCGCCACAAAATTGCAGCTCAGTTTGACTTGTTCATCATTTTCTGGCGGTTTTAAACCGCCATAATATTCATTTTAATTCTACCCAGTTCAACATTTCTGACAATTTTTAAACCTCCATAAAATTATTATTATTTTTGGTTGTTTACATTTTCTGGTGGTTTTAGATTGTCATTTCTCGCATTTTCTAATAATTTTAAACCGTCAAAAATACACTTTATTTTACGGTATTTTTTTTTTAAAATATATTTGGAATTATTTTAAAAGCGCATTTTTATTATAAATTGACAAATAATATTTCGTATATTTTAGACATTTATCAAATTATTATTTAAAACTATCACTAACCATATTAATCATTAAAATTAATAATGACTATATTATATTGTTATTTAATTCAAGTAACTTATAAATAAAAATTTTACTTGTCAAATTATAGGATCACTTATTTTAATAAATTATACCTATAATTATAATAATATTTATGTGTTTTGTATGTTTCTTGTTCAAATATAATTACTTAAAGATACATTAAATTAACAACTTTTAACATTATAAAAAAAAATCAAGCCAACATCTAGTCATAGGTCTAGCATGACATATTTTTTTATTATTAAGACATTAACATCCATCAATTTTAAAACATATCCAACATACTCAAAATCAAATTCATGGTCAATGCTCAAAAGTAAAATATGTAAATTGTCCCAAAATTAATCTTGCTTCAAATATAAAAACATAGGTTCAAATTCATGAGTTCATCATGTCTAAAAAAAATAATAATAATGTCAAACTCCATGAACATTACTATCTAATGAAGATCCTCCTTGTGGTGTTGGCATGTCATGTCCACTCCCTTCATCCTATAAAATACAAATTGTTTAATGTTATCCTTATTAATAAAATATGCATAAAATATTAAACTTCAATTAAGTATTAATATAATTTAATTTAGTGCAAAATATAAAACAAAGGCTGTGGATGTTTGCATGAAAGAGTATTTGAACAAGGGTATTCAAACCCTTTATTATGATAAACAAATTGGAAAATAAAAAGCCCAAAAAAACAGACCACACTACAAAAAATAGGTGGCAGGGATAATTTCTTCTCTGAACTGATAACAGATAACTAACTAAAATTGATATGCCCATTGGTATTGTCACCATTGCTCTCTTCTGCATAAAATACGTAACAATTCATATTTTCCAGATCTAACATATTAAGTAACTCAAAATCAAATTCATGATCAATGCTCAAAAATAAAAACATAGGTTCAAATTCATGAGTTCATCATGTCTAAAAAAAACAATAATAATGTCAAACTCCATGAACATTACTATCTAATGTCAAATTGTTTAATGTTATCCTTATTAATAAAATATGCATAAAATATTAAACTTCAATTAAGTATTAATATAATTTAATTTAGTGCAAAATATAAAACAAAGGCTGTGGATGTTTGCATGAAAGAGTATTTGAACAAGGGTATTCAAACCCTTTATTATGATAAACAAATTGGAAAATAAAAAGCCCAAAAAAACAGACCACACTACAAAAAATAGGTGGCAGGGATAATTTCTTCTCTGAACTGATAACAGATAACTAACTAAAATTGATATGCCCATTGGTATTGTCACCATTGCTCTCTTCTGCATAAAATACGTAACAATTCATATTTTCCAGATCTAACATATTAAGTAACTCAAAATCAAATTCATGATCAATGCTCAAAAATAAAAACATAGGTTCAAATTCATGAGTTCATCATGTCTAAAAAAAACAATAATAATGTCAAACTCCATGAACATTACTATCTAATGAAGATCCTCCTTGTGGTGTTGGCATGTCATGTCCACTCCCTTCATCCTATAAAATACAAATTGTTTAATGTTATCCTTATTAATAAAATATGCATAAAATATTAAACTTCAATTAAGTATTAATATAATTTAATTTAGTGCAAAATATAAAACAAAGGCTGTGGATGTTTGCATGAAAGAGTATTTGAACAAGGGTATTCAAACCCTTTATTATGATAAACAAATTGGAAAATAAAAAACCCAAAAAAACAGACCACACTACAAAAAATAGGTGGCAGGGATAATTTCTTCTCTGAACTGATAACAGATAACTAACTAAAATTGATATGCCCATTGGTATTGTCACCATTGCTGTCTTCTGCATAAAATACGTAACAATTCATATTTTCCAGATCTAACATATTAAGTAACTCAAAATCAAATTCATGATCAATGCTCAAAAATAAAAACATAGGTTCAAATTCATGAGTTCATCATGTCTAAAAAAACAATAATAATGTCAAACTCCATGAACATTACTATCTAATGAAGATCCTCCTTGTGGTGTTGGCATGTCATGTCCACTCCCTTCATCCTATAAAATACAAATTTTTTAATGTTATCCTTGTTAATAAAATATGCATAAAATATTAAACTTCAATTAAGTATTAATATAATTTAATTTAGTGCAAAATATAAAACAGTTACCGCTACATTATTACTACCACTACCAAACATAGCCTCTAGCTCAGTAGGAATATGTCCTTCCTTCATTTGTATGTAAGCAAGCATGACATTTTTTAATGTCTTGACATTTTCTTGAGAAGTTGCCAATTCACCCTTCAAACTAATTACTTCCTTTTTCAGTTGAGAATTTTCAGTGGAATCAAAATTTGAAGAACTGCACCCTACACCACTAAATATTGTGGATGATTGAAATGCCACACTATGTAGACCTCCTAATCCCAAGCAACGTACACGTCCAGCATGATCCTTTCCCAACACTTTACTAAGACTATCATTAGTTGAAATTTCATTAGAGTTGTCACTTTCACTCATTTCTGTTGACATCTTCTCCTGAAAGAAACATGAATAAGTTCTTAAAGTCATTTTCATTTGTTTCTTCAATTTTAGTAGCAGTTTACTAAAAATTAAACAAATCTATTCTTCAATTTTCTTTCATAATCCTAAAGCTGAGATGCTACTTATGTTTCTCTCTATTCAAGTTCTTTGGTCTATCTGCTCAAAAAATTAAACATGAATTTGATGTTTTTATTCCTCAAAAAATGTGAGTACAAGAGGTGGGGTCTATTTATAGACTTTACATTGAAGTGTTACAGAATTCTCTGTATTACAATTACCTATCAAATCCTAACAGATTGTCAGCTATCACTAGCTGTTGTTCTACAGTTCAGTTGACACTAGTTGTTCAAATATGAAAATAACTAGAATACTGTGTATATGCTGGCACACACCTCTACAAACTTGGCAAGGATGGAATGCAACAGTGCAATCCCTTCGGAGTATGTCCCTAGAAGATGAAATCTGGTAGGAGATGTAGATTTGTTCAGAAGGTCAGCTGGCTAGTCTTGAGCAGGAATGTGACAGATAGGAAGATGCTTGGAGATAACCTTCTCTCTGACAAAAAAAGAGTAGTAGTAGCTAAATTTTGTGGTTCTGATGTGACATGGTGACTGATTGGCGTGGAACTGATAGACCAGCTGCTTGCAGTGAAGCCCTCTGGTGTTGTAAGAAAGAAAGGCTCAAGGCTGCTGCACAGTTGGAATAGTCTTGGGTGGTGTGAATTTGATTGGAAAGTCTAACTTCCAATGTTGACCTGGGGACCAACATTAAATGTTGAAGCACGAACAATAGCGTTGTGAAGTAGATCATGGCCAATGTGTAGGTTGAACATATGAAGTGGGATATTATGCAGGAAAGGACGGTAGGAATGAACATGGGAGCAAATCTGTGGAAACAGGTTATAACATCATGATCATATGTTTGGCACAATTGACACATTGGTCTATTTCTCCTCCACTTCCAACTCTTCCTCTGCCTAAACAACCCACCTCTACCAAGAGACAATGATGGTTGAGGAACAAAATTATATGAATTTTTATTGGAAAAATTAGTCCATATGAAAATGGCTGCATACCAAGAGACAATGATGGTTTAAGGGATTTGTTGGAAAAATTAGTCCATATGAAAAATTAGTCCATATGAAAATGGCTGCCAGCCTGTCATCAGCTGTTGCTGTACAACCGTCAGTTGACATTAGTTGTTCAGAACTGAAAAACCAAATAACTAGAACAGTATGTATACATTGGCAATCACAAAATACTGGATGCTCAATTAACTTGGTAAGGTATGGGCAAAGGTTTAATATGTTCAATTCACACATCAACATTTAACAGTCATGAGCAAAGGTTTAATATGTTCAATTCAAATTTACTTGCAACATACCCCAATAGACCTTGCCTCCTCATTGATATAAGACCCATCTTTTTTCTTGTGAGTTGCAATGTATAGTTCACCTCAACCCACAACACGTCCAAGCTCTTGTTCCTAATAGAAATGACAATGTAACTCCAAATGAACAATATAAAAATTCTTTATTAAAGCTCAATAACTGAAGACAAATATTTACCATCTCATGTTGTTTCGTAGACAACAATTTTGCACCACCGGTATGTGGAATCATTTGCTTTTTTCTTACTTCAGTATTTTTTTTGCACAATTCCTATAAAAAAATAATTTATTTATTAAAACGTCAAGCTAAAAAAATAATTAATGATCATAAATATTTGTTAAAACTACCTGATAATTTGGCCTTAGATGATAGTCAACAAATGATGACCATTGATCTTTATGAATACCATCAGGAACTTTAGCAATTAACTGTTCTCTTGACAATGAAGGGTCATAAACACGGTTCCACATATTTATCTTTGCATTCCTATACTTTCTTAACATGGCAAGTGAACAATAACGCTTAGCAATCAATTCTGAAGCCTGAAAATGAAATAGATTCTTTAAACAAAAAGAAAAACACAGGTTAGTATATCATAATTACAAAAAAAAATGACCATAAAATTTGACTTAAGCATGTACCTTTAAAGTGTTAAAGCAATCATCCTTATATGATTTTGGAACTTTTATCCAACTCTCAAAGTTAATGGGAATATTTTTTGAATCAGTGGAAATACGCCCACAAGCTCCTAAAAGAACTGTCGCTGCTTCTCCATAGGCTCGTTTTTGCCTATCAAATAGCACAACTATACGTTCACCACGTGGCATCTCAAATACTCCTGATTTTGTCAACTTAGTCTTTTTTGTATTTCCTTGCTCATCTGTTAAAATGTGACATAGCTTATATAAAAGTTTTTGATGGGTACATAACAAATATAAGAAGTTTTCATAAGAAATATAACTGTTGGATAGTAAAATAGAAAATAATGTTACCTATGACTTGTACAGTCCATACCCTACTTGACTCACGACCTACACGTGGTCGTTGAGTAGGTGCAAGCGTCTGCTCAGGAGGAGCCATGGGAGGAATATACGGCTGTTCAGGAGGAGCCATGGAAGGAATATGTGGCTGTTCAGGAGGAGCCATGGAAGGAATATGTGGCTGTTCAGGAGGAGCCATGGGAGGAATATACGGCTGTTCAGGAGGATCCATAGGTGTAATGTATGGTTGTTGAAGAGGAGCTATAGGAGGAATATGTTTTTGTTGAGGAGGAGCCATAGGTGTAATGTGTGGTTGTTGAAAAGGATTTATAAGAGGAATGTGTGGTTGTTGAGTACGAGCCAAAGGAGGGATGAAAGAATGTCTTTGAGATGCTTCTTTTTTAAAATGCTTGAATTTAGGATGCATGACTACTATTGAATACAACTTTGGACCTGCAATAAAAAGTAGGAATTAAAAGCATTCTTCTAAAGACAACCATATTTGTTTAATAAGAATGGAAATTCACCTTTCAAAGAAATATTCAGCAAACAACTAGTATTAATAATAGTTAAAAACTAACAATTGTGACTCTTTAAGCACACCAAACAACTGCAATAAGAGTTTAACAAGAGAAATTAGAATATAACAAGAAAGGTAGCAACAAAGTTTAAATTAATGAGTAAAAATTAAAAACAAAATCTAATTCTTACCATAAAATAAATTAGTTTGTGATATTTGTCTTAATTATTCAATTATATTTGCATCTCCTTGAAATTGGTTTTCATCATCTACATCATCCCTTGCCAAGGTTATTGTATCTGTTTCATTTGTAAATAAATTACTCAAGTCCTGCTCATGATACGACTCACTTTCAAATATAATATCTTCCCCAACTTCTCCCATATCATACAAATCTCTTGGCATCATGTGGACAACAACACTCCACCCTTTATTTACCTCATCATCAACATAATACACCATTTGTGCTTGTGAAGCTTCAATATAGGGGTCATGTTCTTCACGTTCACCTGTGTGAATACAGTGAGAAAAGTTTACTGAAGTAAATTGCCAAGCATCCTTTCTAATTCCTCTTGGGCGTGTAGTATCTGCCCATTTGCATCTAAAGAGAACAACTCTAAGAAAACCATAATAATTAAGCTCAATTATGTCTTCCAACTTCCCATAATATGGCAAATCTGCTAGCCTTAAATTTGCATCAGAGCTACTTGCAACACATGATGTGTTTGAAGTTAGAAAAACTCCATTATTTTGAGTTTTTAAGCCTTCATCTCGTTTTATGGTTCTAAACTTGTACCCATTGATGTTGTATGCCGTATATCTTCTTGCAATTGACATTGGGCCCCTAGCTAAATACTTTATTTCATCTGGCACTACATCCGTAATGTCTGGATTTGTAACCTAATTAAAGATTGTGTTAGTCACATAAGTGCATTATAATTTTTGCATGAAATTAGTTTTGAACATACTCGATGAAGAAACCAACTAGCAAATTCTTTATTAACTATCTTTTCCAACTCTACAGTTGAAAGCCTTCGATTTCTTGTCTTCCTCTTAGTGAATGCCTTGAAATCACTACCATAAAAGAATATCATGTTAAATCACTACCATAAAAGAATATCACATACAATATATTTAAATACTTACTCCACATATGACTGAACTTTTGGACAATTTAGTAATAAATATCGATGTGCTTGTATTTTTTCCAATGGGGTAAGAGTGAAAGTTGATGAGCTTCCCACTGGTCTACCTAACTGAGGATAAATGATTTGAGATGTTTCATTATCATTAGGACGATCATCAACACGTCGACTTCTATTCAACCTTGACTCAACTTCTTCATATAGTGAGTAAATATTAAGAGTCTCTTCGGCCAAATAAGCTTCACTTATAGAACCTTCTGGTTGTGCCCTATTCCGTACAAAGGACTTCAAATGTCCCAACATCCTATCATAAAGGAAACAATAATTATTCAAAATACTCTTTAAAAATGTGAGATAAACATAACAAAACACATTTACCTCTCAATTGGATACATCCAACGATAATACACTGGCCCTCCCAATTTCACTTCTTCAACAAGATGACAAGTTAAATGGATCATCACTGTAAAGAATGATGGGGGTAATAGTATTTCCAAATGACAAAGAGTGAGCACAATCCGATATTGTAGCCTGTCAAGATCTAATATATTCAATCTTTTACAACATAACTCCTTGAAAAATGAGCAAAACTCTACCAACACTGTAGTCACACTATCAGGTAAAACATTGCGTATAGCTAGTGGAAGTAAATGTTGCATGAGGATGTGGCAATCATGACTCTTCAACCCAAATATCTTAGAGTTTTGATCATCAATGCAACGAGATATGTTACTAGAGTAACCATCTGGCATTTTTACATTTTTTAATGTAGTGAGAAATATCTTTTTTTTTCTTTTGTCATTGAAAACAATAAAGGAAGATATTTTCCATTTTCATCTGGCCAAAGATCCTCTTTTATTCCCATATCTTGTAGATCTTGACGAGCTTCAAGGTGATCTTTTGATTTTTCATCTTTAATCAATGTATACAACACATTGTCACAAACATTCTTCTCAATATGCATGACATCAAGATTATGACGTAAAAGATTATCCTTCCAATAAGGCAAATTAAAGAATATGCTTTTCTTTTTCCACTGCTTTGGTCTATTTTCTTCACGATTTCGTTTCCCTTTACTATTTAACTCAAGGTCTTTTAAATAATTATCAATTTGCTTCAAAATTTCTGACCCAGACAATAATCTTGGTGCATCCCTTTCTTCAATTGTGCCATCAAAATGATTTTTCATCAATCTAAACTTATGACCCCTCTCCAAAAATCGTCGATGTCCCATAAAACACCATTTATAACTACCTCTTAATCGACAAGGAAAAGTATCAAAATTACAAGTCGGACATGCATACCCAGTATAAGTATTCCACCCAGATAAAGTACAAAGCCCAGGGAAATCACTGATTGTCCACATGAGAGCTGCTCGCATAGTGAAGCTTTCTTTTAGAGAAGAATCATAAGTTTCCACACCTTCAACCCATAGCTCATTTAGTTCTTTGATTAAAGGTTGTAGGTACACATCAATCTTATCCCCAGGCATTTTTTTACCTGGGATGATCATAGAAAGAATCAAAGAAGTTTGTTTCATGCATTCCCAAGGAGGTCGATTGTATGGAATTAGAATTACCGGCCATATACTATAACTATTACCCAGGGTTCTATTTGGATTGAAACCATCAGTTGCAAGACCAAGGCGAACATTTCTAGGTTCTAAAGCAAATTCAGGGTGAAATTGATCAAAATACTTCCATGCTTTGCCATCTCTTGGATGCCTCAATAATCCATCTGGGTTACTATTTAAAGCATGCCATCTCATGGACTTTGCTGTTTTGGAACACATAAATAACCTTTGCAACCTTGGTTTTAAGGGAAAGTATCGTAAGACCTTTGCTGGAAGTTTCTTTTTACCATTAGTACCTTTTTGTTTCCATCTAGATTTTTTACAATGTTTGCAAGTCTCCAAATTTTTATCTTCCCCCCAATACAACATGCAATTTCTTGGGCAAGCATCTATCTTGGTATAATTGAGACCAAGCTTGTAAATCACCTTCTTAGCCTCATAAAATGAATTAGGGATGTTTGCATATTCAAATGCATCTTTCAATAACTCTAAAATCATTGTCATTGCCTTGTCGGTCACACCACATAAACATTTTATATGATATAGCCTTAATAGAAAAGACAACTTTGAGTACCTTTGACACCCTTGATACAATTGTTGGTTACAATCTCTAAGCAAATCATCAACTTTCTCATTTCCTTCATCAATTGTGGTGTCTATAAACTCAGATGGTCCTTCGTACATATCATGTTCCACATCAGTATGTCTATTGATCCCAAATGCATCATTTATCATATTTAACACTGGATTTTCATTTTCCAATGGCTCATCTATTACTTCAGTGTCCCTTGATGCCATTGTTTCATATGCTTCACCATGCCATATCCAAACTTTGTAATTTTTTGGAAATTGCTTACAAATCAAGTGGTCAAACACAACATCTCTAGTTTTCCATTTACTAAAATGACATTTAGGACATGGACACCTTATTGCACCATTGACAGATCGATTTTCAAAAGAAAAATCTAAGAATTTATTTAATCCATCTAGATATTCTATTGTATTCCTTGGCATATCAATCCATGATTTATCCATTACTACATCCATCTGACAAGGTTCAAGAAGAAGAAAAAACTAGATAAGTAAATTAATTTACTTATTTAAGCCAATTAGTCCAATTTCTGTAGTAAATCAGAGCCTACTGTGACAATATCAGTAGATTCTTTGTCTCATAAGCATAAACATCTTCAATATCATAAAAGAATCATATGAATGCATACTTGCTTTGTAAGTTTTAGAGCCACAAATATTTTGACATATAAGGAGATAATCAGATAAACGAATAGAAAGCTGCGTGTATTAAATAATACAAATCCCATACGTCTATACATATAACATGCCTGGCAAGTAGTTATAGATATCCTTAATATATAACTTAACCAATTGCTAAATATCACACCAGTTTAAAAATTGAAATACTACTAAATTAAAAGGCATATTATATTATAAGTCAAACATTTTTCTTTTTACATTTATGTCAAACAAACAGATTACCTTGCAAGTTTTGCTTCCTTAAAAATGGCCAGTTGCTGGGAGAAAAATGATTTGCAAGAACTGCACCCACAAGCAAGTGTAAAAATTGAAAAGCAATCCATCAGTATATGTAAAATGAATGCAGTTTAACACCTGAATACTAAAAGCTGAGGTTTGTGGTTCTTGTACATACAGGAGTCAAATAAAGACTAAAAGCTCAAACAATATAAGCATTTAATAAGTTGACTTGGAATGAAGATTAATAAAAAGAAGTTACTTATTCCGCATGCACTAACAGGTATGCCAAAAAGAAATGTACAAAAAGAAAAACTATTTTCTTCTAGCTGAACATAAATAGACAAAATATGAATCATACCTACAATATGAATAACCATTGATGTGTTCAGTGATATCTCTATTTTCTAAAAGGCATTCAGTATATCATGTCAAATTCATACATACTAAGGACTTCCCATGCTAAATCTGACTATACTTCAATTGAGCAAAATGAAAATTAAACTTGATCTCATCACCTAACATGTATTAATGATTATGATCAATCAAAGTGAAATTTCAATGGAAATAAAACTGTCAATGTACCTTTCCAGTTTTTTATCCACCACAGTTGAAATTTGCAGGCGCGGGAGAGCTACAACCCGGAGATAATCTATTCCTGTTAAGATAAATTATTCTCAATATAAATTATTCTCAACTTAATCCAAAAAAGAATCAACAACAACAAGAAGCTTATGATCCTTGCAAGTCTTTTGGCCAAAAGTGCAGTCAATTGGTCAAGAAGCAGCGTGCCAAATTCTACATTTTAAAAACTGGTTTTAAAACTTATTTTTAACTCAAAATTTGATTGTATGCATAGTTAATCTTTAATATCATTGCTGCTAAATAATAACTTAATTATGCCAAATAATAACTTAATTATTATTTTAGCTAAATTTAAATAATAACTTAATAGTTAATCACAGAGATTCTAGAAGCCAGTTACAATTATTTGGAAATATCAGCACAATGGACATAACTTCAAAGTACCAAAACTGCCTTGAATAATTTCCAATCAAAAGCAAAGAATTTATGGCACTAATACTATTATGCATTACAGATTAGGACAACATGGTAGCTACAAGTAACACAAAATTAGAAAACTAAAATTAGAAGACATACCAGATTCAGCTTTCCCTTTCTAGTATCAATTGGTGGACGTCTCTGTCAAATGAGAAGAAAATTAGACAGGTTTTTTTATTTATTATTAACACATTACAGTCTTACAGTTGGTATTTAGTACAGTCTTGTATAGTATTGTATGCTAAAAAGCATACAATTTTGAATTCTATGACAAGTCTCATATAAATATAATACTAACTTTTAATAAATCAATACAAGAGTATCAGAATCCACATGGAATTGTAGTTAAACTAACTTGTGATCAATTACATACCTTACAATATTTCTTAAAGACAGAAAAGATAACATCATCATCTACAATCACTTCTGCATGCTTTCGAACTACGGTGATCCACTAGAAATTCAAAATAAATTCAAATTAAGACATAATTTCAAGAAACAAATGTTAAAATTTTTATCCAATAACCTCAATGTAACAAATAAGGTCCATTTGATATCAAAAGAAACTCATAGCTAAGCTTTGATTAAACACCCAAATTAGAAATTGCACCCATAACATGACAAGTGGAGCTTCTTGACTTTATTAGAAGGCACTTAGAAGTGTCAAATTTGTGGAGCAACATTGGTTGTAGTTTTCAATCAGAGTATTAGACAACCAAAAACCAAGGTTTCCTCTAACTAATTTGAAAAGGGAAGGCATATCTTGCCTCTATATTTTAAACCATTAATCAACCTATAGGAAACAGCTTAAAACTAATTCTACCTGAAAAGCAAAGTGAAATGGAACATTGGGCATAGTTTTGCAACCCTTACCGGTTTAGAAATTTTTAAAATAAATTAGTCATATGAATTCAGGTTGATTTGTAACTAGTTTGAATTTATTCTTAGTCTGGTTGGAATTTGTCATCAGCTCCAAAATTTTGTAACCATGACCAGATTTAAATATAAAGGAAACAGAGAAACTTATAATTCAAATATTATGAGAAACTAAAGAGATAATGTTAAAAACAAAAAAAGAAAATAGGGAAAAATAAAAGACCATCATTAATACAAATGGAATACACTAAAACCAATGCTATATATTGGTTTTTCCCGAACTGCATTTAACCGAGTTCAATTAGAATTTAGAACTAGTTAAAGCTTTCGGTACTTTCTACTAACACTCAAAATTTTAAAAAAATAGTTCCATTGTATCTAGTTCTCTAGCTTTTAGAGTTTGGCTAGCCAAAACAATGCTTCTCCTTTAGCAAGCAAGTATCAGCTAAAATTATGTGTTTACAAGAAAAGGCTACTAACACTGGAAGAATATAAATTATTGAAGAATATAAATTAATAAATCTTCATCAGTATGGAGATGATATGATTAAGATACATCATGCAGTCAATACACAACAAAAAAACTAAGTAGAAAATATATATGGATTAGTATATTTCAACATGAAGTCTAGATAATTAATAGAAGTGATTGAGCTCTTTAACACTATTAGTTGAACATTTTAGCTCAGCTTTTTGTTAGCTCTCTGTTGTAGTATATCTCAACTCAACTGTTAGTGCTCCAGCTAATGCCAACTGTCGAGTTAGATATAAACTGTTGTCTCTGTCATATAGTTAGTTTCTCATAACAGTCATCAGTTCTGTCTATATATACTCCAGTTGAAATCAGATTGTAATTGTATTGAATACAAAATTTATCTGAGACTCTAAACTTTCTTATTCTCTATCTCTTTCTTCCAATTTCTCACATATACTAAAACCTTATAGTCAATGTGTGGCAGGGGTAGGGGTGGCAAGCAATATTAATCTACCATCCATCCAATTCATCCCCAAGAAATTCTACCAAATCCATCCATTATACAATATAATATTGGCCCAGCTAGTTTTGGAAATGTTACAAGTGAGCTTGTTGGTCACATGCAGACTACATCTCACCAACAGCGTATAATTGAAAATGATCAGAAGTCTGAGCATTCAAGGAGATCAGTACTTTATGTAAGTTTTGGAAGCCAAACCAGGCTCCCTCATGCTCAACTTGTTGAACTGGCTCATGGGCTTGAACATTGTGGTCATAGTTTCATAGTTTGAGCAAACACTCTTATCTATCTATTCAATTCATTTCTTCTATTTATCAGTTAGGAACCCATAATTGACTTATGCATAAAAACCACCCCTCTAGAAATGTAAAACCATAATTTCCGACGAAAATAGAGAAAGAGAAACGCGAGTTCAATACCAAATGAATCCCCGACAGGATTTGAAATTCAAACTCTCCTAGCAAATTTCGCTGTCCAATTCGAAGCTACAGGGACAACACAACCATCTGCAAAATTCAGGAGAATAGGAAATGATAGCTTAGACAGAAACAAATTGACTTAGACAGAAACAAATTGTATATGAAATCCTAATCTAAGATCAATTGAATGCATACATTTCCCGCGTGCAGGTTTCGTAACCTAGGTTTTGATTCTCATTAGAGAATGAAAAATTGTGAGTATGAGTCGAAGAAAACAGAACAGATTTAATGCACTTGGATGATTGAAAACTCACCATGAATGGATTAATCGAGTAGAAAAGAGAAGCTCCTCACGAACAGTAATAATAGAGACGAAAGAGGAAACGAAGGAGCTCGAACAGTAATATTGCGGTCGTTTAGGTTGATAATTTTGAACTAAAATTGTAAAGGTGAGGGTGAGATGAAGAAGGTGAAGAGAGGATGAACAAACCTTGTGTTAAAATGAAGAAGGTGAAGAGAGGATGGACGCGCGGAAGCTGGGGCTTTTCGTGAGGCTAGAAATTGTTTTTTTTTATTTCTTTTAAATTGATTTTATAAGTTTTTTTTTTAATTTCATAAAAGAACTAAGGCACGTATAATTAATTAAATAAAAAATTATTGAACGTTCTGGCGGTTTAAAACCGCCAGAAAGTGTCAACACTGTAATGATTATCATTCCTGCGGTTTAAAACCGCCAGAAAGAGTCGATAATTTGTAGCATTTGTCATCCTTTCCACAAATGTAACATTTTTTGGCGGTTTATGGAAACCGCCAGAAAAAAACCGCCAATAGTTACCTATTTTTTTGTAAAACGTTGGTGTCGAGGAAGTATTTTTTAAATTCAACATGTTAAAAGAACATCTAGATATCGTTAATTCCTTGTTTAGAGATCATAAATAATAAATATTTAATGCATATTTCTTTTTATGATTAAGGGTTCATCTTAGTATTTTTCATCTTATACAATAATTTGTCTTACTAATGGGTTGCATCTTAGTAAAAGATTCATTTTAGTCATTTTAAAAAACTTATACTTCTAATCTAAAATTTCTTTGTATGTTAACAACAAAACTTTAAAATCAGAAAAAGATAAGATTATCTTTCGACGTAATAATTATTAATAATAAGTTTACTTCTAAAATAAAAAAATTAAATTAATATAATATAAATTATATAAAAGAAAGATGTTAAAAATATAAAATTAACATAATTGATTATATGTATAAGACAAATATTAAAAATAATTTATTTTAATTTATAATTTTAATAAATATTTATTTTATTAAAAATATTTATAATTAAATTTAAAATTTTAAAAATTATTGATCAATTCAAATCAATAGAATCAATTTTTACTGATTCTGATCAATTTTACTAATTGTTTTTTACAATTCATTCAAATCAATAGAATCAATTTTTACTGATTCTGATCAATTTTACTAATTTTTTTTACAATTCATTGCAATATGATTTATTAGACCTATCCGATTAAATATCAATTTTCAGTTAGATCGGTGGGATAGAGGAATTCCATTCAGTTTTGATAATCAAGCAGACGAATTCCATCCAGTTTTGGTAACCATACATTTTTTTTTTATAGATATAATCATACGGCCAAAAAAAAAAGGTACACCGAAATTGTATGTGTTTATTACATGTTAGCACTGGTAAAAGTGGCTTAAAAAACTGAATTATACAATTGTGAGAAGAAGAAAAAAATATGGGTATATGTGAAAGTGCAAATCCAATCTTGTTATCTCAACTCAATCTTGTAACAATAGTAAATACATGTTTGAATATTAAATTAAAATTATATTTAACGAATATATATATATATATATTAATAAAAGAAAAAAAAAAGTTTATGAATATATTTTTTTTCAATTTAAATTAAGTTCTAGTGAGCTGGTTTCTAATCACATTCTATGTATTTGAGGACCTTAGCAACACTGATGATGCACATGCACATCACTTTTATTTTATGTTTTTTATAATTATTAATTTAAAATTATAATTAAAGTATATATTATTTATTTTTATATATATTTACCTTAGTTAAAGGGCCAATACGGTCCAAATCCAATTAGCCCACCGAATCAAACAGGCCAGATAAAAAAAAAAATCAGTTATATTTGAATTAGTTCTATTTGCAAGTTGCTTAAATCAGGTCACAACCGACCCAAATCGACACTTTTAATTCTCGGAAATCACAATTCTTAAATATGAAAAAACTTATTGTTTAATTCTCCCTTAGTTTCTACATTTTAAAAATTGATGATTTCGGTTTTCATATTTTAATAATTGATTAATTTTATCCCTCACCTCACCTTAGAATCACGAGTTCCATAAGATGAACGAATTTACCGATTATAAAATATAGAAAGAATAAATTGTTATTTTTAAAATGTGAAGGTTAAAACTAATTTTAACCCAAAATTAAAATAACCAAAACACATTTTACCTTTATTTTTATTTCTATCGGGCAATTTTTTGCGTGAAAACTAAAGCAAGTCGAACCAAATACCCATTGGCCCACCTCATATTTTTGGTATTAACAGGTTCAAATTTCATGCAATTGTGTTTTAACATGTTAGTGGGCCAAAGTTGTTTTAACAGGTTCAAATTAGTGGGCTTCCACAAAAAGATATAGGTTTCTATAAGTACACCTCCTTTTAAAAAAAAATTAAAATTTTAAAATATTTTTAATTTTTTGTTTTAAATTTTTTAATTTTACATTCACAACATTTAATTTAGTACTTTTTTTTACATATCTTTCCTCCTTTTTTCAATTTTTACATGCACTCCTTTATTTTTCCTTCACTCCACCTATTTTGGTAGCATGTGATAATTGAAAGAGAAAAAAAAAAGTGTGAATAAGAAGAAGAAAGTAGCAAATTGAAAGTTGAAAGTGTAAAATTAAAATTTCTTTTATAAATTATAATATTTTATAATTTTTTTAAAAGAAGGAGGTGTACTTATAAAAAAAAGGAGGTGTATATATCATGAGCCAAAGATATATTTGTCGGCTTCACAAGTTCTAAAGCAAGATTCATTATTTATACATATTCTTATATTAATAATATATTTTTATTATATTTTTTTCCAAAATACTTTTCATATTTTAATGATACGGTAAGTCTCTACACTTTATAATCCAACAACTAACAACTAGTAACAAAAAACATAAATATTCCATCATAAGATTATCATGTAAATAGTTATTGTATATACATACAATAATACATATGTATA
Source organism: Cajanus cajan (assembly GCF_000230855.2). Taxonomy (NCBI): domain Eukaryota; kingdom Viridiplantae; phylum Streptophyta; class Magnoliopsida; order Fabales; family Fabaceae; genus Cajanus; species Cajanus cajan. Next base: position 8,853,500 of record NC_138518.1, read on the forward strand.
GAAAATAAATATCCCTAAAATATAAATATTTCTCAATGGAACTACATCATCATCTTGTATGTATACATACACACGTACACACTCATACACACACAATAATTCAAAATTGAAATCATAAATCTAGGTTATCGATCAAGTAACTATTAAATACTAGCTACACTAAGGTAACTCCAAAGCAACTTTGTTATTCTTTAACATGGTTATCAATCTCAACATGCACTCCTCCTCTTCTAGCCTATCTCTATCTTATTCTCATAAAAATATAATAATCGCAATCCAATCACATGAAAACATGCAAAGATAAACTTATAAAAACAACATAACAAGTAAAGGAGTAAAAATACAAATATACTACCAATTTACACTTGGCATATCAACATAGTGTATGAACTCCACCATACAACTCATACATCTTTTCAACTTAACCAACACAACAACACTTCAACTTGCGACATGTCAACTCACAACAAAACATACAACAAATCAACGTATCAACTCAATATGTGAAAGTTACAACTATTCAACACAACAATTGATCAACAACATAGTTTTAGAACTAAACAACTTAGAAAATATTTTCATAAATCAACTGCACAACTCCTCAATACAACAACACAATGTGTCATTACACATTTTAACTAAGAGATCTCTTACAACACAAGTGAGCAATCTTAGTGATTTGATCCTACCGAAACAACTTAAATACATGATCTTTTTAGGTTTGCTAGATCAAATTTGGATAGCAATCAACAACACAACATGGTTTCTCAATTTTTTTTTCATTTAAACTAGGAAAGTCCAATATTTATGTTAGGGTTAGGACAACTTGAGTGTGAGCATATCATGACCTAAGCATGAATAACTAAGCCTATTATGGAATTAGTTCGTCAGTTAATCTCTAAATAATATGTCATTTCCAATACTTAGGAATTTTGGCCTTAACTTTGTATCTTACTTGATTTGGTCACTTTATACATGTATAGCTCGACCTTGCCCCATATGGATCTACATTTGGTCACTTATAATCAGTATAGTTCGACTTGACTCCTATACTATTTTACATTAGTCGTTTTATGCGCGTATAACTCAACCTAACCTCCATACAATATCAACTAGGATCCTAGAGAAGACTTAACATTCCACTTCAAAAGTTGACTTTTCAAGAAGGTATTTCAACAATTGGGCTCGAAGGGCACCATAATACTATATCTTCATAGTGGGATATTTATATTTTGAAACAACATATCTTCTCTAGTCCTAAGTCAATCAACACAACTCGACTCTATGCATTTATCATTCTCAACACAACCACTTCAACATTGCACAACATACAACTTAACTTTTAGTCAACTTACAACTTTAAACAACTTAGATATCCACATACGTCATTCTAGATCAATGTATATGGATCTAAAGTCATACAACAAGACACAACATATGAGCATTCCACTAATACACACAATAATCAACACTTATCCAAATAAACTACTTATTTTGATTA